>NC_081849.1:24100336-24418149 GCF_963259705.1 Myotis daubentonii | reverse complement strand
AACACAAGATCACTAGGTAGAAAAGTTCAGTTTTATCCAACCAGACAGAGTTTAAATAAGGAAACAGGACAGGAAATCATTATCTTAAAAAAAAAAAAAAAAGCTGTGGTACATTGACACAATGGAATACTACTCTGCTATAAAAAGGAAGAAAATTTAAATCTTTGTCACAGCATGGATGGATCTGGACAACTTTATGTTAAGTGAAATAAGGCAGTCAGAGAAAGACAAGTACAGTATGATTTCACTCATATGTGGAATCTAATGAACAAACTGGACTTCCAAGCAAAATAGAGACGAACTCACAGATAGAGAGCAGGCAGACAGCTCTGGTGTGTGAGAAGGTGTGTGTGGGGGGGGGGGAGGGGGGGGAGGGATTAAACAAAAAAGAAAAAGAGAACTCATGGACATGGACTACAAGTGTAGTGAATGGGGGTGGAGGGAGTGGAGGTAGAAGAGGGCATAGAGGGGATAAAAGGTGGTGAAAAAATAAAATAAAATAAACAATTATAAATAACCCCCCAAAAGGTATGGAGGGCCATTGCTTTGTGGCTGTGAATATGTAGGGCAAGTATCTGGTGGTGGGTCTGTGGTTGCTGTTGCTCAGAAGATGGGCAGTTGGGAGGAGGAGCTGGATATGGAGCAGGGAAGAGGTTGCAGAGCAGGGAAGAAACAGAGTGAGGACAAACTTGAAGCCTCTAGCACAGAGGTTGTATTAAAAAAGAAGGCATGACAGAGTGTTCTAGGAAATGAATTGCGGAAATGTAGGATTGTTTGACAGGACAGATGGCCCTTGAAGTTAGTGGTCATGAGTTTAAAGTATTACCAGGTAGCATGGTGAATTTTTTCTCCAGTTACAGGCTTCAGGTTAAGGCATGGAATGGTTAGGGTTGGAATTTTGCCAAGTTAGTAAACAGAGAGAGGTGCAAAAAAGTTGAAAAATTGTATTGACTATGAAATCTGTGTTTGGTTAGGAGGCAAGTAAGAAGAACGGGGACTGATTGAAAAAGTGAAACGTTGGTAGGAGCAGGTTGTAGGTCCTGATGGAATGAAAAGAGTGGCTGGAGTCAGGAGTGGTGGTTGGAGAGTGAAATGCTCGGAAATGAAATTATGAAAGGGATACCCTTATTGATAAAGTGGGTGATGGCAATAGGAAGGACAGGATTATTGGAGAAGAAGCGGTCAATTCCGCAGAGTGAGCAGAGTTTTAAAATTGTCTGTATTGGCATTAAATTCACCAATAATTATTAGTGGGGTAATATTGGAGATAGTGACAGTGAACAAGGCAATAATATTTTTTAAATGTAAGGGAAGTAACCAGCATCTGTATATGCAGCCAGGAATGGTGGGAGGTGATAAAGTCCAATGGCATAAGCTTTGCAGCCAGAGCTTTTAAGGGAAGGATTTACAGTGAAAGAAAGCAATACAGTGATTTTGAAAAGGCAGTGAGGTTCGACTTGGACAGCTTCCCCACCCCTAGGTGTGGTGGATGAGGGTTATAGGAGAGAAAACTACCATTTGAGAGGGCTGCAGGGGAATCTGAGGGGAGAGCCAGGTTTCAGAGAAAAGATGGGACGCTTCAGAGAAGAGTTAGGATCGAAGGAATTTTGGTGGAGAACATGGTGGAGGGGTTTGGGATTTGTGGAAGAGTAGAAGCTGGACTCAGATCAGGTGCTGTACCCAAATGCATGGTGGTGAGTAACGACCAGGATATGTTAGGGTTTTTTTGGGCAGTGACTGAGGTAAATAATCATGAATAGCACAGTGCAGTTCATTCAGATGGTCCCTTAGGCAGAATATGGAATTGAGAGCATGACTTATCGGGGGAAGGAGAGTTGAGGATTTTGCCAGGAGCACGTGGGGCGCCTTCCTTTCCCAGAGGCTAATTACTATCTTGAGCATAGTATCCTCCTGTCCATGTGTATATAAATGGATTACATATGGGTGAATCCATAATCTAAACAATTTTTTTGTGTTTTTGAAAATGATATATAAATAGTATCATCTTCATAATATTTTGCAATTTAAAACATTAATATGTTTTTAGGATCTACCCCCTTGCTACATGTACTTCTGCTTTGTTCAGTGTCACTGCTGAATGGAATCCCAGTGTGTGAATGTACACTATTCCTATTTATTTATCCATCTCCCATAGATATTTGAGTTGTTTCCATTTTTTGCTATTACAAATGATGTTACACATAATGTTTGTGAACATGTCTTCTTGTGTACACAGTGAGAATTTTTTCTGGGGGAGATAGTCTACAAGTAGAATTTCTAGACAGTGTTAGCTATTTGATCGTGTCAAATTGATCTTTAAAGGGTTATACTAATGTACACAGACTGCTCCAAATCCTCACCTCCTCCTGTTAATAGTTTTTTATTGTAAGACCTAAGTATTTGTCATTTAAAAGAGTGATTTTTCAACCCTTTTCATCTTCTGGCACACATAAACTAATTACTAAAATTCTGCAGGACACCAAGAAATATATTTTTTGCCGATCTGACAAAAAAATAGGTATAATTTTGATTCATTCACACCAGACGGCTATCATTGTGTTGGCTGTTGTCCTTTTTTTTATTGGACAATCTAAGGAAAAAGAGATTGGTGCCCCTGACTAAAGAGTCAGGTATTGCATGTTGGTTTTTAATCCCCATCCCAGGATATGTTTACTGATTTTAGAGAGGAAGGAAGGGAGGGAGGGAGGGAAAAAAAGAAACAGAAACATCGATCAGTTGCTTCCTGTATGAGCCCCAACAGGGAATTGAACCTGCTACCGTTTTGGTATATAGGCCAATGCTCCAACCAACTGAGCACCTGGCCATGGCAGGTATTGCATGTTTTAAAAATTCTTGTGGCACACTAATTGAAAATCATTGATTTAGAAGAATGTGAGCCCTAGCCCCGTGGTCGGCAAACTGGCTCGCGAGCCACACGCGGCTCTTTGGCCTCTTGCGTGTAGCTCTTCCTAAGCCTTAGGAGTACCCTAATTAAGTTAATAACAATGTACCTACCTATATAGTTTAAGTTTAAAAAATTTGGCTCTCAAAAGAAATTTCAATTGTACTGTTGATATTTGGCTCTGTTGACTAATGAGATTGCCGACCACTGCCCTAGCCAGTTTGGCTAAGTGGTTAGAGCATCGGCCCATGGACTGAAGGGTCACTGTTTCCAGTCCATTCAAGGTCACATACCTCGGTTGTAGGCTCCATCCCCGCTTGGGGGAGGAAGCAGTCAAGACACACTGATGTTTCTCTCTCTCAATCTCTCTAAAAATCAATGGGTAAAAGTTCTCGGGTGAGGGTTAACAAAAAACAAACAAACAACAACAACAAAAAAAGAAGAAAAATAGAAGAATGGGAAATGGCATCTCTTTGTGGTTTTAATTTACATTTTCATGATGACTATTAAATTTGAAACTCTTAATATGTTTAGTGACTATTTTATTTTCCTTCTCTGTGAATTATCTGCTCATATTCTTTGCTTATTTATAATCCTTCTATTGTTTTGTAAGTTTAAAATTTATTTTTATATTAAAAAATCAGTTTATTGAGTATAACTTGTATACAATTTTAAGTATACAATTCAGTGAGTTTGGACCAATGTATAGAGTCATGGAACCATCACCACTGTCATGATACAGAAATGTTTCATCGCCCCAGAGTGTGGCCCCACATCCCTTAGTTGTCTCTCTTCTCCCTCACTCAACCCCTAGCACCTGGCAATCACTGATTGACTTTCTGACAGCATAGTTTTGCATTTTCTAGACTTTTGTTTAAATTTAATCATATAATATATAGTCTTTTATGTCTTGGTTGTTGTTTATGCCTAGCTTATGAATTTTGAGATTAATTCAAGTTTTTGTGTGTTTCAGTAGTTTGTTCATTTTTATTGCTGAGTAGTATTCCATTGTAGGGAGGTACTCTAATTTATCCATTCACAACTTAATGGGTTGTTTCTGTTTATGGATATTACAAACAAAGCTGCTAAAACATTCAAGTACAAGTCTTTGTGTGGATGGACCTGTGATTTTATTTTGTTTGGTTACTATCTAGAAGTGGCATTGTTGGATTGGCATTAATTATGAAAGTAGTAAGCATGTATATGTTTAGTGGCCATTTTACTTTCCTTCTCTGTGAATTGTGTTCATATTCTTTGCTTATTTATATTCCTCTTATTGATTTCTAAGTTTAAAATTATTAAGCATGTATTAAGCAAATACATGTTTTTCGCCACCTTTATATCTTATTGGGTGAAGTGTCTGTTCAAATCTTTTAATCAGGTTGTTTGTTTTCTAATTGGGTTGTACAGTTCTTTATATTCTCTGGATAAAAGATCTTTATCAGGTGTTTTGTAAGTATTTCCTTCTTGTGTGTGGCTTGCCTTTTGACTCACTTATCATTGTAGTTTTATTTTTTTTAAAGTATAATTTATATATAGTAAAATTCACCCTTTTTAGGATGAAGTTTTATGAGTTTTTACAAATGCATACAATAGCATTTTCACCACCACAATCAAGATTTAGAACATTTTCATCACTCTAACAAGTTCCCTCCTGCCTCTTTATATAATCTGTTATTCCTCTTACCCTTAGCCCTGGGCAACCAGTAATATCTCTTCTTTACTTAAAGTTTTTTCCCCTTTCTAGGAAGTCATGAGAATGATGTCATACTGTGTGATGCTTTTTGAGTCTTCTTTTCAGTCACTTAGCATTAATGAATTTGAGATTGATCCATGTTATTATTTGTATCAGTAGTTTACTCCTTTTTATTTCATTGTCGTATTTTGTACGTAAGTTTATCTGTTTACCAATTGAAGGATCTTTGGTTTGTTACCAGTTTTTGTTACCAGATTATGAATAAAGTTGCTATAAACATTCATATACAAGTTTTTGAACATAAGTTTTTATTTCTCTTGGGTAATACATAGGAGTAGGATTGCTGGGTCAGATAAAAGGTATAAGTATATTTAACTTTGTAAGAAAGTACTAACCCATTTTCCAAAGTGATTGCCATTCCCACCATGACTGTATACTAAGTTGTAGTTGCTCTGCATTCTGGCCAGCACTTGGTATTATCTTTTTTTGTTTTGTTTTTAATCTCAGCCATTCTGAGAGTTGTGTAGTGGTACCTCATTGCAGTTTTATTTTGAATTTTCCTAATGACTCTCAAGCATATTTTCATGTGCTTTATTTTTCTTCATATATATTCCATCGTGAAGGATCTGTGCATATCTTTTGCCCATTTTTAATAATTTGGTTGTATATTTTCTTATTGTTGAATTTTGAGAGGTCAGATTTCATTGTATGGATGTACTTAAGTTTATCTGTTTATCAGTTGAAGGATCTTTGTTTTGTTACCAGTTTTTGTTACTAGGTTATGAATAAAACTTGAGGCCCAGTGCATGAAATTTGTGCATGGGTACGGTCCCTAGGCTCTGCTAGTTTGTATCTTGGAATTTTTTTATTTCATCTAAATTGCTGAACTTTGTTGGCATAAAGTTGTTCAAAATATATATTCCCGTACTCTTTTGATGTTTGTATGATTTATAGTGATATCTCTTCTTTCATTCTGATATTGGTAAATTGTACCTACTGTCTTTTATTTTTGGAAAATTTGTCTATAGTTTATAAACTTATTGGTTTCTTAACAGAACCAGCTTTTGTTTCATTGATTTGTCTCTGTTGTTTTTCTCTTCCAAACTAAGTGTGCAAAAAACTAGAATGCTAAAAAATCAAACCAGAGGAAGGGGAAAAAAAAGAAAAGTACAAATCATGTAATAGATGGTAGATAGATCATCATTATCTACCTTAAATGTAAATGAAGAACACAAAAATATTTTTAAAAATCTATATTGAGTCATAAAGCAAGACAACACATTTCAAAGGAATGAAATTATATAGACTGTGTTCTATAATTACAGTGGATTAGTGTTGGACATGATAAAGGAGTAACGAGGTAATTCACCATATTTGGTATGGTTTTTTGTTTTTGTTTTTGTTTTTTACCATATGTTTTGATATTAGGAACACATTTCTGTTCTGCTTCCAGCCATGATGAAGTAGAGGGTCTAGATTTACCCTGCTACCATTAATACCTAGAAAATCAAACAAAATATATTAACCGGTAGTTTTCAGGCATTGAATTAATAGGTATCCCAGGACTGCAATCTAAAGAAAAAGGAAAATAAGGTGAGCCCTTGGAGTACAGTAGCTCACTGCCCAGAGGCAGATTACAGGCCTCAAGTCAGGAAGAGCCTACCGAGTTGAGAAGACGTGGAGTTGGAGAGGCTAAGAAAGCTCAAATTTGAAGGGCAGAGTAAGAGAGGAGAGGGAGGGAGGGAAGAAAGAAAGGCAGGAGATAGTTTCAATAATTTACTGAGGGCCCCCCTTTATTTTTTGGATAAGAACTGATCTGTGCATATGTAAAAGGAAACTAGTCAAGGCCAAAGGAAGAATCACCAGAATACCAGGCTAAGAATAGTTCATATTCCCCCCCAGTGAGAGTGGAAAGACCTTGTCATCTGGTATAGTTCTCAGGAAGATATCACCTCAGTAATCTATCTCTATATATAAAAGGCTAATACGCAAAGTGTTCCTATGGGAGTTCGACCAGGAGACCGGGAGTTCGATTGCTCGCTATGACGTGCACTGATGACCAGGGGGTGGCGTGGAATGAAGGAAGTCCCCAGACGGCAGCTGGCAACCAGGGAAGGGAGGCCCGGCCAGCAGCTGGGGAAGGGATGCCCTGGCCGGCAGCTGGAGGGCCCCGATCCGCCCTGATCACCGCTTAGGCCTGGGGACCCTACCAGTGCATGAATTTCATGCACCAGGCCTCTAGTGGGAATATATTAGCCTTAGACTAAAGCTTTAAACTTCTTACAAGCCTGAAACGTGAAAAACTGATCCTAGGTAACTTAACTTCATGATAAGTAAACAATATATACAATATTATTTAAAATATACAGCAAAATTCAGTGCCTAACAACATAAACTTCACAATGTATAGCATGCAATAAAAAATTATTCATAATCTGGAGAAAAATGCATCAACACACACAAACCCAGAAATAATAAAGACGATGGATGTGCAGGTAATGACATTAAAATAGCTATTCTAGATGTGGTCTAGATCAGCGGTTGCCAACCTTTCGGACCTCACAGACCACCGGTTAGTGACTGCTGATCTAGATGCTTAAGAATGTTTAGAAAGACATAACAAGAATGAGAAGCAAAATAAGACATCTAGAGACACTCAGAAATTTTTAAAAAGCTATCTATATATTTATCTTTGGGTTAAATACACTGCATTGGGTTAATAGCAGATTAAAGACTACAGGAGGAAAAATCAGTGAATTTGAAGATAGAAACTATCTGAAATGAAACAGAAAAGAGACTGAATAAAAATAAACCGAACAGCAGCAACAACATGTGGAATAATAGTTTCGAAGTTCTACTTAGCGTTTAGCCTAGAAATTGCAACATGGACTTTTGACTTATCAAAAGTCTAATATTCATCTTTACCTTTTACCTGTTCGTGGACATTTGAGAACCTTAGGATGCTTCGTACTTAATATATTTGTGAGTATATAAACAGTGTGTGTCATAACCTCGGTTTCTGTTCCTGCACATTTACTCATGCCTTTACCACTTTTCAATAAAGGATTTTATTTTATTTTTTAGCAGTTATAGGTTCACAGCAAAATTAAGAGGAAGGTTCAGACATTTTCCATATACTCCCTGTCCCCTCACATGCACAGCCTCCCCGTTATCAACATTCCCCAAAGTGGTACATTTGTTACAATTGACTAACCTACACTGATACAGTAATACCTCCGTATCACAGACTAATTCGGGAGAGGGGGTGTCTATTAAAGCCGAAAGTCTGATATATAATAAAGTAGGTTTTCTGAATGCATATATTAAAAAATTAACAAATTAGTTTACCTGTTTTTTACTTATGTAGATATGTTCGTGTACTTAAAAATATGAATGAAAAGTTTAATTTCACAGAAGTTTTCTGTATGTATTACTGTAATACATATAGGAGTTTTCTATATGTATTACTGTTTAACTTTATACTGAATAGGTCTAGCAAATGAATGCATTCACCAGTCACCGAGAGTAAACAAGTGCACACGCCTGGGCATGGCTTAGCGCATGTGGGAACATCAGCCCACACGTGTTCATAAAACTGCTGCAGAAAGTCCCGCCAGGGAACAGCAGGACCAGTTACTGAGTGCAGTGCGGTGAGATCACATGCTTATCACTCACCTGAACATTGTTTACGAGTGATGACACTTGGATTTAAATATGTAGACTGGAGTTGTCAATACTTATTTATGTTGGTGACATTACTGCAGTGTTTTCCCCAACATATGGCCTATTCACTAAAATTTGTTGAAAGTAACAGTGAATTAATAACAAAAAAATAACCTGTTAATTTAGTTATAAGCAAATCTCGGTTAAAAGCATTTAAAAATTGACAGGGTGTTCATTTTCACATAGGACATACAGACTAGAAATTTTATCCATTAAATCTGAAGTCCGTTAAATTGAGGTCTGCAAAATGAAGGGTTTTCGGTACCTCATAGTGACCCAGAGTCCATAGTTTATGTTGGTGTTCAGTCTTGGTGTATGTATATTCTATAGGTTTTGACATCCATAGAATGTATAATGATAGCCATTTATTATGAAACTATCACACAGTATTTTCACTACCCTAAAAATCCTTTGTACTCCACTTAACTCCCCCTTAACTCCATTCCCTCCCCACTAATACCCAGCAATTATGGATCTTTTTACTGTCTCCATAAGTTTGCCTTTTTTAGAATACCATATAGTTGGACTTATACAACATACAGTATAGCCTTTTCAGATTGGCTTCTTTCACTTGTTAATTAATATGCATTTAAGTTTCCTCCATATCTTCTCATGGCTTGATAGCTCATTTATTTTTAATGCTGAATCATATTCTATTGTCTGGATGTAGCACAGTTTATCCATTCATCTACTAAAGGACATTGGTTCCTTTCAACTTCTGGCAGGTATGAATGTAAAGCCGCTGTAAACATCCTTGTGCAGATTTTTACGTGGACATAAGTTTTCAACTCTTTTGGGTAAATATCAAGAGGCACTATTGCTGGATCATATGGTAATAGTATACTTAGTTTGTAAGAAACCATCAAAACATCTTCTAAAGTGACTACTATTTTTTGTGTCCACCCTCAGTGAATGAGAGTTCTTGTTGTCATTTGCTGTTGTCAGTGCTCAGATTCTGGCCATTCTATTAGGAGTATTATTGGTATCTCATTTTAATTTGTCTTTCCCTGATGACATATGTGGAGCATCTTTTTATATACTTACCACCCATATATCTTCCTAAGTGAGGTGTCTGTTAAGATCTTTGGTCCATTTTTAAATCAGGTCGTTTTCTTATTTTTGACTTGTAAGATTTTTTAAAACATATATTTTTATTGATTTCAGAGAGGAAAGAAGAGAAAGAGAGAGAGAAACATCAATGATGAGAGAGAATAATTGATTGGCTGCCTCTTGCACATCCCCCACTGGGGATCAAGCCCGCACGCTGGGCATGTGCCCTGACTGGGAATTGAACCGCCATGACTTCTGGTTCATAGGTCAGTGCTCAAGCACTGAGCTACGCCGGGGCAGGCAAAGATTTTTTTTTAAATAGGTTTTGGATAACAGTCCCTTCTCTGATATGTGTTCTGAAAGTATTTTCTTCCAGTCTGTGGCTTGTTTGTACTCTTGAATACTGTCTTTTGCACAAAAGTTTTTAATTTTAATAAAGGCCAGCTTATCAATTATTTCTATTATGATCATTCCTTGAGTATTATACTGGTATTTAAAAAGTCATCTCCATACCCAGAGTTATCTAGGTTTTCTTCTAAGTTTTACAGTTTTGCATTTTATATTTAGGTCTGTGATCCATTTGAAGTTAATTTTTGTGAATGGTATAAGGTTAGTCTAGATTTAATTTTTTGCATGTGGCTGTCCAGTTATTTCAGTACCATTTGTTGAAGAGTTTGTCTTTGTGCCAATGTATGGCCTTTTCCCTTAAGCCAAAGATCTGTTGACTATATTTATGTGGGTGTATCTCTGGGTGGTCTATTCTATTCCATTGATCAATTTGTCTATTCTTTTGCCAATACCACACTGTCTTGTTACTATTTACTACTTTTTTCTTTCTACTCTTCATTTCTTGCTATATTTCTGAATTATTATCTAGAATAATTTTCCCTGTGCCTGAAGAATATACCTTCTTAGAATTTATTTTATGCTAGTAGGATCCTGGCCTTGTATTTCTGTAGCTAGGAGTTGTTTGTTTTTCCATTTGTGGCACCTATGAATTGCCTTTTATTTTGTCCTTGGCTACATATTTAAAATTTTTGTTCCTATTTTATTTAGCATCTCTGTATATTTGTTTAGGCAATATGTTTTAGTAGGTATGAGCCCAACTTTGTCAATACTTTGTATTGTCACTTAAAAAATTTTAGTCATTTTGTTGGGTATTTGAAATGTGGTTTTAATTTTTTTGTATCTTCAGTTTTATTCTCCTTCATCGTAGATTTTTATTTTTATATTCAGCTCTGAAGTTTTTTTTCTTATTTTCTGTTTTCTTCTCCTAGTAGTTTCACATGGGATATCTGCCTTGTACTGGCTTTCTCTTTTTAGGAGGTTTTTTTTGTGTGTGTGTTTAATCACCGTGAGAACCGTCACACTCTTGTTCCTTTTTCTTTTTGGGCACAGTAGTCTCCACTAGATTCTTTCTATAGCTTAAGCTCTGAGTCTGGGTCTGATGTATTTGAGTTTCACTACTTATAGACATTTGAAGTTACTTGGTAGAGAATGAAGCTAGACAGGCCAGAGGAACGAACCAATGCGCATAGTGTATGGATAAATCAGAGATCCAGGTGAGGAGAAAGGTAGACAAAACTTTATTATTGTTAGCTTAACATGTATGTTAGATCCAGGTATCTAGAAATGTTAATAGTTGAAAATGAGAGTTAGTTATACAACCACAGATACTCTAAGGAAAACATCTGTATATGATGAACTAAGGAAAATGCAGAGTCTGCCCATCCCTTTATATTTTTATTTTTAAAGAATTTAAAAAATACACTTTCCGGGACAAGTCTTTAATAGGTGAAATAAGCCACTCAGAGAAAGACAAGTACCACATAATCTCACTTATATGAGGAATCTAAAGAACAGAATGAACCGATGAACAAAATAGGACCAGAGGCATGGATACATGGAACAGACTGACAGATCTCAGAGGGGAAGAGGATGAGGAGGACGGGAATTGATCAACCAAAGAATATATCTGCGTATATGTATAACCCATGGACACAGACAATAGTGTGGTGAAGACCCAGGGGGGCGGGGGCAGGATGGAGGAAGGCAAAGGGAGGGAGGATGGGGACACAAGCAATAGAGTCAACGATAAAAAGAAAATCTTAAGTCTTTGGACTCACACTGCCCAAGTCCAACTTTGGGTCTCTTTACATAAAAATCCAGATAATTAACTGAAATTTTGAGTTTTCATCTAGGTGTTTTCCAGTGTCAGTGCAGCAACTACTGGTGCTTAGGATATAGTTGTATTCTGAGTATTTTCTTATCCAGATACTTTTGAATGGACTTTTTTGGGTGGATGAGAATCCTTTTAAGAAAAACTTTCTAAATATATCTACTTGGTGTTTTCGTTTCAAACATTTTAGAAAGCTATTTTCTTAGGAATAACCTGTTGCCTTTTATAAATAATTTCAGCAAATATTGAGAAGAATGTGCTACCTTACCATCAAAGAAATGGCTAACATCTCTGAGGATGTCATCATTGTCACAAGCAGGTAAGTGAATGGTCAAAACCTAGGGTGGAATACTTATTTATTTAGTGGGAATGCTTGTTGTTCTCTTGATATTAATTTTACTTGTTTGACTGTAAGAAAGTCAATAAGAATTTAAAAGAATATCTCAAAGCATTCTTTTCTAAAATGTGTAGTCATGTAAAAACCATCCCTATCTGATAACATGATAGATATGATTAAATTTTAAATGTTTTAAAATATATGTAAACAAAACTAAAGAGTTGTGTTACACTGAAATAAAATATTTACATCAGAATATTTACAATAGAAAGAACTCCTCTACTTGAAAAAATTCCAAGTGATAATTCATAAAATAACCAATATAAAGGTTCAAAATATCTTTAGTCGTTTTCAGAAAATGTAACCAGAAAATGTAAATTAACTCGAGAATGAGTTATGATATTTTTACTCCTCAAATTGGCAAAAGAAAAAAGACAATCATTACTTGTAAGGGAGACTATTTTGTATATAGAAAGAAGGTAGAAAAATAAATTGATTCAGTTTCTCTAAAAAGCAGTTTGGCAACTTTTGTTGAATGCTTGAAAGGGTTTATCCCTTTGACCCAGTAATGGCACATCCATGCAACAATGTTCAGAAAATAATCAGAGAGAGCACCAAAAGACTTGTATACAGTGATGTTCACTGCAACACTGTTTACATTGGCAAAAAGGATAAAACAACTTAAATGCCTACCATTGTTAATAATTACTTAATCATATTTCATAATCCGATTTTTAATTTTTTGAAAATATTTTTGAAACATCCTTTTTTTTTTATTTCAGAGAGGAAGGGAGAGAGAGAGAGAGAGAGATTGAAACATCAATGATGAGAAAGAATCATTGATTGGCCTCCTCCTGCACGCCCCACACTGGGCATCGAGCCCACAACTCAGGCATGTGCCCTTACCGGGAATCGAACCATGGCCTCCTGGTCCATTGGTTGATGCTCAACCACTGAGCCACGCCAGCTGGGCTGAAGTATCTTTAGTGATGTGGAAAAGTCCTCAATAAAGGGCTGGATGAGAGTTAGATTCAAGTCTACGTATTCCATATAGTCTCACTTAAAAACAATATTTTATATATGTACATAAAACATGTGGATGGCAATACACTGATATATTATCAGGAGGTTATTTCTGGATATTTGGGGTTGTGGCTATTTATTTTCTTTAAACTTTTGATCATTTCCAAATGTCCTAGAATGAGTATGTATAATTTAGAGTTCTAAAATATGTAACAGATGCTATTTAAAAAATAATTGCCTTCTTAATTATAACTCACTTAAGTGAATATGGCTTTGGTAAAACAAAATAAATTTTGGAGGAGGGTGCTTATGTTTAACCAGCAGTTGTGTTGAATGTAGTTTCAATTTCCAGAGCTTTCAGCTGGAAGCCGAAAGGCAGTGTCAATAGCCACTGAAACAGAATAGGCGAGAGTAGCTGGTGTTGGTTCAGTAGTTCGACAGTGGCAGGGCTGGTGTCTCTTGAATTCTCATGGATATTCTCACATTATTGCAAAATAGATACCTGAATTACTGGAAGTGCACCATTCAAGGTGGGTGGGGTACTGGGAAGGGGGCCAGGGAGGGCAGCACCCTCTGGCTGCCTCTTTTATCAGTTTTATGCAATAGCTTTTCCCAAGGCAATTTTTAGATTTCATTTGGCACAGCTGTATTATATGACCATCCTTAGGCGTTCAGGAAAATGAGTATTTAGTTTTTATAGCCCAAGTATTAGGGGCAGGCAAGGAAGAACGGGTTGGAAATAGATATCGGGTTAGCCAATGAACAGTGTCTGCCACAAGAAAGACATAGAAAATCTTCACTAGATCAGCTAGCTTCACTAAATATTGGAAAAATTGGAAATAGATTAGTCAACTATTGATTGAGAGTTTTTTGTTTGTTTAATTGCTAATATTCCCTCTGAATCTTATTAGGCTGCCTTAAATTATGGTTTTTTGTTCATTTTAAGTGATTAGTAAATATGGTAGGTAGAATAATAATGCCCCTTCCGCACTCAAAGATGGCCCCATCCTGATTCCCAAAACCTGTGACTGTGTTACATCACGTGGCAGAAGGGAGTGAAAGTTGCTGATCAGCAGGTAGGGAGAGTATCCTGGATTATCCAGATGGACCCAATATAAGGCTAAGGGTCCTTAAAAGGGGAAGAGGGAGGCAGGAGGAAGGGTCATAGGGAGATGTGTTGTCGGAAGCCAGGTCAGAGAGATGCAATCTTGCTGGATTTGGAGATGGAGGAAGGGGGCCGTGAGCCAAGGACTTTTGTTTCGGGTGGAAAAGGTAAGGAATGGACTCACCCCCACAGCCCCCAGAGAGGAATGCAGCCCTGCTGACACCCTGATTTTAGCCCAGTGCGACCTGTTTTGGACTTCTAACTTACAGAGCTGAAAGATAAAGAAATGAATGTCTTAAGCCTTTAAGTTTGTGGTAATTTGTTACAGCAGCAATAGAAAACCAGTAGAGTCTTGTAATGTAGAAGTGTATCAAGTTAGTATGTTGTGTACCTTAAATTTACATAATGTTATATGTCAGTTATATCTCAAAGCTAGAAAAATGAGAAAAGAAAACTAGTAGAGATTTTGGTATCCGGAAGTGGGGTGCTGCTTGTTAGATAACAAATATCTAAAAATGTGGAAGTGGCTTTGGAATTGAGCAGTGAGCAGCTGCTGGAAATATTTTGAAGAGCATGATAGAAAAAGCCGCTATTGACTTGAACAGATCGTTACTAGAAATGTGGATGTCAATGACTCTGCCACACAGAAGTGACATAGAGAAGTGACTGTCCGAATAAATATGGGCCTTGCCCTGGCTGGTGTCTCAGTGGTTAGAGCACTGGCCCGCATACCCAAGGGCTTTGGGTTTGGTTCTGGCAAGGGCATGTACCTGGGTTGCCGGTTCATTCCTTGCCCCAGTGGGGTGCATGTGGGAGGCAACCAGTCAATGTGTCTCTTTCACAGCAATGTTTTCTCTCTCTCTCTTCCCCCTCCCCTTTCCCTCCCTTCCAGTCTATCTAAAAGCAATGGGAAAATATCCTTAGGTGAGGATTAAAAAATAATAATAAATAAAATAAAATATGGGCCTTAAAGGTGCTGCTATTGAAAGCTCAGAAGAAAATGGGGAAGATGATAGAAACTGGAGGAAAAGGGATCCTTGTTATATAGTGACAGAAAGTTGGTGGAATTGTGTCCTGCAGTTATGTGGCAAGCAGGACTTATAATCAATGAATTTAACTGAGATTTCCAAACAGTGTTGAGGTGCGGCCTGGTTTCTTTTGTGACAGTAAATTTGAGAGTAGAGAAATTTAGGAGAGACCTGTTAAACAAGAACCAGGAGCTCTTTACAAAAAAAAAAAAAAAAAAAAAAATTGTACAGTAAACCCTCAATTTTGTGAACCTTGATTTAACGGACTTTGAATTTAATGGTCAAAATTTCTGGTCCGTGTGTCATAAATGAAAAGTAACACCCTTTTAATTTTTTGTTGCTATTGTTAATCCTCACCCAAGGATATTTTTTTCATTGATTTTTAGAGAGGAGAAGGGAGGGGAGGAGGAGGGAGGAAGGAAACAGGGAGGGAGTAGGCCGGGATCAAACCTACAACCCAGGTACATGCCCTTGACCTGGAATCGAACCTGAGACCCTTTGTGTGTGGGCTGACACTGTAACCATGGAGCAACACCAGCCAGGGCCACCTGTTAATTATAAAATGCTATTAACCAAGATTTGCTTATAATTAAGTTAACAGGTTAGTTTGTTATTAATTCACTGTTACATTTTTTAAAATTCACTGTTATTTTTAACAAATTTTAGCGAATAGGCCATATGCTGGAAAAAACACTAGTAATTTTGCTGACAAAAATAAATATTACATATCTCCCCCTCTAATCTACACATTGAAATCCAAGAGTCACTGCTCACAAACAATGTTTGGTGAACGATTAGCACGTGATCACTGCATCGGGGGCGGTGATTGGTCCTGTTGTTCCCTGGGGTGACTTTCTGCAGCAGTTTTAATACGTGTGAGCCGATGTTCCACGTGCGCTAAGCCACGCCCCAGCTGTGTGCACCTGTTGACTCTCGATGTGAATGCATGCATTTGCTAGACCTACTCAGTATAAAGTTAAAATGACTGTAATATAGCAAACCTTTCTGTGAAATTAAACTTTTCATACATACTTAAATTTTAATTACACAATCATGTCATATCTATGTAAGTGAAAACAGGTAAGTGAACTAATTTGTCAATTTTTTAACATATACATTTGGAAAACCTACTTTTTTATATAACGGACTTTCAGCTTTAATGGACACCTCCTTGCCTGAGTCTGTTATACAGTGGGGCCTTGACTTACGAGTGTCCCGACTAACGAGTTTTTTGATATACCAGCTGCCTTTTGGCCGATTTTTTGCATTGAGTTGATAGAGTAATTTGAGTTAAAGAGTTCGGTCTCGGAACGAATTAAACTCATAAGTCAAGGCCCCACTGTATCGAGGTTTTATACACCTGAAACTAATACAATGTTATATGTCAATTATACCTTTTTTAAAAAAGGAACCAGGAGTTCTTAATTTTGGAAATTCTTAGCCTACCAAAATGGCAAAGGATGCTAAAATAAAGATCCAGTAGGAAAACATGCTGTAGAGAAAAAGTCAAAGGGGTTACTCTATAGTCTTTTGCTAAAACCTCAGAAAGATTGAAAGGTCAGAGTACTCACTTATACAAAACACTCTGAAGAGATCAAGAGTGGGACTCGGATTCCCTCAGCTTCTAAGGAGAAGCCAAAAATAGAGGCGGGAATATCCAGACAGGATCTCTGAGGGGGCCTCTTGTCTAATGGAGGGCGCATATGGTAGTCCCACAGGCTCTTGAGAGTCTTCGAGCAGCAGCAACACTGCCAGTTTGAACTAAAAGGAACAGAGAGAGGACAAAGTGAAAGAAGGCTGTCAGAGCCCCAAATCTGCAAGCAGGAAACATGCTGCCCGCTGTAAACTGGAAGGGTGGCTCTGAGGGCAGAAGCGCAGGCCCATTGGTAGAGCTGGGGAGTATAGAGAATTCTGCCTAGGACTTGAGCCCTTTTCCAGTTTGCCTGTCTCGATTTCAAATTTGCATGGACCAGTGACTCTTCTTCCTCCGTTTCTCGCTTTTTGAACAGGAATGATTATATCTGTTATCCCATGGCAGTCCCACTCTTGTATTGGGAGCCAAGAACACCTAGTTTTATAGGTTCACAGGTGGAGAGGAATTTTGCCTCAGGATAGATGGATTATATCCAGAGTCTCACCCATACCTCATTTGGTTGATTTTGATGTTATGATTGGGACTTTTGAGTGAAATTTAGGTGAGATTTGGACTTTGCATTGATGCTGTTGTCAACCTAAGAAACGTCCAAACTTGTAAGAATTTTTATGAGCTTATTTGCCAGGAAGCAAAACCTCAACGGATTGAGAAAATGCTCTGGAAAATGGCAGTTTTGCACCTTATCTTATACATTACAGTTAAAGGGGGAGGTATAAGTGGGTTACATGAAATCCACTGGTAATAGATTAGGGAGGTGGGAGAAAGCTCGGGATGAGGTGGGTGGGCAAACCTCAGGAATTGGATAAAAAGTAAAATAATAGACACATATTTCTCTTATATAGGTGGGTACAGGGTGGTTAACAATCAACACGATAACAGTAACAATGAGGGGATGTGTGGTCCCTGCTCTGGTGTAGTAGTTGTGCTTTGGAATGGGGGTTGGGGGGAATGCATGGTATCAGGTATGTTATCCTAGATGCAAAAAGACAACAGACAGGCTCAGTTAAGGTGAAGATTGACATTTGTCAGGGAAAAATACTGCCCTAGGACATGACTACCCACCTTGAACTGCTTTTAGTCAGAAAGTTTTAATTTCAGACCATCCTGTGTAGTTACTTTAGGTCTCTGAGTTTGTAAGGTGGCCACGCAGGCCTCCTTTGAGTCTGTCAGGTTTAGTATGTGGCCCCTTTTGGTCCACATGTCCCTCTTTTGATTATAAATCCAAAGGATGCATTGATGATCAACCTTGTGTTTGGATAATGAGGTCCTAGGGTGCTAGGAAGGCTTATTCCTAGGAAGTCTCAGAATCAGCATCTGTCTTGCTGAATGATGGACCATTGGGGATGGGGCAAGACAGGAACCTTGGATGGAAGTCAAGGCCAAATTTTCTCAAAAGTGAAAAGTAGATAAATGGGAAGCATTCAGGTCTTAAGGGCCTTTATTAAGGGTAATTTCTGGGTCATTTCTAACCTATAAGCTATCATGATCCAAGTTTTGTTGCCTAATTTTCCTATGTATTTTGCATCTAGTATAGCATTCACTTATAGTTTGAGGACATACCTTACATCTTTCCAGCTTTCATAATCTGACCGTGAGATGGATTCCTATTTACTGTGACCCATCTATTTCCATTGGAAGCACTTGTGTGCTGTTGTTGATCTGACTTCCACTAGTTCTGCAATTGGAAGCTGTAGCCTTAAGTTTTAATCAGAACCAAGGCTGTAGGAACACAATGCTGTAAATTACAATTACCATTTAAAATTTCAGAGGCCAAGAGGACAGTAAGAGTTTCAAGATTTCCTGTGCTTCAGTAGTAGTTATAGAGGGCCATGTATTTATTCCATTTCAGCTTCTACCTGAATTAATATAGTAGTCTTTGTTGGGTTAAGGGGTAAGTATATTCCCATAATTAGATTCTGGAATTTATATGTAAAATTCCTTCCTTATATTGTTTTTCACTGACTTTCTACAACTTCCCTCTGCTTTGTTTGTCTCTTTTTATTCCATCAAAAATATCCAGCTTATTAGGACAAACTATTTTAACTTCTCTTAAAAATATACACATCCTTTTCCTTCTTTTTGCAATAGCATTTCTTCTAAATTTCAAAAGAGAAGCTTATAAAAAAAAGAGTATTATAACACCTTCAGCAATTATTAACAGTTGGACTATATACACAAGGTTTGAGAAAAGCCTAAAGAACAAATATAATAATTATTATTAATATTAGCAGACAGGTAAATACATTCAAACAAATGAAATTCAACATCAATTTGTAGGTTTACCTTGCCTTGTCCATGTCTTGGGATAGCTGTCTATTTTTGATGTCAATTTCTCATCCTGGAGAAATCTTTAAATCTCCACTGTAGGAAGAGGCAAGTGTCAGAGACAGGGGCAGATGTCCATTTGTGGTTAAGCACCTGATAAGGTCCCTTCCAATAATGTTGGAGAGAGTTTTTGATTAATGTCTCTTCCAATGGACAAAAAGCTCCTGGTTGTAAGTTGTGGTCTTTGAAGTCTTCATCTCCCAGGAGTGCACTGTGGAATGAATGTTACTAATTTATCAGTTTCTATAAGCTGGTTAATGAGCCCTTGATAATACAGAATGTCTTCTTTTAGTAAAGTTGATTCATATGTCCCTTCATCTTGATTCATAGGGCAGCTGGTGGACTATTTCATAAAGAGAAAGACTATGTTTATCAAAAGAAGTAGATTTCAGGTTGAGGATCAGTATAGGGAGAGCTTTTGGCCACGGGAGATTAAAAGTTTCTAAAAATTTATCTAGTTGAGTTTTAATTGTACCATTTGTATGTAGTAGTTATAGAGGGCTGTGTTGAGGGAGAATTGAGGGTGATAGGCACAATGAAAATATTATAGAATAGGCCACGTGTTACAAATTGATTGCATTATTTGACCAGTATAATGAGTCCCTCAGTCACTGTAACTCAGAGGGAATTCCCCAATTGGGAATTAATTTTTTTCGAATAATTTACCTACCATTAAGACTGTGGCTGTCTTGCCAGGGAATGTCTCAAAGCATACAAATAATAGCTAACACATATTTCTGTTCTTTAGATGGTGGCATTTGGATAAAATTCAATTACCATACTTAAAATGGATCTAAAGGAAGTGGGAAATGTCCTTGGAACCTGTGGAATGATTTCTCGGGGTTATATTTGGATAAATAGAATATGTGCTGTACAGTTTTTGAGTTACAGTAGCAGTAATATTTTTTACTTCGCGAAATTATTTTTTCAAGACCCAATGTTTTAGCTTATGTACATATTAAAGTATAGGTAATTAAACCAGTATATGTGAGATTGGTTTCTGACTGGGTCCAAGTTGTATCTGTTTGCCTGAGACAAAGGTTCTCCCTTTTAATTGTCATATTCTCTTTTCTTCGGCAGTTGTCCATTGGAACTATAAGATTTTTCTTTTTTAAAATTAATAGGAAGTAAGGTGAGTCTCAGGTCTGGATAATTTGGCTGTTTAATGCTGCCTATCTAGCTGTAGCATTAGCTAGTAATTTCCTTTTGTTTCCATGGTGGCAGCTATTTAGAATGTTCTGGAATTTGGATAACTGCTAATTGTTTCAATTTCTGTATGACATCTAATAATTTTACAGCCTATTTTCCATTCTTTATGGGCTGCCCTGAGGAAATTAAGAAACCTTGGTACTTCAACAATATTCTAAAGTTGTGAGCTACACCAAAGGCATAGCTACTATAGGTGTAAATATTGGCTATTTGACCTTTGGCCAAATGACAAGTTCAAGTTGTAACAATTAATTCAGCTTGCTGGGCAGATTTTTTTTTAGGTAGTTATTTCATGTCTAGCTTGGTAACATACCTGTTAATCTTTCAGAGATCCATTTGTAAGCCAGATTAAGTCAGCACTATCAAGGAGTTTCCTGTAAACCATTCCTATGACTAGGAAGGTGACCAGTAAGCAAAACACTTTCATGGATGTCTTCATCCTGTAAAGAAAGTAGCATAGTTGCTGGGTTGATTGTAACATCAAGTTTAAGTAAAATAGGTGCAGGTGGCAAGAGTCAGTCGGCTGACAGAATATTGAGTATGATAAGAATTTAGTGGAGTTCAACACAATCCTATATAATAAAAAGCTAATATGCAAATTGACCAAAAAGAATGACCAATCGCTATGACACACACTGACCACCAGGGGGTAGATGCTCAACACAGGAGATGCCACCTGATGGTCAGAGCGCTCCCATTGGGGGAACGCCGCTCAGCCAGAAGCCCTGAGCAGGGCTCATGGCTGGCAAGAGCAGCGGTGGTGGCAGGAGCCTCTCCCATCTCTGCTGAGCTAAGGAGCAGGGAGCGGGCCTAAGCTGGCAGTTGGACATTCCCTGAGGGCTCCTGGACTGCAGGAGGTTGCAGGCCAGGCTGAGATACCTCCCCAACCCCGAGTGCATGAATCTCGTGCACCGGGCCTCTAGTGAGAAATATAAACAAAAGAGAGCCCACAATTATCTTTTCTGTTTGCTTAACAACATGTCTATAGAAGAGATGGCTGTTATGCATGGAGGGAGCCCTTTGGCTACTGAGTCTAATTGCTGACTATAATAGCCTGTAGTTCTATGATAATCTGTATATTTTTAATTTTTTAAAAAAGTATTTGCTTTATTTTTAATGTGTGTTTTTTTTAAATTGATTTCAAAGAGATAGAAACATCTAATGATAAGAGAAATAACTGTTCAGCTGCCTCCTGCATGCCCCCTACTGGGGATAGAGCCCGCAACCCAGGCATATGCCCCGATTGGAAATCAAACCGTGATCTTCTGGTTCACTGGTCAACACTCAACCACTGAGCCACACCAACTGGGCCTGTATATTTTTTAGTTAAAACTCCTTTATTTTCATGTATAAAAAGTTGGAAAGTTTATAATTAAGGTGTCCCAGAGTGGAAGCTTTAGATGATTCTTTAGAGATTTTATAGCTTGTTTCCCTTCTGGGTTCCACTGAATTGGGTCAGGTCAGTTTGACTTTAATAGACATATAGAGGCTGGGCCATTAATGAAAAATTTGGAACCCAATTGTGAATTTGGAACTCAATTGTGACAATATCCAGTCTAACCCAGGAATTCTCTAAGCTGCTTTCTTGGTTTTGGAAGAGGAAAAAATAGAATTCCTCTGAATCTTTCAGGGTTAATTAGTAGCCCATTTTTAGAGATGAGATGGCCAAGGTATTTTACTTGAGGTAAACAGAATTGAAGCTTATCCTTTGAGACCTTATGTCCTTTTATAGCTAGCTATTGTTATAGACAAATTGTGTCCTTTTTCCAGTCTAGTAATGTCCTAGAGCATACAAGTAAATTATTCACATACTAGAGGCCCCATGCAAGAATTTGTGCACAGGTGGGATCCTTCGGCCTGGCCGTCAATCGGGGCTGATTGGGGCTGGCCGGCTGGTGTGGGGAGGGACTGTGGGAGGCTGGCTGTGGGAGTGCACTGACCACCAGGGAGCAGCTTCTGCATTGAGCATCTGCCCTCTGGTGGTCAGTGCACATCATAGTTACCAGCCGGTCGTCCGGTCGTAATGGTCGCTAGGCTTTTATATATATAGGTTGGATTAGAGTGAAATCTTGTAAAATCTCTAGAAAAAAATTTAACATCATTTAAGTAAGCTTTTAGTATCTAAGAGAAATAGGTGGGACTTTGTATATCTCTAAGGCATTACTGTTTAAGTAAACTTGTAATCTTCCCAGGTGAAAGCAAAGACGTATTGACTGTCTTTTTCTGCTGGAATGCTGAAAAAGGCACCACACAAATCTATTACTGAAAGCTATTGGCAGTCCACAGGAATAGCTGATAATAGGTTATTGAATTTGGAACCACAGGATGTTTGGGAATAATTGTTTTATTTATAGCTATGAGATTTTGTACTAATCTCCCTTCTTTGAGTTTCCTTATTGGAAGGAAAGGAAAATTACAGGGGCTCTTGCATGGAATTGTAAGCCCCTTTAAAAAAGTAATCTTGTATATTGGGCTGACTTCCAGCTTGTGCATAAAGAATATTGGTGATTGGAAAAGGCCTGTAGTTGCATTTTAATGTCCTGTAACAAGCAGTCAGTTCCTCTTGTGAGGGAGGTTTCTTTAAAATCATTTTTTCCCCCAATTGGTTCAGTACCTGATTTATTGACTTCTAAATACATTTCACCCTTCTGGAGAAAGGGTAGTGGGCATCATTGGTTTCAAGAAAATCTTGCCCTCTCAGGTGAATTGAGGCAGATTTGATCAGCAATATATGTATATTCCTCTTACATTCACTAGTTAGAAGGGGACAGGTTCTCCCTTCCTCTCTGAAATCAATAAAAAAAGACATTGGTAATTAGATATCCCTACCATTTGCACAGAAGCTTTACTCTAACGTAGGTTTGGTTAAGAACAGATAAAATAGCCCCAGTATTTGAAGGACCTTAGTAATTTCCCCCCTTTTTATGGTAGATTTTAATTTTTCTTAAACTATCAGTAAAGAGAAGGGGAAAACATCCTCAGAGCAAATCTGTACTTGTTTTTCTCTCTTTTTAAATTTTCTCTTTATAAATCCTATTTCAGCTTCCTATAGTTCTTTTTAAGGTGGCCTGGCTTTATACAGATTCCTCTATAGTTTCCCAGCAGACTGTACTTATCAGTTCTCTTGCCAGAAACCAGTAAGTATATTAATCGGAATAGGTCAGAATAGCCAGGATTACATGTTCTAAACAGTTAAATTAAATTCCTTTACAAACCCATCAGTGTCCTAGAGAAAATCGGGGAACAGTTGCTGGTTCCTCTCTGCCTGAGACCAGATTTTCTGCAAAGGGAGCTGCTAGAATCCCTGGATTATCCTTGTCTGAATTCCTATTCTCATTTTCCCTTAGGTCAGTGGAGAGTGATAGTGCAGGAGATACAGAGGAGATAGAAGGGAAGGAGGAAGGGAGGAGAAGGGTAAGTCAGGACAAGGAAGCTCAGAGAGCAAATATAGTGGAGCTGTGGAAGGTGGAAGAATGAGAAGTTAGCATTTATTAGCTTCAGAAGCCTTCTTTAGTTCAGAGCCAGTCTCTAAAATTTCTTATTTAAAAAATAATTTATCTGTGCTCTTCCTAGAAGTTTTCAGTTTCCTAATCAAGATATGTTTTCCATTCATTCAGTTTAATTTTAGAGCCAGCATTTTCTGATTTTGCATGCAAAAATTAAGTGCTGAAAGAAAACTTGCATTTTTGGCCATTTTAAGTTGATATCATTCCTAGTTAAATATTCTGATTTCTGTTAAGTATTTGCAAGTAAAGGCTTCCTACGAGGTGTATTAATGGAGTCTGGGGTTTGAGAGTTTCTGGCCTTTTGGTTTTTTGTTTGTTTAATCCTCACATGAGGATATGTTTTTATTTATTTTAGAGAGGTATGAGAGAGAAATATCGGTTGGTTGCCTGAACAACTGGGGATCGAAAACACAACCTGGGTATGTGCCCTAAGCAGGAATTGAACCCATGATCTTTTGGTGTATGGAATGATGCTCCAACCAACTGAGCCACATTGGCCAAGGCATTATTTTGGGAGCTGTAGAGTCTGAACAAATCTCTAGGGATAGTGAGTAGTGCAAGCATGTCAAACTTGGGGCCCAGCCAATATAACAGTATGTAAAAAAAAGTTTTAATAAAAATTTCGTAACTTAATTTTTACAATATCCTGTTATACATAATTATTAATAACGAACTACAACATTCGCTAATAACTGATTACTATAATTGTGTTGCATTCATTTCCTTTACCCACCTTCCGTGCAGGTACACCATTTCTCTCCACTAATACTAGCAGCAAATATTTTAGCAGCCGATGGCCATGTCATTAGTCTTGTACTAACTTGTTTGGTGTGTGCAACAGGAAATATTTCGCTTTTAGAGAACAAGAAAAATAGGTTTATTTGCGTTACGCTTATGAATTTGTGCAGTTATTCAGTGTCTGGTAAGTTAATGTTCAATAAGGAATACTATTTTTTATTAAAACGTTCTATTTTATGTTAACGATGACTCATTTATTTCAGCCCTTTGTATTCATCATGTCTCTATCAAAATAAACCTACGTTTCTGTGAAAATTGAAGCTTTTGTTTATTTGCGGTCCACAGAAACTTAAACCTTGTTTATTTGGTCCGTGTTAGCCTTTGAGTTTGACATGCTTGGTGTAGTGGGTGTGCTGGTGTGCTGCTTGTTGGTTGAGTTCCACAGGGCTCTCACCTCTTGAGTTACATCAAATCTCTTAGGTGCTTTTGTTTCTCTCCCCGGCTGTCTAATACAGCTGTGTGGACTCAGAGTGCTAGGTGACCAACCTGGACAAGCGCAACCCTGGACAAGTCAATTGTTTAATTACAGCTGAGTTGGAATTCCCTATGGGGCTTCTGCATGTCATGGGTAATGCCCCCTGACACCTCTACAGAGATTCTTAGTCAACTAAGAATATCCGAGATTCAGGCTGGAGTGAGTATGTGCCCCTTATCTTCAGAGCAGAACAAGTTCAGGCTCTCATTTTTCTGCAAAAGGTTTTTGTTCAGACTTTCAGAAAGCAATTCCAATGGAAAAACCAAAGTTAAAAATCAGCCACCTATTTTTCCTTCAGTACTGCCTTTGCCTGGGTCCTCTCAACCCTTAACTTTTTAGTTCCACCTTGAGGGTTAAAAAGAAAGAAAAATAAAAGGCAGCTCAAGTAAAATCTGGGCCTCTTACTTTAAGACAGGGAGGTCTGGAATTCCAAGCAAAACTCACCCAAGTCCACCCGATGCAAAACTAGGAGCTGGTAGGTCACAATGGGCCCGTGCTGGTACCTAGCTGAGTCTAGTTCGGCAAGATGGTCCTGGATGGGCTTCTTCGGAATCCTGCTACACCAAGTGAATGTCAACATAAGAAAAATCCAAACCTGTAATAATTTTTGTGAGTTTATTTGAGCCAAACTGACCGTTATTGCCAGGGAGAAACACCTCAACAGATTGAGAAAATACTCCAGAAAATGGCAGTTTTGCACCTTATTTTATACATGACAATCATAAAAGGAGGCGTGAGTGGGTTACATGAAATCCATTGGTGATAGATTAGGGAGGTGGGAGAAAGGAAAGTGGTGGAGGAGGTACCTCTGGAATTGGATAAAAAGTAAAATGAGAGACATTTCTTTTCCATAGGTGGGTACAGGATAGTCAGCAATCAACAACACCATAACGGTAACAATGAGGGGATGTGTGGTCTCTGCCCTGGTATGGTGGTTGTGCTTTGAGGAATATGGAGGGGGAAGGAAATTACTTTGTAATTCCAAAGGCATGTTATCCTAGATGCAAAAAGAGACAGGCTCAGTTAAGGTGAATACTGCCCTAGCCCGTGTTTTGCTCAGTAGTTAAGAGCATCAGCCCCAGGACTGAAGGGTGGTGGGATCAGTTCTGATCAAGGGCACATTCCTTGGTTGCAGGCTGGATCCTGAGCTGGGTTGGAGTTTATGTGAGAGGCAGTCAATTGATGTGTTCTCTCACAACGATGTTTCTCTCTGTCTTTCCCCTTCCCTTCCACTCTAAAAAAAAAAAAAAAAAAAAAAAAAAAAAAAAAGGTGAAGATTGATCTTTGTTAGGGTAAAATACTGCCCTAGGATATGACTACCCAGAATGAATTGCTTTTAGTTAGAAAGTTTTAATTTCAGACCATCCTATGTAGTTACTTTACATCTTTGTAAGGCTACCACTGAAGTCTCCCCTGAGCTTGTCAGGTTTAGTATGTGACCCCTTTTCATCCACACTGTAATATGTTGAGATTTGGGAGATTCTGGGAATGGGGTGAATATGTATGTACGGGTTAATTTTGCCTATGAGAGGGATGTAGCCCTACTGACACAATGATTTTATTTTGGCCCTGTGAGACCTATGTTGGACTTCTAGCCCATAGAACTATAAAATAAAGCATTTTTGTTGTTTTTAGACACTGATTGTAGTCATTTGTTACAGCAGATGTAGAAAACTAATATAGTCGATGGCTATTAATTGCATTACTTTGGTAAGAAACCAAGGAAATTAAGAAAGTCTGAAGGCATGCCCTTCACAACTGAATATATATGGATGGCCAATAACCACATGGAAATGTACTTAATATAAATAATTACGAGGGAAATGCAAATTAAAACCTCAGTGAGATATTATTCTATACCCACTAAAATGATTAAAATAACAAAGCCTGGCAATACCAAAATCAAAAAGCCTGCTTCACTATCAGGTATATGGAACAGTTGAAATGCTCATACGTTGTAGATGGGAATGTAGTGTTGACGTAAGAACATTCAAACTGTGTAGAGAATTTTTGTAAGTTTATTTAAGCCAAACTGATGACATATGCAGGGGAGCATGATTGTAAACACTCCAGAGCCGTAATTTTCAATCTTTTCCATCTCATGGCACACATAAACGACTAAAATTCTGTGTCACACCAAAAAATATACTTTTGTCCACCTGACAATAAAAATAGATGTAATTTAAAGAAAAAGGGTATAATTTTGATTCATTGACACTGGACAGCTATTGTGTTGGCTGTTGTCATTTTTTTGAGGATCTAAGGGCAAAGAGGTCAGTGCCCCTGACTAAATAATCAAGTATTGCATGTTTTAAAAATTCTTGTGCCATACCAGTTGAAAAATCACTGCTGCAGAGAATAACAGTCTTGCAGTTTCTTTTATGCATTTGGAATTAAGGTGGGAAGGTAACGAAGATTACATCAGGACCGTATAAGGTCCCTGAAATCATTTGGTCTGGCCCTGCCAAGGCAACCACAAGTGGGACTCGAAATTCAATAAATCTAGGAGCTTTTTTCATAGCAACATAAATTTATATTAAGTGAATTATATTAAGCCAATGATGTTATAAATACCCAAATGGTCCTAGGCAGAAAAAAGGTTCCCCACCGCTAGAGTACAGGAAGGTGGGAGAAAGCAAGGTGGAGATTAGATTACAGGACAGTTTTTAAGATTATGTGCTCTCTTGAGGGTGGTTAGGCTTATTTTAAATATGTGTTAACCTAGATGCACAATGGCCAGGCTTGCTTAAAGCAAAGATAAATCCCCCCCTCACCCCCCCCAGAGAGAGGAAGGGAGAGGGAGAGAAAAACATCAATGATGAGAGAAAAATCATCGATCAGCTGCCTCCTGCATGCCCTCCACTGGAGATCTAGCCTGACACCTGGGCATGTGCCCTGTCTGGGAATCAAACCATGATCTCCTGGTTCATGAGTCAATGCTCAACCACTGAGCCACAGGCAAGAAAAACCTTTTATTAGAAAGTTACATGCCTGGAGCATGACTACTCACCATGACCTGCCCAGTTAGGAATTTACAATCAGATAATCCTATGAGGTTAATTTTCATAGAACCTCCTCCTTTTTTGTCCACAGTAGAATGGTACAATTGTCTTAGAAAAACTTTACCCATTTCTTAAAGTTAAACATATACCTGCTCTGTGACCAGCAATCCCATTGCTAGATTTTACACAATAAAAATAAAAATATATGGTCACAGAAAAGACTATAAGCAAATTATTTAGCATCTTTATTTGTGATTGCCTTAAACGGGAAACAACCCAAAAGTTCATCAACAGGTTAATGGGTAAACAAATTGTGGTATATTAATACAGCGGACTACTCCTTGGCAATAAAAAGGAACAAATTGCTTATTTGGGCAACAACACGAATACATTTCTAAACATTATGTTGGAACAAAAGAAAACCGGTGATTCTATTTATGTGATTCTAAGACCAGCCAAAACTCAGCTGTGGTGATAGAAACCAGAAGTCTATTGTGTTGAGGGGAATTGACTGGAAGTAGGCCTGAGAGAGTTTTCTGAGATGCTGGAATTGCTCAGTGTTTTATTTTGAGTGGAGGTTACATGAGTGATCCCAATTGCTAAAAACATCTAACTGAGCACTTAAGCTGTGCATTTTTAATTATGTATAAAGTATAACATTTAAAAACAAACTAACACATGAGCTTTGGTTAAAGATGGTCATCTGTATTGACAGTGTGGTCATCCCACTTTACCCGGCTCTGATGAGACAACCCAGGAAAGATGTACCTGAAGATTGCTTAGAATTCCGGAATTGAGTCCTGAGGAAGGATCTCACTCACATTAGGGAGTAGCAGTGGCCCATGCTGGGGCTTGGGTATCAGTATGTGATAGGTTCCATCCCTAGTCTCAGAAAATCCAATGACCAGTTCATAAACCATAATTTAGGAGGAAATATATTGGTTGTAGAAACTGTTGTCTGGCAGGCAGTTTTGAAATCAATTGTTGGGATACTGTGAGGATTTGGGTAGGGGGAGGGCAATATTCTGAGGTTCCTGAGGGAATAAGAAGCTAAGTTCATCCACTTACTTGGAAAGAGATATTCCAGCCTGAAACAGCTTTTCTACTTGAACGGTGGCCAGCTTTCTGGGCTTCCCTTAGCGCAGTCAAGTTAAGACATAAAATTAACCGTCACAGTGGGTTTAATGGGTGTTGAGAACCTTTCTGTATGCTGCTTCCCTTCCCTCTCATGCCCAGTTGACAAGGAGACTGCCCTGATTTATTTGGGTTAATAATACCTATTCTCTTTTAAAATGAAATTGTGGAAGATTTCAGAGAAATGATGATGAATATGATGCCAAGTCTTAAAACTTCCTTCTCAAAGCCTAATAAAATGAGTAACTATGAATAAAAGGGAAAGCTGGGGGCCTTATAATTCTAGCTGAGATGGAGTAAGGACACTGCAGGCTAACTCTCCCATGATTACAACAAATCGTCTGGATCAAAGTACAAAAAGCAGATATCTAAGGCCCCTGAAAAGTGTATACAGTAATAGCAGGTGAATTTGGGCAGAGAAAACAGTAATTAATGAATAACCAATATGGTAACAGTGAGTTTCACGGTTATTTTTCCTCTTCATCCTCTGGGTTTGACCCAAGGGCAGGCTAAGCAGGGGAACTGTCCATTGACAGGGTCAGCAAAGACAGACAGAAGCCCATCTCTGGCCTGAGCACCAGCTTAAGGAAAGGCCCTAAGCTGAAGAGCATGGGGGAGAATCCTTGTTTGTTTTAGTTTCTGTTTACTTTCGGGTCCTGCCCTGAGGCCAGCCCCAATTGTGAAACAACTTTACTGTGGTCTGAGCAGTGTTGCAGACACCTAAAAACTGTGAGATAAAATCTGTCCCTAAGGAAAGGGAACCTTTGTGTGAAGAGTGGGGGAAATTTTTTGGTCTTCTACTTCTGTGTCTTGAGGACCTACTTGCACAGAATTGTGCAGATGCACAGGGAGCTAAAACTGAGAGAATCCCATATTCCTGACTAGAAGAACTGGAAAAGGAGCCCTTGAGAGACAGAGTGTGGGAGCAATGACGTGCACGAAAGATCAGGCAGAACTTGTGGTCTGAAGCTAACTGGGTAGATTGCTTGCTGAAACAAAAGGCAACATTCCTCAGAGACTTTTAACAGGACCCAGTCTCCTGACAATATTAAAAATGTCCAGCTATAATCCAGTATTAGTCAACCAGGAAGACTGACCAATTCTCAAGAGAAAAGGTAATCAAGTAGATGCCAACCCCCAAATTACCTAGATTTGGGGGTAAAAACTTGAAAGCAGCTAGTGCAGCCATGCTCCATAAAGGTGAACACTGTTGAGATGAATAGGAAGTAATTCTTAGCATAGTTATATGTAAAAAGAACTAAATGAAGATTTTAGAAATGACAAAGTAGGATATGTGAAATAAAATTCATTGGCTGGCCTCAATAACAGAATGGCTTTGTCAGAGGAAAGGGTCCATGAGCTTGAAGATAATTCCGTGAAATAGTCCCAACTGAGAACAAAGAGGAAAAAGGAAAATAAGCCTCCTGTTTGCTTTTTGTTTTTTAAACATAATTGATTTCAGAGAGAAAGGAAGAGGGAGAGAGAGATAGAAACATCAGTGATGAGAGAGAATCATTGATTGGCTGCCTCCTGCACGCCCCTCACTGGGGATGGAGCCTGCAACCCAGGTACATGCCCTTTACCAGGATCGAACGTGGGACCCTTCAGTTCACAGGCCAACACTCTATCCACTGAGTCAAACCAGCTAGGACAGCCTCCTAGTTTTAAAAGCTCTTTTGCTGGGCATAGCATTCTGGATTGACAGGTTTGTCTGCTTTCTTTCACTCCTGTAAAGTTGTATTGATTGTTCTAGGGATCATTCTAGTATCATTTCCCTTCAGCCTGAAGCACTTAATTTTATATTTCCTTAGAAATATTTCATTTAATAATTGTGACGAATACTCTTCGTTTACCTTCATCTGAGGAAGTCTTTATTTCACTTTCACTCCTAAAAAATATTTTTAGTAGCTATGGAATTCTGGGTTGTCAGTTTCTTTTGTTTTAGCATTAAAAAGTTGGTGTCCCATTCATTGTCTCCTGACATCTGTGTTTCCTGATGAAAAATCTACAGTATTTTCAGATAAGTTCCCCTATTTGTAATGTGTCATTTTTTCCTACTGCTTTCAAGAGTTTTCCTTTATTTTTGGTTTTCAGCAGTTTTGTTAGGTACTTGGGTGTGGAATTCTTTGAGTTTGTTTTGTATATGATTCACTAAGTTGCTTGAAACTAGAAAGTTATGTCTTTCTCCAAATTTAGAAGTTTTCAAACATTATTTATTCAAAAAGTTTATTTTTGGCACCAATCTCCTTTCTCCTCTTTTTCAGGTATTCCAATGACATTGATGTATTCCTATAGGACATAAAATTAACATACAAAAATCAGTAGCCTTCATGTAAACAAACAACACACAGAACCTCACTACAACAACACATAAAATTAAACACTTAGGAATAATTTTGACAATAAATGCACAAAACTTATATGAAGTAAAAAAAATTTAAGCCCTGAAAGACTCAAAGTATATTTGAACAAATGTAAAGATACCTGCTGTTTTTGAATAGGTCAACATTATAAAGATTTTAATCCTCCCTAAATTAATTTATAAATTCAGTGTAATCCCAGTTAAAAAAAAAGACTCTATTATGGATTTAGAAAATTTGATACTAAAATTTATGTGGAAAAGCAGGCAGGTTGGAGATAACTGGAAAAGGAAAACCATGAGGGAGGATTAATTCTCCCAGCCTGTAAATATTAAGGCCTGTAAAGTTAAAACAGTGTGGTGGTACTGACACATGAATAGACAAATACACCAATGGAATAAAACATGTGATGACTTTGTAATGTTTCACCTCTGCCATGCTGATCTGCATTTTCCAGAATTCTCTGATACAAATGGAAAGTACAGAATTAAACCCAAATATACATGGAAATTTAGTATATGACGAAGGTGGCCTCTCTCTCTCTACTCACTGGGGTAAACTTGTATTTTTCAATACATGATTCTGGGACAACTGAATAGCCGCTTGGAAAAGTTAAAATCAGATCTATATTTTACATCATACACATGAATAAGCTCTAAATGGATAAGGAATATAAATAAAAAAGTAAAACCATGCAGGTACTAGAAGAAAACATGAGTGTATTCCTCTTTAATGATGGTGTAAGGCAATGGTCGGCAAACTGCGGCTCGTGAGCCACATGCGGCTCTTTGGCCCCTTGAGTGTGGCTCTTCCACAAAATACCGACTTCTGCGCATGGGCCACGAAGTTTCCGTCGCACTGTACGTGCGCACCCGCACGTGGTATTTTGTGGAAGAGCCACACTCAAGGGGCCAAAGAGCCGCATGTGGCTCGCGAGCCGCAGTTTGCCGACCACTGGTGTAGGGAAAGGCTTTGTTAATTATGACTAAAATTCCAGGAACAATGAAAGAAAAGACTGATAAATTTGATTACATAATTTTTTTTAAATTACATGGGAAACCACTGTAAAATATAGGACAAATAAGGGGCTTGCATTAGTCCAAGTTGTGGTACCCAGTTATTCTTAATTTATTGCCATGGTGTTCTATACGACATTGCCATGTATTTCATGGCAGAAGCAGCATGACAGTGGCTCAAGACTAGGAGATCCAATAGTTTTACCATGTTCTGCTTCTAGGAGCAGACACTCCAGTGCAGTGATGGGATAGCCTACTGAATACTCACTGAGGCAGTAGGCTGCAGATAGGACCCTGTTAGGTTGGGGAATTCTCTTCCATGATGCAGGTCAGGCTATGGTACTGTCACCAATAGATACATTTGGTTACTTAAAAATATATAGATATCTAAAATTAAAAAATAATCTGCCAATCGGAAAGATTCTCAAGTTATGTTATTAAGTAAAAAAGGAAGGTACCAGAAGAGTGGGGACCCCATTAGCATGCATTTTAATAAGTCTCTGTGGTTTTCCATATATTTTTAAAACTGTGGTACTATAGGCTAGGGTGCATGAGGGGAGACTTCGACTTGATATTTTTTACCTTTATGAATATTTTGAAAGTGTATCTGTTACATAAATGAAATACTTTTATAATTGAAAAAAGAATGAAATTGAAGGACTAACAGTTATTCACAACTCTCTTCTTGGTGTCCTAATGGAGTACGTTGGAGGTGTGGCCATGAGGGGAGCTGAGCAAGGGAGATGGGTAGTCATGTTAGGGGTAGTGTCAGTGCACGAGGATGAGTGAAGGAAGGGTAATAGGGTGAATAACATAAAGGCCAAACACCTCTTTAAAGTATAAACATAGAATTTAGTAGCTCAGTCCACACTACTCTGGCCTGTTTTTGAAATGAGGCAGAAAAGTCTAAAGTCATTGACAATTGTTATTTTAGAAAGCCATGGCTGGAGAGAGTGACCTCATCATTTCAGTCAGTTCAATTACTTTTTTAAGTTTTTAATTTATTGATTTGAGAGAGAGAGAAATAAAAGAAACATTGATTTGTTGTTCCACTTGTTTATACATTCATTGGTCAGTTCTTGTATGTGCCCTGACCAGATAGATATTAAACCTGCATCCTTCATGTATCAGGACGATTCTCTAACCAACTGAGCTACCCACTGTATCAGTGTCCCCTCTGCCATATGAGGGCCAGTGTCTTTTAAAGAGTTACGTCTGATAATGGTGGGTTTTTAGGATTTGGGGAGATTTCAGCCCAGGGCTCTGAATAATATCTCATCTTTATTTTTTATTTAAAAAATATTTGTATTGATTTCAGAGAGGAAGGGAGAGGGAGAGAGAGACAGAAACATCAATACCAATGGTGAGAGAGAATCATTGGTTGGCTGCCTACTGCATGCCCCACACTGGGGATCGAGCCTGCAATCTGGGCATATACCCTGACCAGGAATCAAACCGTGACCTCCTGGTTCATAGGTCAGTGCTGAACCACTGAGCCACACTGGCTGAGCATCTTTATTTTTTTTATGCCAATTGTCAGTATCTAAAATATGGTTTATGTGGTTATTATCTCTCTGTTACTGCTAGAATATAAGCTCCATGAAGGCAAAGACTTTGTTTAGCTTGCTGCTGTCTTCTACCCAATAATTTTAATGTTTATCCAAAGAAGACACTCAATAAATATTTGTCGAATCAATAGCTGTGTTGAGATAGTTATGGGGTTAAGTGGAATTAGCTAAGGCTGGACTCCACAAGAGGGAAGACTTGACTCTAATTGATTTCACAGTAATTAATTTGATTTTTCTTAGTCTCACCAAGGACATGACAGGAAAGGAAGATGTGTACCGGGGCCCAGCCATCAGGGCTCTCTGCAGAATCACTGACGTAAGTTCTCCTTGTTTTGCTGGGGTGTTGAGTGGGAGGGCGGGGGAGGGGTGGTGGTGTGTGGTGGTGGTGTCACTGTGTATCTGCAGGAGGCCATGTAATTGAGTAGGATTCCCTAGTCTGGCTCTGTGAATCTTCAGTACAGGCACACCACCTCGTTTTACTGTGCTTCACAGATACTGCATTTTTTTTTTAGACATAATGCTATTCTTGCACACTTAATGACTACAGTATAGTGTAAACATAACTTTTATATACTCTGGGAAACCAAAAGAATTCATGTGACTTGCTTTATTGTGGTACTTGCATTATTGCGTGGCCTGGAACCTGCAGTATCTCTGAGATATGTCTGTGTAAGAGAAACAGGACCACCAGAAAGGCTTTTGTGGTTCCAGGCTTCTTTTCTTTCAAATGGTTTTTTCCTTTTGTTTATTTAGATTAGTCTATTTCTTTCTCTGTTTGCCCTCATAGACTTTTGTTATAGCTAGGGCACATTGCTTACAGGAAACAAAAAAACATTTGAATTTAGCTTTAAAAAGAAGTGTTCTTACAAAATATAGAGCGCTCAGAATTTGAGGTACAACTTAGAACCAGAAGCCAGCGCAAGAAAGGAACCCAGCGGCAAGATTTCTTAGATACTCACTGTCATGATCCTTCATTTGCCAGACTCAAGCCTCGTCATTCAAATAGGTCAGGAAGACAACCTGGTTAGTCATCAGCCAGCCCACTAGCTTGTATACACCTGTATCTGACTCAGTCTGTTACATCTGGAGAGATGAGGGTACATAGTGTGCTAGGATGTCCATTTCTTGGAACTGTGAGTAGGAAAGGTTTAAATGGAGGGCAGGCTGGGCATTGATAAACAAATTAAATAATATTTCAGGTATACTAATGCATGGGTATATGTTTGTAATCCTCTTAAGTTTTAAAACTTGAGCAGGATCAAATGGTAAATCTGGTTTCTAGAAGGAGTAATAGAAATGCTTTAATATTTTAATAAAACAGTTACTCAGCTATTTTATTGTGGTTATTTTTGTTTTTAGCATTAAGTGGGTGACATAAGACTTGATGATACCAGTGCTAGCAAAAGGATTCTCTTCTAAAAATCTCTTTCAGTCTGCTTACATATCTTCATGGACCAGCACCTTTCCAGTGCTAAGCTTTCTTCCAGTTAAATTAAAAAGAACTTTATTTTCAGAGGATTTTGTATTGAGAGCTCACTATAGTAGTATATCAAACATTTAATTATGTATATAAAATAATCAGATTACACTTGACTTGTAAGACTCTCTGGGATCCATATAAAATAGATCCCCTTCACATAGAGGAGTGGTTCTCAACCTTCTGGCCCTTTAAATACAGTTCCTCATGTTGTGACCCAACCATAAAATTATTTTCGTTGCTACTTCATAACTGTAATGTTGCTACTGTTATGAATCGTAATGTAAATATCTGATGTGCAGGATGGTCTTAGGCGACCCCTGTGAAAGGGTTGTTCGACCCCCAAAGGGGTCGCGACCCACAGGTTGAGAACTGCTGACATAGAGGAATTTTCAGGATTTCAAAAGCACCTTTCGTCCTCATCTAGGAGTTTCCTTTACAACATCCTTGGTAGGTTGAACCCTGCTTATGTGTTTCCTCAAATCGGAGCTCTCCACTTTGAGACAGTTATTTCATTGTTGAACAGTTATTTGTCTTCCTTACATATAGATGCCCCTCCTTGAAGCTCCCACTGGGTTGTCTGGGTTCTGCTGGATGGGCTGTGATTGCTCTATTCTATGCTAATCCTTTTTAATGCAGTCTAAGTATTTACACAGAAACTAATATATGACTGGTTTTCGTAAATTATTTTGAAGTGGTAATATAGTGTGAAAATGTTTTGCTTCAACAACTTTTCTCTCTGAATTTTATTAGGGAACATTGCTGCAGGCCATTGAAAGATACATGAAGCAGGCCATTGTGGATAGAGTCCCCAGTGTATCCAGCTCAGCACTGGTGTCTTCCTTAGTAAGTGAGCAAGACAGTGGCTGCCTGCTTCTTATGCATGGTCCAGTTTCTAGTTGCAAAAGCGAAGTGATTCTCTCACAAGTGAAACATTTAAAAAATATGTGTATATCTCTATTACTTTATCCAAGAATGTTTTGTCTGCCAGGGGAGCATTGAGCAATTAAAATGGGCAGTTAAAAACATGAAATTGTCATGGGCTTGTAAGGTTTTGGTAATCAGAAAGTTTTGTTTTACACACAATAAAGATGGGAGGTATGGGTCAGGGAAAGACAGGGAAGAAACTGAGGGTTGATCTCTTATTTTTTTAAAAAAATTATTTATTTATTTTAAGTGGGGAGGGAGGGGAGAGAGAGAGAGAGAGAGAGAGAGAGAGAGAGAGAGAGAGAAATTAATTTGAACCTGCAACCTTGGCCTAGAATATGATGCTCTAACCCACTGAGCTACCCAGCCAAGGCTTTCAATCTCTTTTTTTAAATCTTCTGTTATGACCTGCACTTTTACCTCTTGCCTCTTGGTTCTCTACTTTCCTTCACAGTGTCCTTCAATCCAAAGTCTCCTGTCCCACTTCAAAAATTTTCTCCCAGGAAGTAGCCTGTTCTTTCTCTTTTTTTATCAAAACAAAATTTATTACTTACAATCTATCACACTGCATTTAATTAACATTGATTACTAATGTGTAAATGGATTTAATCATCTGAATCACAGGAGTTACCTGGTTCTGGAATATAATTGACCAAGAGAATATAGTGGTTCTCTGATTTTTTCTTCTAGGTGAGTTTCCTAGAAGTAGAACTTATAATGTTAACATTATTTAAGTACTGCCCATCCCTTCCTGTCCCTCCCCTCTCCTTACTTCCTTTTACACATCTCTCTGGGCCCACAGGCATATGTTACTCGTCTTTCTAGGGAATCTTGGAAAAAGTACTTTTGGTTTTATTACTTGCCTCAGGAGTAGAGATTTGAAATAGACTTATGAAGCTACAAAGTTGTTTCTTTCCTTTTTTTTAAATGTCTTTTGGAAAAGGAACTCATGCTTCTAAACTTCCAATGACCATGCCTTATCTATTCTCATTTTTTTCTGCCCTTAGCACCTGATGAAGATAAGCTATGATGTAGTTAAGCGCTGGGTCAATGAAGCCCAAGAAGCTGCTACAAGTGACAACATTATGGTCCAGGTATGGATATTGAATTATTTTAGCTTCTGTCTCAAGATCAGCTTTCTTTAACCCTACATTGTAGGGGCAATTTATTGATTCCAAAAAATGAGTATTAGCTAAAGACTAATATTAAGCAGCCTGTAGTGCATATTCTCAAGTAGGTATCCCACTAATTATGATTACTACCATAGGCCCTGCTAGTGTTCAATTGGAGCTGTAAGAAGGTTAGAGAAAGCTTCTTATATTCAGTAGCAGTTTGAGAGGCTCATTCCAAAGGTCCTTCACAGTGCATTTCAATCCTTTATTTGAAAAATAAATTGTGAAGAAGGATGTTCAATTCCAGGCTTTTCAGGCCTTGATTATAGTAAACATTATAACAACAGTAAAGAGTAATTTTTACATTGTGAAACTTTAGTACCATTTTGTTGGAAATATCTCCTTTTGATATTCATTAGGCAGTTCCTAATTAAAAGGAACAAGGTTAAATCCTTAACTGGCAATTTTATGTAAAGTACCCCATTTGTGTTTGAGAGGGTACTTATTTATCCCCTTTCTGTGTTTATAACTTCTCATGTTAGCATACTCAGTTATGAGGAAACACAGTAGTTATTTTTCTCATGGGAAATATTCTCACTCTCCTAATTCCATTATTGTGCCTTTACACAAAGTGCCGTGATAATATTCGTGCACTCCCAAAGCCTTCTTCAGGAGATGTGATCCCTTAACTTCTGACATGGTCACAGGGGATTTAAAGCCACTCAAAGGCCTGCCTCACTGGTAAAGCCATGGACCTGAGACCTTTGTACTAAGGATGAGTGGGGCAAGGCTGACCTGCCAGATGTACCCTCAGATTGTATGTTACCTTCTTAAGACTTCTCCAATCTAAATTTACACCTTCTGGGGATAAATTCGAAACTCCTATCCTTTCAGTCTTTCCTGTGTTTGATTCAAAGTGAAAAAGCTATACTGTCGGTATACTTTTGACCTGAGAATCTTTTTATTAAAAATCTAGTTCCATATGATTCTACTTTCATGTAATTTTGTCTTCTTCCTACTCAGTTTCATGTACAATTCTACTTTCATGTAATTTTGTCTTTTTCCTACTCAGTTTTATGTATGTTACATTCTTTTTCTTGTTCTTTAGTACCATGCATTGGGAGTCCTGTATCACCTTAAAAAGAACGATCGCCTTGCTGTTTCTAAGATGTTAAATAAGTTTACAAAATCCGGTCTCAAATCACAATTTGCTTACTGCATGCTGATCCGAATTGCCAGTCGCTTACTAAAAGAAAATGAAGAGGGGTAAGTGTCTTCATCTAAACCTAAGTAATTTTTCCTTTGCTGATAAATATGCCTCAGAATTTCCTTAATGAATATTTTCTGGGCATTGCTGACTTTACAGATTTTATATTTTCTGAATTAAAAAAAAATCATGGAATTCCAAGTAACACAACTTCTAAAAAAATTTAATATATGCTCTGGTATATGTATTTAATAGATTATGATTGTTAATAGTATAATAACAAATTGACCCGAAACAAAAAATCCTTAAATGTGGAAACTGGAAGTAACATTAAGAATCTTTTTTATCCCTTTTATTTTTATAAAAGAGACTATTGAAGTATTGTATTTCATTATTTATTTATTTAAATTATTTAAAGGGCAGGAGGGAGAAAAATAGAATTACATATGTAAGGTTCTTATATTTTTCATGAAGCGGTATTATATTATTTGATGGTAGTCTGTGGTAATATAAGGATAAATACCGTGATCTCTTGAGTACCCACTAAAAACACCTGAAAGATATAATGTAAATGTTAACAGAGAAGATTAAATAGAATATCCAAAAATATTCAGTTGAGCTTCCTACAGTGGTGGAGTAGCTTGGTCATATTAGCCCTCTTGCAAAGAATGATTATATAATCAGTATAAAACTATTACCACCCCCCCAAAAAAACAACAACAAAAAAACAACAAAAAAACAACAACACACACACGAAAAAACAAGAAACCCCACAACTATTTGGAAGTACTGGTGATTCGTGAAAAGGAGGCAAAAACTGGAGGGAAGTTGATGCCTGGACAGCCGAAGCTGTACTGGGTGAGATTTGGGTATTTCTGGGTAGTCTCCTAGGGCAGTTCCCAATTCCCAGGTGGGATCACAGGAAGATACAGTATTTACTGGACAGAGGGGTCAGAACACGGTTTGAGATTAGAAGAGTGATGAAAACTTAGGGTGGAAAACCTGGAAAGGAGGGAACCACAAATGGGTGAGCCTCAAAATCAATTTTAATCTACAAAAATCCTTGGTTGGCCCATGAACTGTGCACATACAGGGGAAGACTGTAGGAAACCTGGTGAACAGTAGTAGCTCTGAGCTGAAAGAACTCAGTAGAGAATTCAGTTGCAGCTCACTCTGGAGGAAATAAAGTTTGGAGTTTGAGCCAGGTTGATTGCCTGGTAGAGAAACATCATGCATTCTGGAGTCTTTACCTCGTGTCGTTCACAGTGTCTGTAGTCATGTACCACACAATGCTGTTTTGGTCAATGATGGACCAGATACAATGGATTATAATAAAGCTGAAAATTTCCTATTGCCTAGTGATGTTGTAGCTGTCATAATGTGATAGCACCACACATTACTTGCATGCTTGTGGTGATGCTGATATAAACAAACCTACTACATTGCCAGTCATGTAAAAGTATAGCACATACAATTATGTACAGCGCCTATTATTTGACAATGATATTAAACAGCTATGTTACTGGTTCATGTATTTACTATACTTTTTATTGTTAGTTTTGGAGGCACTCTTTCTACTTATAAAGAAGTAAGTTTGCAGTAAAACAGTATGTTATGTTATGCAGCAGCAGCTCATTTTTATGGGTCTCTTGATTGTATTATTTTCTCTTGTGCTTGATTTAATTTGATGTTATTTTGTTCATCATGGCCGCTAAGCATACAGAATCCACTACTATTGTTGCCAGTAAGAGGTTATGTTGAGTGGTTGACCTAGAAATGACATTGAAAGTGATTGAAGATGTGAAGGTGGGAAGTCAGTGATGGTTATTGCTCATCCGGCAGGCATGTCCCATCTATATAATAAAAGCCCAGCAACCATTAAGGTGGAATGACCAGAACGACCGGTCGACCAGTTGCTATGATGCGCATTGACCACCAGGGGTCAGGCGCTCAATGCAGGAGGAGGGGAGGGAGGTGCAACGAGGCCTGGAGGTGCACGCTATCGCCCAGGGATCCCAGGAACTGCAAGCCCAGAGCTTGCTTTCCAATAAAAAAATAAACTGAAAAAACAAACAAAAAAACAGCCCAATGCTGCCACCCTGGGAAGAACAGCTCCAGGAGGGAAAGGCTTCCCCAGACCCCACCTAGCCTAGCTGGTGCGTCGCGGGCTCGCAAGGACTCACCTGTGATATGCAGGAAGAGCAGCCCCTCTGACTCCCAAGCTGGTCGCACCAACAGCTGCTCCCTGCCCAGCTCCATGGTGAACTCAGCGCTGCTGGGCTGCCTCGGCTCTGACTTCCAGCTTCTGGCTTCCTGCCTGCCCCTTTGTATACTACATGTGTTTGGAGGCGTGGCTTCAGCCTCCCCGGCCAATAGTGCCACAGCACAGCCAGAGAGTGGCAGGTCATGGCCAGCAGGGCTAGCTGGGCATTGATTTGGCCTCTGACTGACATCCATGTGCAGTTACACTGTGTGTTTATATTTGTAGGGAAGCAGGGCAACCCACTTCTGCCACTCGCCTCACCTTCTAGGTTAAGAAAGGCTTGCTGATCTCCGTGTTTCTCCTCCTATCCAGAATCAAAACCTCTTGGGGATGAATGATCCCAGCAATGGCTCCACCACACACTTGGTGTGACTGTCACAGACATTCCCAGTCATTACAGCCCATTCCTCAGCCCCCAGTGCCCTGCTCCACCCACTGCCACTCCTCACCTGTCACTTCCTGAAGACCACCTGATGTTATCCTATTTGAAATGTGAGCAAGATCTCAAATGCCCCCCTGGCAATAGCTCCCTTGCCTTACCTTTCTTCCTCTAAAAACCTTGCATTTAAAAAATATATATTTGGTTGATTTCAGAGAGGGAAATAGAGATAGGAACATCAATGATGACAGAGAATCATTGATTGCCTGCCTCCTGCACGTTCCAAAGTGGGGATCGAAACCTCCCCCAGTCCCTCCCCCCATCCCTCCTCTGGCCAGCAGGCCCCCGGTGGTGCTGCGGCACCAAGGGAAGGAGGGGGGGGGAAGCTGGGAACCGCAGGGTGGCAGGGTGCCGAGGGCAGTGTCGGAGTCTGGCGTCTGTTCCTTCTGTGCCCAGCCCAGCAGTAGTAACCTCCTCTCCTGACCCCGCCGGGGCCTTTGGGCCCCGATCAGCCTGGCCCTGATCGCCTGCCAGATCTAGGTACCCCACCCGTGCATGAATTTCATGCACCAGGCCTCTAGTCCTATATAATAAAAGCCTAATATGCAAATCGACCAAACGGCGGAATGACCAGTGGTTGCTATGATGCACACTGACCACCAGGAGGCAGACACTCAATGCAGGGGCTGCCCCCAGCCTGCCAGTTGCCCTGCCAGTTGCCCCAAAGAGGGAGGCGACTGGCGGTGGGGGAGAGGCCGGCGAGTGGCCAGCTCCAGGCCAGCGCCAGTGGGGGCCCCACAATCGCCCCACCAGTCGCCCCACAGATCAGCCTTGATTGCCAGCCAGGTCTAGGGTCCCTACCCATGCACGAATTTTGTACATCGGGCCTCTAGTTCCACTATAAGAAGAACAAGAACAGTGTCTTGGCTGGTTTGGCTCAGTGGATAGAGTGTCGGCATGCAGACTGAAGGGTCGTGGGTTCATTTCAGGTCAAGGGCACATACCTCAGTTGCAGGCTCAATCCCTGGCTTCAGTCAGGGCACGTGTGGAAGGCAACCAATTGATGTGTCTCACATCGATGTTTATCTCTCTGTCTTTCCCTCTCCCTTCCACTCTCTGTAAAAATCAATGGAAGTGTATTCTTGGGTAAGGATTAACAAAAAAACAAAAAACAAGAACAGTGACAGACACTGTTAAATGATTTGCTTTATTGAAGGCAATGAGAATAACAAAAAATGTCAGATGTGGAGAAACTTTTAATGACCTGGATTAAATGCTAGACATAGTAGTGTACTCCTCTCAGCACCATGATAATCATGGCCAAAGCAAAAAAAATCTGTGATGTTGAAAGAAAAGGCTGGACATGACTATTGCATTGAATTTACCACTAGCTCTGGATGGTTTAAACCAGCGGTTGCCAACCTTTCAGACCTCATGGACCACCAGTGGTCCACAGACCACTGGTTGGCGACCGCTGGTTTAAATGATTAAGAATGGTTATTCATTCCATAATGTGAAAGTGAGTGGTGAGTCTGCAAGTGCTGATGTGAAGGCAGCTGAAGAATTTTTGGAAATTCTAGATAAGCTGGTTGTGGAGGAAAGTGACTTTCCAGAGCAAATATTCAATATGGATGAAACCTCTCTGTTCTGGAAACGGATACCTGAAAGGACTTTCATCCATAGGAGACCAAGTCAGTGCCAGGTTTCAAGGCTTTTAAGGACAGGATAACAGTCTTGCTCGGGGCAGTGTCTCAAGCTGCAAAGGGAAACCCTGGATGATCTGGCACAGTGAGAACCCCAGTGCCCTCAAGCATGTCAGTAAGCACACACTGCAAGCATACTACAGGGCACTAAGAAGTCATAGATGACCCAGCTCTTCTTACAAGACATCCTCCTGAATTGCTGTGCCAGTGAAATGGAGAGGTACTGTTTAGAGAATAACATACCTTTCAAGATTTTGCTTATTGGACCTGGGATCCAAACCTTTTGGCTGTATTACATAGCATGCCAGCAGCAGGACTCTCCATGTGAGCTTCCATGGGTGGGGAGTACCAGTCCCTCTGCTGGCATGATGGGAAGGAGCTGAGTCCAAGCGTTGTGGTTGACTAGAATTGATTGCCCTATACCAAGCATGTCAAACTCAAAGGTAACACGGGCCAAATAACCAAGTTTTAAGTTTCTGTGGGCCGCAAAAAAAACACACAAACAAAACCTTCAATTTTCATAGAAACGTAAGTTTATTTCGATAGAGACATGCTGAATACAAAGGGCTGAAATAAATGAGTCATCATTAACATAAAATAATAGAACATTTTAATAAAAATATTTTTTCTTAAACATTAACTTACCAGACACTGAATAACTGCACAAATTCATAAGCATATTGCAAATAAACCTACTTTTCTTGTTCTCCAAAAGCGAAATATTTTCTGTTGCACACACCAAACAATTTAGTACAAGACTAATGACATGGCAATCAGCTGCTAAAATATTCGCTGCTAGTATTAGTGGAGAGAAATGGTGTGCCTGCACGTAAGGCACGTAAGGGAAATGAATGCAACACGATTATTGTAATCAGTCATTAGCGAATGTTGTAGCTTGTTATTAATAATCCTATATAATAAAAGCCTAATATGCAAATCAACTGAACAGTAGAACGACGAGTCGCTATGATGCGCACTGACCACCAGGGGGGCAGATGCTCACGCAGGAGCTGCCCCCAGCCTGTAGGCCCCGACTGGCAGTGGCAGCGGGGGGTGGGGCCAGCGAGTGGGCAGCGCCAGGCCAGCCAAGGCGAGTGCCAGCAAGGGCCCCCCATTTGCCCTGCTGATCACCCCACAGATCAGCCCTGATTGCCGGCCAGGCCTAGGGACTCTACCCGTGCACGAATTTCGTGCACCAGGCCTATAGTTATGTGTAACAGGATATTGTAAAAATTAAGTTACGAAATTTTTATTAAAATGTTTCTTACATACTATTGTATTGGCTGGGCCGCAAAAATATTTGTTGTGGGCTGCATGTGGCCTGCGAGTTTGACATGCTTGCCTTACATATTTGGTTGAGTCCAGTTGTTTTGAGGTTCATAGGAATCCAACTTCTTTTTTTGGTAGCCAGCTGATCAGTTTTGGATAAAATTATCCTTATCCCTCACTGGTTAAACTCACTTGTTAATTCTAAGAATTTCTCTGGCAATTCTTTTTGGTTTTGTATGTATGTTATCATAGATGGCATTTCAAAAAATTTGTTTTTTATTATAAACTTCTCTTTTAGTATTGTATTGCCTTTACCACAGCCCATAACTTTTGGTATGTCATGTTTTTGTTTGTCTCATGGTATTTTCTAATTTCCCTTTTGATTTCTTCTTTGACCCATTGGTGGTTCAACAATGTGCTGTTGTTTAATTTCCACATATTTGTAAATTTTCTAGTTTTCCTCCTGTTAATTGATTTCTAGTTTCATTCCATTGTGGTTGAAAAAGATACTTGGTATGATTTAAATCTTAAATGTATTAAGACTTGTTTTGTGTGGCCTAATGTGATTTTTATCCTGGAAAATGTTCTGTGTGCACTTAAGAATGGAATGTTCTGTGTGTAGGTCCATTTGATCATAGTGTTTCAGTTCATGAACAGAGACGGTTTCTTCATTTATTTAGACTTCACAGCAGGGTTTTGTAGTTTTCACTGTAAAAATCCTGAATTATTTTTATTAAATTTATTTCTAAGTATTTTATTCGTCTGATGCTATAAAGAATAGAATTGCATTAATTTTGTTTTGGATTTATTGTTGCCAATAAATAGAAATACAGTTGTCTTGCATGTTGGTTTTGTATCCTATAACCTTTGTATGGTCATTTACTTCTGTGTATGTGTGTTTCTTGGGATTTTCTGTGTACAGAATCATGTTGTTTGTGAAAAAGTTTTCTTCCTTTCCAACCTGGATATCTTTAATTAATTTCTTCCTCTCCTTCTTTTCCCCTCTCTTTCCCTCCACTCTAACATGAATTGATTTTTTGTTGAACCAATTTTGCATTCCAGGGATAAATACCACTTAATTATGGTACATAATTCTTTTTACATATTGCTGGATTCAGTTTGTTGATATTTTGTTAGGAGTTTTGTGTCTGTGTCAGGAAGGATATTGATTTGCAGTTTTTACATGAAAATTTGTTTTTGTTCAGGTAATACTGGCATCACAACATTAGTTAGGAAGTAGTGTGCCCACCTTATTTTCTAAAAGAGTTTGTGAGGGATTGGTATTATTTCTTTACATATTTGATAGAATTAACCAATGAAGTCATTGGGACCTATGCTTTTTTTGAGGGAAGATTTTAAATAACTAACTCATAGGTCTATTTAGATTTTGTATTTCTTCGTGAATCAGTTTTGGTAGTTTGGTATTTCTGGGGACTTGTCCATTTCATCTATGTTATTTAATTTGTTGGCATATAGTTTATTATATGCCTTTATAATCATTTCAATTCCTTTATGGTCAGTAATTTGTGTTGTTTCTTGGTTGGTCTAGTTCAGTGGTCGGCAGACTCATTAGTCAACAGAACCAAATATCAACAGTATAACGATTGAAATTTCTTTTGAGAGCCAAATTTTTTAAATTTAAACTATATAGGTAGGTACATTGTTATTAAGTTAATTAGGGTACTCCTAAGCTGGCCTTTGTTAAAAACGTCCTCAATCTGATTGAGGTACGTTCGCTGAGGTCGACCCCTTCCAACTCTCCCATCTCGTCTTGTATACTTGTTTCGTCTTTCTCCTTTCGTTCATCCTTTCTAGATGTCCAAACCATCTCAACATACCTTTCTCAATCCTCGACACTACATCTTCTTTCACTCCACAGCGTTCCCTAAAATTAACTTAATAAACTTTACTTAAAGTTTTAAGTCAACTTCACACTGTATGTGCGTGCCCGCACGTGGTATTTTGTGGAAGAGCCACACTCAAGGGGCCAAAGAGCCACATGTGGCTCGCGAGCCGCGGTTTGCCGACCACTGATCTGGTTGAACATTTGTCAATTTTGTTGATCTTTTCAAAGAACTAACTTTGGCTTTTATTGATTTTTAAAAATTATATTTCTTCATTCTAGTCCACTAATCTCTGCACTGATCTTTTTTTTTTTAAATATATTTTATTGGTTTTTTACAGAGAGGAAGGGAGAGAGATAGAGAGTTAGAAACATCGATGAGAGAGAAACATCGATCAGCTGCCTCCTGCACATCCCCTACTGGGGAAGTGCCTGCAACCCAGGTACATGCCCTTGACTGGAATCGAACCTGGGACCTTTCAGTCCGCAGGCCTACGCTCTATCCGCTGAGCCAAACCGGCTTTGGCTGCACTGATCTTTTAAAATGAAATTTGTTGGGGTGACATTGGTTAATAACATTTAAGTGTAAAGTGTACAATTCTATAATATGTCATCTGTATATTGCATTGCATGCTCACCACCTACAGTCTAGTCTCCCTCCATCACCGTATATTTGGCCCCCTTCATTCTCCCAAGCCCCTCTTTTTTTCTGGTAACCTTCTGTTGACTGTGCCTATGAGTCGGTTTGCTTTATTTTGTTCATTTGTAGCTTTCTGTTTTGCATTCCACACATGAATGAAATTATATAAAATCCATATTACTTCCATATGACTTACTTTGCTTGGCATGATACTCTGAAGATTCATCTATGTTGTCCCAAATAGCAGTATTTCATCCTTTCTTATGGCTGAGTAGTAGTCCATTGCATATATGTACCACATCTTTATTCTATCATCCATCAAAAAACACTTAGGCCCAGCTGGTGTGGCTCAGTGGTTGAGCGTCGACCCATGCACCAAGATGTTGGTTCTGGTCAGAGCACATCCCCGGGTTGTGGCTTATTCCCCAGTGTGGGGCATGCACGAGGCAGCTGATCAATTTTTCTCTTTCCCTCTTCCTTCCTCTCTCAAATCAATAAAAACATGTTAAAAAAAAAGAAAAAGAAAAATGGGGAAGGAACACTTCTCAACACATTAAAAACAACAACAACCCCATTTAAGTTGCTTCCATGTCTTGGCTACTGTGTATAATTCTGCAATGAACATATGGGTGCATATATCTTTATGAATAAATGTTTTCACAATTTTCAGGTACATACCCAGAAGAGGGATGCTGGGTCATATTGTATCTCTATTCTTAATTTTTTGAGGAACCTCCATACTGTTTTACATAGAGGCTGACCTAATTTACATTCCCAATAGCAGTGTATGAGGGTTCCTTTTTTGCCTCATCTTCTCAAACACTTTTTATTTCTTGCCTTATTGATAAAAGCCATTCTAACAGGTGTGAAGTGATATTTCATTGTGGTTTTAATTTCCCTGTAGCTAGTGAGGTTAAGCATCTTTTCAGTTATGTTAGCCATTTGTATATCTTTTGGGGGAAAGTGTCTGTTCAGGTCCTCTGCCCATTTTAAAAATAAGATTGTTGGGTTTTTGTTTTTTAGTTCTTCATGTATTTTGAATAAAACCCCTTATAGGAGGTATTGTTTTTAAATATCTTGTCCTATTCAGTTGGTTTCCTTTTTGTTTGTTTTTTCTTAGATTTTTATTTCTACACATTCTTGTGACATTTCTCTTTGTAGGGAACAGGAGGTTAGCAAGGTAAGCCTTTTAGATGAGTCCATTCTCAATGTACATTTTAAACAAAAAATATTGAGACAGCCAGTGGGAAGGTGAGAAACATTCCACAAATATGGTTATGTCTAAACAACAATAAATAGGAAAAGACAGTGTCCTCACCCCATCCAACCACAAAGTTGGTTTCCCTCGTCTCCAGGGTTTTGAAGGACACAGAGCTGTGGGACGACCTGTCACAGCTGCCCCTGGGTGACCCAGAGACTAGATAACCATCCACAGCTCATGATTCTGTATAGGTAAATACTCTCGCGGGATATTTCTCAAAGATGTGCATTCCAACAGGGAGATAAGAATGAATATCTAAGATATTTATTTTCCAAAAGAGAAGTGGATCCACCTTTTTGTTTTATTGTTTATTCTGCTTTGCAGAACCTTTTTAGTTTGATATAGTCCTATTCACTTATTTTTGCTTTTATTTCCCTTGCCTCTGGGATCAAGTTCAGTCCTCTTAGACCAAAGTCCATAAGTTGAATACCCATGTTCTTGTCAATGTATTTTATTGACTCAGATCTTATATTAATGTCTTTAGTCATTTTTGAGTTATCTTTTGTGTATGATGTCATATAGCAGTCTTGATGTGGCTTTCCAGTTTTCCCATCACCACTTATTGAAGAGGCTTTCTTTTCACTATTGTATGTTTTTGGCCTGTTTGTTGAAAATTAGTTGCCCATATACATGCGAATTTATTTCTGAACTTTCAGTTCTGTTCTATTGGTCTGGGTGTCTGTTTTTGTGCCAATACTATAGTGTTTTGATTCTTGTAGCTTTGTAGTATAAGTTGAAGTCAGGGAGTGTAATACCTCCAGCTTTGTTCTTTTTTTCTCAGGATTGCTTTGGCTATTTGGGATCTTTTGTGGTTTCATACAAATTAGATAATTTTTTGTTCTATTTCTTTGAAAAATGTCATTTTTCTCTGATCTTTATTATTTATTCTTTTTGCTGTGAATTTAGTTTACTCTTCTTTTTCTAATTTCTGAATTGTGGAAGCCTAGGTTATTGATTTTGAGACCTTTCTTCTTTTTTTGGTATAGGTGTTCAAAGTTATAAATTCCTCTCCAAGCATTGCTTTAGCTACATGTCATAAATTTTGACTTGTGCTTCATTTTCATTTAGTTTCAAATATTTGGTCACTTTCCATTTGATTTATTATTATTATTATTATTATTATTATTATTATTATTATTATTACTAGAGGCTCGATGCATGAAATTCATGCAAGGGGCTCAACCCTCGCAGCCATGCGGCTGCCTTCGCTCTTGCAGCCCTGGCTTCATCCAGAAGGTCATCTGGAAGAATGTCCGGAAGGTCATTCGGCTGTCTGGTCTAATTAACATATTATGCTTTTATTATTATTTATTATTATAGACTAGAGGCCCGATGCACAAAATTCATGCAAGATTAGGCTTTCTTTTCCCTGGCTGCTGGCACTGGCTTCCCTCTGGCACCGGCTTTGTCTGGAAGGTCGTCCATAAGGATGTCCGGTCTAATTAGCATATTATGCTCTTATTATTATAGATTTTAATCAAAAGCATCTTTATTTTTGTTTAAACAATTAAAACAGTAAAGTAGAAATGAAAGTTACTTAGCAATTCCAGGGAGATGATCATAACAGCTTGATGGATTAGAGATCTGAACTTTTAAATGGGATTGATTGTGACTTTTTTTCTTTACCAGATTAAGGAAGTTTTCTGCCATTATTTCTTCATACACCTTCTCTATGACTTTCTCCTTTTCTGCCTCTCTGGCACACCTACTATTTTAATATTGTTACATTTCACATTGTTCCACAGCTCCCTTAAGCTGCCCTCCTGTTTTTTAATTGTTTTTTCTTTTCGGTTCTCTGATTGAGTGTTATTTTCAGCTCTGTCTTTTAATTCACTGATTCAGTTCTCAGCTTCCCCTAATCTGCTGTGTATTCCTTCCAATGTATCCTTTATTTGTGTTATGTCATTCTTTATCTCAGACTGTTCTTTTTTCATAGTTACTATATCTTTTTTCATGCTGTTGAGCATGTTTACCATCATTACTCTGACCTCTGTTTCAGATAAATTTCTTATCTCTGCTTCATTTATCTCTTCTTCTGTAGAATTCTGTAGTTCTTTCATTTGGGGGTTGTTTCTTTGTCTCCTCATTTTGGCTTTCTGTTTGGGTTTGTGACTTCGTATTAGGTAGATCCTCTCCAAGCATGTCAAAATTGCGGCCGGCGGGCTGCATGCCTCACCAGCTGCAAGTTTGACGTGTTTGCTCTACACCTCTCAATCTCTAGTGTAGGACAGTGTTAAAGGCTGTTTCTGACTAATTAGATCAGGTATACACTCAAAGCCTCCAGAGACCACCTCTGCCTACAGACTGATAGGATTCTGACTTCAGTTGCCCCCCCAGGCAATGGTCCTCTGGTGTTGGGAGAGTTGTTTTCAACAGGGTAGGGCAGTTGCTTTTTAATCTCTTAATAGCCTCAGGGCAAGGTGTTTTCTAGAAGGGTGTGTCAAATGTCTTCCCTCCCAGGCAAGGCACATGTCTATGTTGGATAGATGTCCTCCACTGGGTGAGGGAATGACTCAGCCCTGGAAACTTGGGGTGTCTGCTTTCTGAGTTCTATCTCCCGAGTCCCCAGTCCGGGCTTCTGCCCTCACAGCTCCAGTCCAGTTCACCCTCCTTCTGCCAGAACACAAGGTGGGTAGCTCCACAGGGAGTTTAGTGCACTTGCCCTTTAAGAGGGTACCCGAAGTTTTAGCTGTTACTCCCTGGCAGACAGCACCCTGCTGTTTTCATAGCCAGATGTTATGTGAGTACTCTCCTCAGTTTTGGTGCTCTCTGCTGGGGGGTCCAGCTTGGGGATTAGATTCCAGCGTTCTCAGTGGCAACCCCAACAGCTGAGATATATCTCTGGGACTTCAGTTGCTGTCTGTAGGTGCCTGGCCAGCCCTTTCCTGATTTATTCTTGATCCATGGGTTACTTAGACATACATTGCTTAATATCCAAATATTTTGGTATTTCCCCAATTTATTTCTTTTTTTTTAATCTTTAAATTCTTTATTAGTTAAGGAATTACAAATGTGTCCTCATTCCCCCCAATTAACCCCCATCATCCCCCCCCCCCCACACACACTCATGCTCTCATCCCCCCGTTGTCCATGTCCATTGGTTTGGCTTATATGCATGCATATAGGTCCTTTGGTTGATCTCTTCCCCTTACCCCCACCCTCCCGTACTTTCCCTCTGGGGATTAATAGTTTGATTGCTGTTTCTCTGTCTTTGGATCTGTTCATCAGTCTATGTTGTTCTCTATATTCCACAAATGAGTGAGATCATGTGGTATTTATCTTTCTCTGACTGGCTTATTTCACTTAGCATAATGCTCTCCAGTTCCATCGAAGCTGTTGCAAAAGGCGAGAGTTCCTTCTTTTTTACCGCAGCATAGTATTCCATTGTGTAGATGTACCACAGTTTTTTAATCCACTCATCTGCTGATGGGCACTTAGGCTGTTTCCAAATCTTAGCTATGGTGAATTGTGCTGCTATGAACATAGGGGTGTATATATCCTTTCTGATTGGTGTTTCTGGCTTCTTGAGATATATTCCTAGAAGTGGGATCACTGGGTCAAATGGGAGTTCCATTTTTAGTTTTTTGAGGAAGCTCCATACTGTTCTCCACAGTGGCTGCACCAGTCTGCATTCCCACCAGCAGTGCAGAAGGTTTCCTTTTTCTCCACATCCTCTCCAACACTTGTTGTTTGTTGATTTGTTGATGATAGCCATTCTGACAGGTGTGAGGTGATACCACAATGTCGTTTTGATTTGCATCTCTCGTATAATTAGTGACTTTGAGCATGTTTTCATATGTCTTTCGGCCCTCTGTATGTCCTCTTTCGAAAAGTGTCTATCTAGGTCCATTGCCCATTTTTTGATTGGATTGTTTATCTTCCTATTATTAAGTTTCATGAGTTCCTTGTAAATGTTATAGATTAAACCCTTATCGGTGATATCATTGGCAAATATGTTCTCCCATGCAGTGGGTCTTCTTGTTGTGTTGTTGATGGCTTCCTTTGCTGTGCAAAAGCTTTTTATTTTAATGTAGTCCCATTTGTTTATTTTCTCTTTAGTTTCCATTGCCCTAGGAGCATTACCAGAGAAGAAATTCCTTTGACATATGTTTGCTATTTCGCTGCCTATGGATTCCTCTAGTATATTTATGGTTTCCTGTCTTATGTTTAAGTCTTTTATCCATTTTGAGTTTATTTTTGTGTATGGTGTGAGTTGGTGGTCTAGTTTCATCTTTTTGCATGTATCTGTCCAATTTTCCCAACACCATTTATTGAAGAGACTGTCTTGACTCCATTGTATGCTCTTGCCTCCTTTGTCGAGTATTAATTGGGCATAGTGGTTTGGGTCGATTTCTGGGGTCTCTATTCTATTCCATTGATCTATATGTCTGTTCTTGTGCCAGTACCAAGCTGTTTTAAGAACAGTAGCTTTGTAATACAGTTTGATATCTGGTATTGAGATCCCACCTACTTTGTTCTTCTTTCTCAGGATTGCTGCAGCTATTCGAGGTCTTTTTTTATTCCAGATGAATTTTTGGAACGTTCATTCTAGGTCTGTGAAATATGCCGTTGGTAATTTAATGGGGATTGCATTGAATCTATAGATTGCTTTGGGTAGTATGGACATTTTGATGATGTTTATTCTACCAATCCATGAACACGGTGTGTTCTTCCATCTGTTTATGTCTTCCTCTATCTCTTTTTTCAGTGTCCTGTAGTTTTTCGCATATAAGTCTTTTACCTCCTTAGTTAAGTTTTTTCCTAGGTATCTTAATTTCTTTGGTGTGATGGTAAATGGGATTGCTTTTTTAGTCTCCCTTTCTGTAAGTTCACTATTGGTGTAAAGAAATGCCTTAGATTTCTTGGCATTAATTTTGTATCCTGCTACATTGCCGAATTCATTTATTAACTCTAATAATTTTTTGATGGAGTCTTTAGGGTTTTCTATGTACAGTATCATGTCATCTGCAAATAAGGACAGTTTTACTTCTTCTTTTCCAATTTTGATGCCTTTTATTTCTTCTTCTTGTCTGATTGCAATGGCTAGTACTTCCAGTACTATGTTGAACAGGAGTGGTGAGAGGGGGCTTTCCTGTCTTGTTCCTGTTCTCAGGGGAAATGGTTTTAGTTTTTGCCCATTGAGTATGATGTAGGCTGTGGGTTTGTCATATATGGCTTTTATTATGTTGAGGTATGATCCTTCTATTCCTATCTTGCTGAGAGTTTTTATCAAGAAAGGATGTTGAATTTTGTCGAAAGCTTTTTCTGCATCAGTTGATATGACTATGTGGTTTTTATCTCTCAATTTGTTTATGTGATGAATCACGTTTATTGATTTGTGGATATTGTACCATCCTTGCATCCTTGGGATGAATCCTACTTGGTCACGGTGTATGATCTTTCTGATGTACTGCTGGATCCGATTTGCTAAGATTTTGTTGAGGATTTTGGCATCTATGTTCATGAGGGATATTGGCCTGTAATTCTCTTTCATTGTGTTGTCTTTACCTGGTTTTGGTATTAGGGTGATGCTGGCTTCATAGAATGAGCTTGGAAGTGTTCCTTCCTCTTGAATTTTTTGTAGTAGTCTGAGGAGGATAGGTTTTAGTTCTTCCTTGAATGTTTGGTAAAACTCCCCTGTGAAGCCGTCTGGCCCCGGGCTTTTGTTTACTGGGAGCTTTTTGATGACTGCTTCAATTTCTTCCATCGTTATTGGCCTGTTGAGATTTTTAGAATCCTCTGGATTGAGTTTTGGAAGATTTTATTTTTCTAGGAATATGTCCCTTTCCTCCAGGTTGTCTAGTTTGTTAGAGTAGAGTTGTTCATAGTATTTTTTAACAATTCTTTGAATTTCTGAGGGGTCTGTTGTTATTTCGCCTCCTTCATTTCTGATTTTGTTTATTTGAGTCCTCTCTCTTTGCTTCTTGGTGAGCCCGGCTAGAGGCTCATCAATCTTGTTTATCCTTTCAAAGAACCAGGTCTTGCTTTCATTGATCTTTTGTATTTTTTTTTGGTCTCTATGTCATTTATTTCTGCTCTGATCTTTATTATCTCCTTTCTTCTGCTCACTCTGGGCTTTTTTTGTTCTCTTTCTAATTCTTTGAGTTGTAGAGTTAAATGATTTACTATCATTTTTTCTTGTTTTTTGAGGTAGGCCTGTAGTGCTATAAACTTCCCTCTCAGGACTGCTTTCATTGTGTCCCATAAGTTTTGGATTGTTGTGTTTTCATTGTCATTAGTTTCCAGGATGTTTTTAATTTCTACTTTGATCTCACTGGTAACCCAATCATTATTTAGTAACATGCTATTCAGCTTCCAAGTGTTTGAGTTTTTTGGATTGTTTTTATTGTGGTTTATTTCTAATATTATGCCCTTGTGATCTGAGAAGATGCTTGGTATGATTTCAATCTTCTTGTATTTGGGGAGACTTTGCTTGTGACCCAATATGTGGTCTATTTTTGAAGACGTCCCATGTGCACTTGAGAAGAACATATATTCTGTGGCTTTGGGGTGAAATGTTCTGAAGATGTCAATTAAGTACATCTGATCTAGTGAGTCATTTAGGATTGCTGTTTCTTTGCTGTTTTTTTGTCTAGAGGATTTATCCAGTGATGTCAGTGGTGTGTTTCAGTCCCCTACTATGATTGTGTTGTTGTTGGTCTCTCCCTTGTTATTTTCCAAGAGGTTTTTTATGTATTTGGGTGCTCCTGCATTGGGTGCATATGTTTATCAGGGTTATATCCTTTTGTTGGATCAATCCCTTTAATATTATGAAGTGGCCTTCCTTATCTCTTGTTATGGCCTTCACTTTGAGGTCTATTTTGTCAGATATAAGTATTGCTACCCCAGCTTTTTTTTCATTTCCATTTGCCTGAAAGATATTTTTCCATCCCTTCACTTTCAGTCTGTGTGAGTCCCTTTTTCTGAGGTGGGTCTCTTGTAGACAGCATATATATGGGTCATGTCTTTTTATCCATTCAGCCACTCGATGTCTTTTGATTGGAGTGTTTAGTCCATTTACATTTAAAGCTATTATTGAAAGGTACATGCTTGGATTCATTTCTATTTTCGTGCCTGTGGTCTTTCTTACCTTTATATTTCTTCTTTTTACAGCATTCCTTTTAGCATTTCTTGCATTGCTGGCTTGGTAGTGATAAACTCCCTTAGCCTTTTTTTTGTCTGCAAAGCTCCTGATTTCCCCTTCAATTTTGATTGATAGTCTTGCTGGATAGAGTATTCTTGGATTCAGTCCTTTGCTTTGCAACACTTTGTATACCTCTTTCCATTCCCTTCTAGCTTGATGTGTTTCTGTTGAGAAATCATTTGATAATCTGATGGGGGATCCTTTGTAGGTAACTCTCTGTTTCTCTCGTGCAGCCTTTAAGATTCTCTCTTTGTCTTGTACATTTGCCATCGTTATTATGACGTGTCTTGGTGTGGGTCTTTTGGGGTTCATCTTGCTTGGGACTCCCTGTACTTGTGTAACTTTTCCCCCCCGCCCATATCTGGGAAGTTTTCTGTCATTATTTCTTCAAATAGATTTTCTAATCCTTGTTGCTCTTCTTGTCCTTCTTGCAGCCCTATTATGCGTATGTTACTTCGTTTCATGTTGTCCCAAAGCTCCCTTAGGCTCTCCTCCTGCTTTTTAATTTTTTTCTTCAGTTGCTGTTCAGATTGAGCTTGTTTCTCTGCCTTATCTTCTAACTCACTAATTCGGTCCTCTGCTTATTCTAGTCTGCTGTTGAAACTTTCCATGGTGTTTTTGATTGTAGCTATGTCACTTTTCATTTCTACCTGATTCTTGCATAGGTTGTTGATTTTCTCATCCATCTGGTGAATGAATTGTACAACCATTATTCTGAATTCTTTCTCTGTCATGTTGCATGCTTCAACTTCATTAATTTCCTTTCTTGGCGATTCCTCATTGTCTTTCCTCTGGGTGTTGTGTAGTCTCTTCATTCTGATTATCTCCCGATGGTTCAAACGTCGAGTTGCGTGGGCCTGGGCCATGTGCAGTGGGAGCCTCACACCACCCTAGTGTCACTGAAGAGCTCTGACACTAAGATGTGTTGTTATTGTGGGTTAGTGGGAATCAGGCTCGCTCAGAGTCAGTGTTGCCAGCGCTCAGTGTGGCTTCGTCCGGGCCCTTAGAATCAGGGACCCTGCCTCCACCATGCTGAAAGAGAGACCCCCCTGGAGCGTGTTGAAAATCAGCGCCCCCTAGCGTGCGCCAGGAGTCAGAGTTCCCCAAGAATCCAGTATCAGAGTCTCTGTTGCTTCGCGGGACCTTGCATTGAGAATCAGGGTCCCTGTGTGCCCTTGCACCAAGAATTGGAGTCACTGGCTCTTAGTCTGAATGCACAGGGAGTCAGGGATCTCAGGCGCAGGTGATTAGAAACACAGTCAAGTCACTGGTGCTTGGTGCTGCCTCCTGCCCAGAGAATCGGGGTCCCTGGGCCCGTGCTACGTGGGACAAATTCTCGGTGTTCGCGCAATTGCTCCCAGCCCAGGGCTCCTGGAGCAGGCAGTGTGCGCAGGACCAGTTCCAGGTGTTCATGTGTTTGCTCCCAGCCCAGGACTCCTGCTGGCACTACGCGGGACCAGTTCCAAGGTGCTCTCACACTTCCAGGCTAAAGTTCCTGTGGCAGCACTGAGGCCCAGGCAAGGGGTGGCTCTATCAGTTACTATGGTGCTGCCCACACGTGCCTGCAGGGAGGGGGATGGGCTCTGTTACTCACGGATCTGCGGTGGGGATTTCTGAACTTTTGGCGTCCGCAGGTCTGTAGCTGTGGTCACAGGTCTCTGTCCCCAGTGGCTGCAGGGTCCTGGTATGAGTCTGAGATCAGACTGGGTGGTGCTGAGGCCAGGATCCTAGTCTCAAGCAGCTCTGTTTCCCAAGATGGCGTGATCGCTGTGCCTGTGCTGGCCGCCCAGGAGTGTCTGCACTGAGAGCGGGGCTCCGCCGCCTAAGACTGCCCGGTTTAGCAGCCCCTTAGAAGACCTGCAGAATCTAACTGTCCCTAGCTCATACACACACACACCACACACATCCACATGCTCCTCTATCACTTCCTTGCACTCTCACACTCTCTCCCTCCCTACCTTCCTGCCAGTCGCCATTTTTTTCTCCCCAATTTATTTCTTGTTGTTGACCTATAATTTTTTTTTGTTTGTTGACTTATATTTTAATTTCATTATGGTTGGGGAACATACTTTGATGATTTCTGTCCTTCTGAATGTATTGAAATGTGTTTTATGGTTGGCATTTGATCTATCCTTGAGAACTGTCTATATGCACTTGAAAACTGTATATTTATGGTACAGTCATTGGGTTGAATGTTCTAGATTGAGTTGGCCGATTATGTTTTTCAGATCTTCTATATCCTTGATGATTTTCTGTCCAGTTGTTCTATATGTATAGATATCTCCAACTGTTATTGTTAAATGATCTATAATCTACTTTCATTTTGTCAAGTTTTGATTCATGTATTTTGATGCTCTGATGTTAAATTTGTGTATGTATTTATCATTGTTATACCATACTGATACATTGACCTCTTTCTCATTATGAAATGTCCTTTTATCTCCTGTAATATTTTTGTCTTAAATTCTATTTTGTCTGATGTTAATATGGCCACTCCTGATCTCTTATGGTTACTGTTTGTATGATATCTTTTCCTTTCACCCTATTTGTATCTTTGAATCTACTGTGAGTTACTTCTAGATGGTATGTAATTGGATTTTACTTTGATTGGGATGTTTAGTTGTATTTATCTTTGCCATTTTTTGTTGGTTCTATGTAAGTCTCCTGTCTTTTTTGTTTCTCTCTTCCTCTTTGCCTACTTTCTTTTGTGTTAAGTAAACATTTTCAGCATATCATTTTAATTTCTCTGTGAATATTTTTACTTTTTTGCCATTTTTTCTTAGTCATTACTCTAGGGATTAGAATATGCATTTTAATTTGCTACTTCAGATTAATACTAACTTAATTCTAGTAAAATAGAATCTTCGCTTTAATATGGTTGCATTTTCTCCCTGCTCTTGTTTGCTATTATTGTCATGTATATTACATATGTATGTGTAATAAATCCAACAATGTAGTATTATAATTATTGCTTCATACAATTTTATGTATTTTTAAAACAGTTAAGAGAAATGAAAATAATGTATCTATATTATCTTTTATGTCACTTTATGTATTTACCATTTCTAGTCTCTGTATTTCTCCTTGATTATTCATATCATTATTTAGAGTCAATAGTTCAGTCTAAATCAGACCTATTAGCAGTGCATTCTCATTCATTGTTTATCTGGGGATTTCCTTTTTCAGCCTTCATTTTTGCAGGATAGTTTTGCTGGATATAGAATTCTTGTATTTTTATTTCAGCACTTTGAATTTGACATTCTACTACCCTCTCATCCATCGTTTTAGGTGAAATGTCAGCCACTAATTGTATTGATGCTCCTCTATTCAAGGTGATCAGTAGCTTTTATCTTGCTGCTGTCAAAATTTTCTTTGTTGTATGTTTTTACCAGTTTTTGTCTCTCTGTGTGGGATCCTTTTGTATTTATGCTGCTTGGGATTTGTTGAGCTTCTTAAGTTCAAGGATTAATGGTTTTCATCAAGTTTAGGAAGTTTTTAGCCACTATTTCTTCAGATATTCCTTTGCCCCTTTGTCTCTCTCCTTTCCTTCTGAGACTCCTATTGTGCAAATGTTGCTACCCATGGTCATATTCCACAGGTCTCTAAACCTTTGTTCTTTTTCTTCATTCTTTTAAAAAAAAATTTTCCTCAGCTGGGTTATCTCAGGTTAACCATCTTCAAGTTTATGGTTCTTTCTACTGCCAGTGCAAATCAACCATTAAACTGCAGATTTGAATTTCTGACTCCAGTTATTATACTTTCCAAATCCAGAATTTCTATTTGGTTCCTTTTAAGAACTCATTTCTATCTCTATATTAATATTCTCTTTGGTGAGGCATGATTGTCATGCCTTTAATTCCCTTTTATTCTGTAGACATGGTTTCCTTTACTTCTTTCAACATACAGTGGGGCCTTGACTTACGAGTGTCCCGACTAACCAAGTTTTTCGAGATATGAGCCATCTCTCGGCCGATTTTTTGCTTTGAGTTGCGAGCTAAAATTCGGGTTACGAGCCAGCTTCAGATACCCCACTGCTAGTTGGCACAGCGAACGTCACAGTGAACGCCACAACATCAGCCCAGCATCACGTGTCTCACTCGGTGAAAATTGATTTGACATATGAGTAATTTGAGTTACAAGGTCTGTCACGGAACGAATTAAACTCGTAAGTCAAGGCCCCACTGTATTTATATTAGTTGACCTGAAATCTTTGCATGGTAAATCCAGCATGTAGGCTTCCTCAGGAATAATGTTCATTGACCATTTCACTCCCCCGCCCCCCTCACCCCGCCTCCAGTACATGGGCTATATTTTGCTATTTCTGTGTATCATAAATGTTTGTCAAATATTGGATATTTTAAATTATTTGATGTGAAAATTCGGGTGTTCAGATTTCCCCTTTCCCTATGCTCAGAGTTATTGTTGCTGTTTGTCGTTGTTGTTTGTTTACTGACTTTCCTGGGCTAATTCTGCAGCTTTTATTCTTGATCATGTGCAGTCATTGAAGTTTTTGCTTGGTTAGCTGAATCGTCAGATAATGATTTGACATACTTTCTTAAATGCTTTAAACCACCATGTCTTTCACCCTTTTCCAGTGGGCATTTTGTGTGTTGGGGCATGCCTTCCATGCTCTTGCAGTTTATAACTCTGCCTTAGGCTTCACTTCTTGCTTGCTCAGAACCTCAAAGTCAAGCATAGGTGAGAAATTAGGGCTCTGTCAATCTTTCCTGGGCATCTGCACAGCCGTCCACATGCGCATGGCCTTTTAGATCCCCAGGAATATGTCAGAAATTATCAAAGCCCACTATGGACATCCATGCCTCAGATTTTCCTTTAAGTTTTTTGTGTGCAGATTTTTGTTTGTCCCAACTGGAATCTGCCTCTGGCAAATACAATGTTAAGCAATTGCCACTGGTTTTGCAGGACAAACTCCCTGGGGATATAGGGCTGTTTTCACTAAATGAGCTATGAGTCAGATAAAATAAAGATTAGCTCCATGAATGGGACTTTTCTAGGGAACACTCCTCTGATCAAATAGTGACAGTTCTTGGGGGCAGGGCTTTTGAGGGAGCTCCAAACACATTTGCCTCCTCCAGCGGCTGCTGGGCTTCTGGCTTTTTTAGCTATGAGGATTGTTGCAAGCTTTTGCTAGTTTCTAGAGTGCTGAAAAAGTTGATTTTGAAAATTTATGCTAGCGTTCTTATTGTTTTTTATGGAGGAATGGATTTTCAGAAGTCCTTCATCCATAATTCTAAAAGTGCTTTTCAATCTGTCTGTTTTCAACTACTGTGCATATTGCCTCTGATTTTTTGATATCTAATGATGGTCTATTTATATTTACTGACAGCCATGAAAGTCCATTCTTTGATTTCATTGAGAGCTGCTTGCGAAATAAACATGAAATGGTTATTTATGAAGCTGCTTCAGCTATCATTCATCTTCCTAACTGTACTGCAAGGGAGCTGGCACCTGCTGTTTCAGGTTGGTTATATATTTGATAGCTGGTTTTTGTTTCTATTCTTATGTTTGTTTTAAGCACCAAAGGTCTTCAGGATAGGTATTAGGAATGATTTTTGAATCTTAGCTCTGTATATATAGATGCCTTTGCATTCTGATATGTAGATGATTATTTTAGTTGCTTTATTTCTTTTTGTGAAGTTTCCCCATATAAAACATTTAAAAATAACTTTAATGCCTTCAGTTCTTTGTAATGTTTAAAAAACCCATTTGCTCTTACAACTATAAATATTACTACCACTCATATACTGATGGGTATATTAATCCTTTTAGAAAAAAGAATAAACTTTGTATTCTCTATTTAAAGTTGTTATACCTCAACAAAACGTGCTTTTTCTATTTTTGATGACACATTTTTCATGTGAAATTTTGATGCTGTAATCAAATTTCCTTATGCATATTTTGAATATGATTGCTCATGAACTGTATTTTCAAATATATGCTCTATGACGAAATGAGCTATAGTCAGTGATCTTTTTTCTTTTTTAGTTCTTCAGTTGTTCTGTAGCTCTCCGAAGCCAGCTTTGAGATACGCAGCTGTGAGGACCTTGAACAAGGTAGGTCATTTATATCAATGTTTGATTGAGAAACATTAATTGTGAAGTGTTTGGCTTTCTCTCCAAGGTTAGTAAATATGATTTATTAGCTTTAGTTCTGTAGTATCTCACTTGTATTTGTGGTCTTAGATATGGCCATTTTCACTATCATTCAACTAAAGATTATAATTCATTTCTGACTTTTAAGCACTTTATAGTGCCATATTGTCCAATATGATGACCTTTAGCCATAAGTGGCTGTTTCCATTTAAATTAAAATTAAATTAAAAATTCAGTTCCTTAGTTACTAGTCACACCTCAAGTGCTTAGGAGCCATATGTGGTTAGTGACTATCCCATTGGATGGTGTGGATATAGAACATTTCTATCATTGCAGAAAGTTCTCTTGGATATGCTGGTCTATAGTAGCCACATCCAATAGAAACAAAATGGAGTCACATACGAAAATTTAAATTTTATAATAAACACATGAAAAAATTTTTTAAAGATGAGATTAATTTTGATAACACATTTTATTTAACCTAATATATATAAAATGGCATATTAACATGTAATCAGTATAGCATTTGAAAAGATATATTTTGCCTTTTAGTTTTTTCATTCTAAATCTTACACACCTAGCGTTTTTTCTTAAATATTTACAGTATATCTCAATTTGAACTAGCCACATTTCAAATGCTTAGTAGTCACATGTGGCTATTGACTACCATGTAGCATGGTTCTAGAGGCTGCATTACAGAATACGTTAAATAACCATAAAAATTTTAAAGGAAAGTTTAATATAGTAGACGACTTGTCATAAGGTGGTGAGTGATTGGTTATGGGTTAATTATGTGAATAATTGGAGGACAGAGAAGTTTAGAGCAGCCAAGGAATAGCAATGTGAATTGTATTCAAAGAGTTGGTATTGGTCCACATTCCTTCATCTGTGACCTTGGAGCCAGATCTGTCTCGGAATTCTGTATTTTGTGAAATTTAGAAAGGCTCTATGATGCTATATCTTATATACTAACCCCATTGAGCCTGGAGCTGTAACCACCATTAGACACATTAAAATTTTTGTATGATAATATGATTATCCTTGGTAAGTGGAATAAATTAAGACTTAATTAGTTTTACAGTAGTTTGGGTCATATTTTGCGGTTAAGTGAATTTTGAGGCAATACTTTGCTGTTTTCAAATTTTTTTTATTGCTATAGGCAGAGAGGTAAATGGCACCTACAAAAAGAAACAGAAGAATGGCAGACATGTTTTAGTGACCATGAGCAATCCAGTTTGGATGGAATCTGTTTGCTTAAATACAGAATTGTTTTCTAAGTGATAAGATATTAACAGTCTTTGAGCATTATTTACCACGTGAGGTCCTATTTTCAGAGAACCTAACATCCAGTTGAATGGGTATCAATGTGCACAGGTACTATAAGGAAAAACAGGCCAACTGTAATAAAAGACAGACTGTAATATTGGGAAGAAAAAGTGCTATCCTGTTCTTTGACTATGATTGTTAATCATTCATCAAATGATATATCACACCTTTTTAATTGGAAACATTCTTTTTGAAACAATTTTAACCTATATTGTCCCATTCAGTTTTTAAAAAGCCACTTACCTTAAATTTTAATTTCTATTTTTCTCTTCTTTTTTTTAAAAAAATTCTGGTTTTTATCAATAGCAATTTGCTTAATATTTTTCTTGCCCTTCCACAAGGTGGCAATGAAGCACCCCTCTGCTGTGACTGCCTGCAATCTGGACTTAGAAAACTTGATCACAGACTCAAATAGAAGCATTGCTACCCTGGCCATTACTACACTTCTCAAAACAGGAAGTGAGAGCAGTGTGGACAGACTAATGAAGCAGATATCTTCTTTTGTATCTGAAATTTCAGATGAGTTCAAGGTAAGAATATGATCATCTTTTCTTCCAATCTCTATGGCTTGCCTATTTCTTAACAATATCTTTTGATGAGCAAAAGTTTTAAATATTTATGAAGTCTAATTTATTAATATTTTTTTGTTTCATAGTTATTGCTTTCTGTGTCCTGAGAAACCTTTGGCTACTTCTACATCTTAACGATATTTTCTTATGTTTTATTCTTAATATTTTGTGGTTTTAGCTTTTATATTTTGATCTGTGATCTAACTTGAATTGATATTTGTGTATTATGTTTGATAAGTTCAGTATTTTCCCATACCAATATCCAGTCATTCCAGCATCATTTGTTGAAAAGACACATTGGCATGCTTGGTCATCTTTGTCTGAAAAGCAGATAACCATAGACTTGTAGGTATATTTCTGGGCTCCTTATCATATTCCATTGATCTATTTATCAGTACTATGCCAATACCCACTGTATTTTATTATAGTTTTATGGGTACCTCTTCAATGTCAAGTAGTGAAGTAATGTGGTCTTTAAACTTTGTCCTTCTTTTTAATAATCTGGTTTCTTTGCATTTCCATATAAAATTTAGAACCATTTTATAATTTCTATAAAACAAAGCCTGTTAGGATTATGATTGGGGTTGTGTTGAATCTATAAATTAATTTGGGAAGAACTGACATTTTAACAGTATTAATTCTTCTAGTTCATGAATATAGTATACCTTCCTCTTTATTTAGGTCTTTATTCTGAGCAGTGTTTTGTAGCATTAATTCTAGAGGTCTTGCACGTCTTTTGTTGAATTTATATCTGAATATTTTATGCTTATGACTCTATCTTATTAAAATTTCTATTTCATTGTTTGCTACCAGTATGTTAAAAAACCTCTCTCTCTCTCTCTCTCCCTCCCTCCCGCCCCCTACTTTCCCATAACTTGATATCCTTGTAAAGCACCCTTATCAGTTCTAGTAGTTGCTCTATACATTCCTCAGGATTGTCTATATAAATAATCATGTCATCTATTAATAGAGACAGTTTTACTTTTTCACTTCCAATCCAAAAGCTTTTCTTTTCTTTTTCTTGCCTTATTGAAATGGCTAGGAGTTCCAGTATAGTGTTGAATAGAACTTGTGAAAATATGTTAGAGATAATCAGAAGAATAATAAATTTCAGCTAGAAGAACTAAAATAGAAAGACTTTATTCTTTTGTCTTATTTCTCAAAGAATATAATTGACCCTGTTTACTCTGTTATAGGATAAATCTAGTCTTTTAAACGACAAGCCTCACCTGTATGTTTAAGCAGACATTTTGAATCTTTGGGAAACCTATGAAGGTCATTTTGTACTATAGCTTATTGAATGAATCTCCTGTGCTTGAGCATTTAGAGTTTGCAGTATTTTGCAATTACAAAGAACGCTGCAGTGGATAACCTTGTGCATTTGTTTCCTTGAAATGTTAGCGTTGTATCTTTAGGGTAAATCCCTAGAAGCCCATATGCTAGGTTGAAGGGTAAATAAATAGGTAGTTTTGTAGAGAAAGCTAAGCTCTACCAGCACTGTATGAGTGTCAGTTTCCCCTTAGTCTCACCAGTGGAATGTGTTACGTTTTGACGTTTGGCCAACCTGATGGATATAGTTTTAATTTGGATTTATTTTGTTATGAGGGAAGTTCAACATCTTTTCTTATATTTTAGGATCATTTAATATTTCTTTTTAAGTGTTGTCTGCTCATATATTTTCCCCATTTTTATAGGTGTCTTGGCCTTTTGTTTCCTTACTTATTTAAAGGTTTTTTTGTACATGTGTATTAGGGATATTGGTTCTTTATCTATGAAATATGTTATTTTTTCCCAGTTTGCTATTTGTCTTTTGACTTTTTTATGACATCTTTTGTCATGCAAAGGTTTATTTTGCTGTAGTCAAATTTGTCAATCTTATCTTTTATTGCTTTGACTTTTGAATAATAGCCTTTCCCTTCAGATTATAGAGTCTTAATGTTTCTTCTGGTATGTTTACAGTTTCACTAGACGCCCCATGCATGAATTCGTGCACCAGTGGGGTCCCTTGGCCTGGCCTGCGAGATCAAGCTGAAACCAACTCTCCGACATCCCCCAAGGGGTTCCGGATGGCAAGGGGGTGCAGGCCAGGCCGAGGAACACCACCAGTGCACAATCGGGGCCAGGGAGGGACGTGGGAGGGCTCCAGGATATGTCCGGCCCGACTCACTCAGTCCCAATTGGCCAGACCCCAGCAGCAAGCTAACCTACCGGTCGGAGCATCTGCCCCCTGGTGGTCAGTGCACATCATAGCGAGCAGTTGAGTGGCCTTAGCATATCATTAGCATATTACACTTTGGTTGAATGGCTGACTGGACGACCAGACACTTAGCATATTAGGCTTTTATTATATAGGACCAGAGGCCCGGTGCATGCAATTCATGCATGGCAGAGGTGGGGGTCCCTCACACCAGCCTGCACCCTCTCCAATCTGGGACCCCTTGGGCGATGTCTGACTGCTGGTTTAGGCCTGGCCTGCGGGATTGGGCCTAAACTGGCAGTCGGACATCCCTCTCACAATCTGGGACCACTGGCTCCTAACCGCTTGCCTGACTGCCTGCCTGATCACCCCTAACCCCTCTGCCTGACTCCCTGATTGCCCCTAACCCCTCTGCCTGCCTGCCTGATCGCCCCTGACTACCTCTGCTTGCCGGCCTGATCGCCCCTACCTTGCCCCCCTGCTGGCCTGATCACCCCTAATTTGCCACCCCCGCCGGCCTGATCACCCCTAACCACCTCTGCCTCAGCCCCTGGCCTGAGCTGCAGTCTGGCCTCCCTCTGTGGGAGGCAACCTGGCGGATCAGGGGAAGGCACCACCCTCATTACCCCACTGCTGTTGTCACTGCTGGCCTGAGCCTGGGCCCTTTGCAGCCGCTGCAGCTTTGTCCAGAAGGATGTCCACCCTAATTAGCATGTTATCCTTTTATTAGTATAGGTAGATGTTTTACATTTAGATATCTGATCTATTGGATTTTATTATATATGAAATGAGAAATGGATCTAATCTCATTTTTTTTAATAACCTGTTGCTCCCAACCCCCATTTTTATTCAATAAACTGTTTTTGCTTGTTATTTATAACTAGTAGCCCAGTGCACGAAATTCGTGCACATTAAAAGGGAATTAATTGCCCTAACCTGTTTGGCTCAGTATATAGAGCATTGGCCTGTGGACTCAAGGGTCCCAGGTTCGATTCCAGTCAAGGGCATGTACCTTGGTTGCAGGCATATCCCCAGTGGGGAGTGTGCAGGAGGCAGCTGATCGATGTTTCTCTCTCATCGATGTTTCCAACTCTCTATCCCACTCCCTTCCTCTCTATAAAAAATCAATAAAATATATTTTTAAAAAGGGAATTAATTAGCAGAGATATTTTAATATTGCTATTTGCCCTTTCTCTATAATAGAAGTGTGAGAGATGAAAGGAAATTAGTAAAATGTATATGAAAATAACATATAAATTTATTAATAAATAAACAGTAATAAAAGGATATAACAACAGAGGTATGATATAAAAACGACAAAAACATGATATGAAAACAACAAAAACATGATATAAAAACAACAGTGATGCAAACAATGACTGATAAAGTGATTAAACTTATTCTAATATCTCACTGTACACCACTTTAAGAGCGAGAAAACACTTTCAGAGTGCTTGACTAATTTCCCTTGTGATGAAGTACTTAGAACTTTAACTGTAACATCACATGCTCTTCAAACTGGAGAGAAAGCAACATATAACTGACCATGTGCAAAAACGGGTTCAGGTAGGAACATGCCTACTCTGTCTAGAGTTTGTCCTTGTGATTTATTAATAGTCATCACAAATGCTGGCATCACGGGAAATCGTCGTTGAATCAATTTAAATGGGAGGCCAGTGTCAGATGGGGACAAATTAATTCTTGGAATCAGAACAACCTCTCCCTCTGCAGATCCTGTTAATACTTCAGCATCGATAATGTTAGGTTGTAATCTTTTGATAATAAATCTGGTACCATTACAAAGACCCCACTTACTACTGAGATTTCTCAATAGCATGATGATTGCACCCACTTTCAATTTTAATTTATGACACGGCATTCCCAAAGGAGTAATACTATTAAGAAATTCGATGGGAAGATTTTCCTTTTCAGCATCATCTGTGGAATCAATGGAATCATCACTCAAATATGTGTGAAAATCTCCATCGAGTATATCCAAATTTTCTTCATTTAATTTTTGAACAAGCTCATTTTTTGGACAAAGAATTGCATGTTTAGATATATGTTTAATATTATCTATAGCAGTGGTTCTCAACCTTGGCTGCACACTGGGATCACCTGGGAATCTTTTAAAAATCCTGATTCCTGGGCCTCATCCTCCAGAAATTGTTTCTTTGTTATAGGGTGGGGCCACAACATTAGTAACAGTGAAACAGAATTAAAACTTTATTGTGGGGAGCTGCTACAATGTTTTGGGCAGGTTCAAGCCTTGGACTTATGAGAGGGCACAGTCCTCTCATTGCCACGTGCAAGTCCCAGCTTGGAGGGCAGGGCCCTCCCAGCACAATTATAGCCAACAGCTATAGTTGTAAGCTTGAACCTATGGTCCAAACATGTGGCCCCACGTGCCTGAGTGATGTAGGCTTACAGAGTTCAGGTGCATGTAGTTGAGTAGGATTGAAACCCAGGAGAATGTTGTAAACATCTTGGTCATGCCCTTACTTTTTGCCTCATGGCATCTGCTATAAAATAAAGATACGGCTGTGGTAGTGGTCGCTGTCTCTCAGAGAAGCAGCGTCCCACCGAGACCCAGCTTTCATTCTCTTGTCTGTCTTTTATAAGCCTTTCAGCCGCCCCCACTCAGGGTCACCCTTGGCTGTGCTGGCACAGCACACTTTATAAAGATATGCCTCCACGCTCCGAGGGTGGGTTCCTGCCTCAAACCCTGCCCTCACCGGAAACAGCTCGGGGGAGGGCGAAGCTGTTGCCAAGACAACCCCTGCAGGACTGACTTCCTTCCGCTTGGCCGCTGCGGTTGTGGTCGTGATGAACTCCACCCATGGTTTTTTTAATAAGTAAATACCACCTTTAACATATACTAAAGTACTATATGTACTTGGGTCTATTTTGGGGCTTTCTATTCTATTATGTTGTTTTCTTTATTCATAAATCATGATCACACACTATTTTAAATATAGAAGCTTTGCAGAATGTATTAATATTTATTAGCTGCCTCTCATAACTCTTTATTTTCATTGTTTCCCTAGCTAGTCTTATGTGTATATTTTTCCTTATGAACTAGTGTTAACTTGTCTAGTTTCATAAAAAATCTCCTTGGTGTTTTTATAAGTTAACTTAATGTTAAGACATTTTAACCAAGAACAGTGATGTTTTATAATTTGTTCCAGTTACTTTTGTGCCTTTCAAAATATTTAATAGTATTTTTATTAGTTTTGAATGTCTTAAATGCTTTTCCTAACTATATTATCTTTTGTTGTTATATGTTTTAACCCATTAGATCTTTTTTAAAAAATATTTTTATTGACTTCTTACAGAGAGGAAGGGAGAGGTATAGAGACTGAGAAACATCGATGAGAGAGAACATTAATCAGCTGCCTCCTGCACACTCCCCACTGGGGCTGTGCCTGCAACCAAGGTATATGCCCTTGACCGGAATCGAACCTGAGACCCTTGAGTCTGCAGGCCAACACTCTATCCACTGAGCCAAACTAGTCAAGGCACCCATTATATCTTTTAACTAGTTATTTTTCATGCAATGATTAGTATTATTTTTGTATTTTAATTTTATATCCTACTTCTTGTTGAATTATTTTATTTAGTTTTATTATTGCTTTTGTAGGATTTCCAGGTATATTGTCATATCATCTGTAAATAAAGATAGTTATGTCTTTTATTTTTCAATTCTTATTCCTCTAATTGTTTTCTCTTGTCTAGTTGCATTAGCTAATAACTCCATAGTAATGTTGAATAATAGTCGATAGTGGCATCCTTATATTATTTCTGACCTTAATGGGAATGCCTCTTGGTGTTCTCTATTTAGTAATATAGTGACATTAGGATTGAGGTGTGAGTGTGTAAAATGGAACTATCTACCCATTTCTATTTTTTTTTCAAGAATTTTTATTAGTAATAGGTGTTGGATATTTATCAAAGTCTTTTCAGCATCTATGGATATAATCATATGATTTTTCTTTACTGACTCATTAATATATGCATTATATTAACTAATCTTCTTAAGTTGAACCATTATTGCATTCTTGGTATAAATCCCATTTCATGATGAAATACTATTTTATTACTGTAGTGTTGGAGTTGTTAGCTAATCTATCACTTAGAATTTTTGCATCAATATTTATAAATGAATTCCATCTAAAATTTTTTGTTTTGCATGTATTACATCTTTATTACATTTTGGTATGATTGCTTCATAAAGAAAACTGGATGTTTGCTATGGCCGGGTGGCTCAGTTGATTGGAGCATCATCCGGTACACCAAAAGGTTGTGGGTTCAACTCCTGGTTAAGGCACATACCTAGGTTGTGGGTTTGATCCCTGGCAGGGTGCATACAAGAGGCGATGGATTTGTTTTTCTTCATTTTCTATGTTCTGAAATGATGTGTATAGATTGGGACTATCTGGTTGTTGAGAAACAGTTCCCAATTCTCCAGGAGTTTCTTGTATTTCTGTACATCTTGCAAGTTAGGCACTAACTGCCCTTTGTTTCCTACTGTCCTAGCTTAGTTCCCTTTGTGTAGTGCAAGGTATCTTCCAACCTTAGAAAATATAGTGTCTTCCTGTACAGGGCATATTTCAATACAGCTCTAGAAGACAAAGCTACTGTTCCCTGTAGACCAGCGGTTCTCAACCTGTGGGTCACGATCCCTTTGGTGGTCGAATGACCCTTTCACAGGGGTCGCCTAAGACCATCCTGCACATCAGATATTTACATTACGATTCATAACAGTAGCAACATTACAGTTATGAAGTAGCAACGAAAATAATTTTATGGTTGGGTCACAACATGAGGAACTGTATTTAAAGGGCCAGAGGGTTGAGAACCACTGCTGTAGAGCAAAAAGCAAACATGCTCACTGTCCAGTATAAGAAAAATAATGTTTCCCTTCAGAACAAAAGACCGGCATGCTTATTGCCCATTGTAAAATACTCAAGTGCCATACCTGAGTGTTCTTCTCCTGTAATGCAATGGTCTGCAGGTCTCAGTGTTATCTGCCCCTTTTTGCATTGCCCTGTGGGGATTGGGGCTCAGGAAACTGGTTCCAAATACTGGTATGGTAGCTACTGCTGTTGCAATGAGTAATTTACTGTCTTTCATCTCTGATCCTGGAGTCTCATGTTTTCTACTAGCATTAATGAAATTGTGGCAAGCTCACTTGTTAGTTTGCAAGTAATGTAATATCTCACACCCTTCTCACTTGACACTGGTCTTTAAAGTTGCGGTAAAATTATTCTAGAAACCATTTTGTAAAGTAGTTCTATGGTAACTTTCTATTTCTTCTATGGAAATCAGTCTGTTCAAGCTTTTAATCTTTACTGTTCACTTTAAATTTTTATGTGCTTATTTATTTGGAGCAAAGGAATGGGGTCTTTTGAATGAACTTTTTATTTTCCCTTGAGGTCTCTTGGCTTATCTTTCATGAAGAACCATTGCAATTTTGAATAACTACAGCGCCTTCTTAGCTTACAGTAAATAAAATATGCTTAGTAGCTAAAGTTATAAAGATGAATGTCCTTTCTGTGCTGGTCTTTTTATGGGTGGTGGTAGTACAGTCATTATAAAGGTGAATGGCCTTTCTGTTTGTTTTTCTGCAGGTGGTGGTTGTACAGGCAATTAGTGCTCTCTGTCAGAAATACCCGCGGAAACATGGCGTCATGATGACTTTCCTCTCCAACATGCTCCGAGACGATGTAGGTGGACTAGTTTGTAAATCATAGGAAGTTGCTCTCTTAAATTCTTATGATTCCCATTAAATGTCATAGTATTTAAAGCAGCATGTGTCTCTCAAATAGTGTGCTTACTTCTGGTTGCTGACTTATCATTACTAAACATGCTATTGCTCTAGCTTTCCCTGCAGAAAAAAACACTTCTGTTTCTTTCATAAAGGAAGGGAAGGGAAAATTTAATATTATAAGCGTAAGCCTTGGAGTATAAGCATTTCTCCAAAAAGCATCCTCAGAACGAATGGGAGTTTTCTCTTTTGCCAGGGAGGCTTTGAATATAAACGGGCCATTGTGGACTGCATCATCAGCATTGTGGAAGAGAACCCTGAGGCTAAAGAAGCAGGTCTAGCCCACCTCTGTGAGTTCATTGAGGACTGTGAGCACACTGTTCTGGCTACAAAGATTCTACACTTGCTGGGCAAAGAGGGCCCCAGAACGCCTGCTCCCTCCAAGTATATCCGCTTTATTTTCAATAGAGTCGTACTGGAAAATGAGGCTGTTAGAGCTGGTAAGTCATTGGAACACTGATAATGGTGTAACTGCTGATCTGATCTTTTTAAATGTGTAATTCAAGGGGGTGGTGATGAAATTGGAAAATTTCTACTTGATGGTGGGATCCTTCCTATACTTCCCGTGTCTGATAAACTTGAAATAGCCACTCATGAACTTATTTCCCATTTTCTCTTCAACTCACTATAATCTAGCTCTCTTCCTTAAAAATCCTCTGAAGCTATTTAAAAAATATATCACTTATAAGCGGGTTGGAAAATCAAGTTAAATACTATAATGTTTTTATCTTTGTTCACCTCTCAGTCAGTTTAATGTACTATTGACTAAACTCTCCCTTGGCTTCCACAATAGCCTGCATCTTTCCATCATTCCTCAGTCTTATTTATAGAGCTTCTCTTCCATTCCCTAAAATAATAGTTTTCTAAGGGGTTTGTCTTCTTACCATAAACACTTATTCTGGTGATCATTTTCAGAGCTCTATTCATAGGCGGTGACATTGCAGTCATGTCTCTTTCCTGAACTTTTATGTCCAACTATCTAAGGCACTTCTAATTCAACTTAAAACTAAACTCACCCAAACCTTTATCATCCATTCCTTTGCAAAGGCAGAAACTTATTCTCCTGTTTTATAATCTCCACCTGTTCTTTGGCAAAATTCTATCAATTCTGACTCTTTAATATTTCTTTGTTCTCTTTTTCCTTTATTTTCATGGGTGCTCCTTTAGGCTCTCCTTCATTTCCAGTGCCAACTAGTGTGACTGCTCCCACTCTCATACAGATCCAGTCTGTACTCCACACTCTGCTACAAAAATGGACTTTGCATTTAAAATCTGCTTATAAGTTTAGTGTAGCGTACTCTGCTGCAAATACACAAATTCATGCTGTGTTTAACATCCTATGTAATAAAAGGGTAATATGCAAATTGTCACCTTGACTAGGAGTTCGACCGGAGTTCGACCAGGAGGCAGGGCCAGCCTGCTAACTGCCATGGCCCCTCCCCCTGGCCTGTCCTGCCCCCTTTCACTCCCCACCCGCATCCCCTCCCCCAAGCCGTTCACAAATTCGTGCACCAGGCCTCTAGTCTATATTAATAATCTATACTAATAAAAGGGTAATATGTTAATTAGACCAGACATCTTCCGGACATCCTTCCAGACAAAGCCATGGTGGCGGGGCTGAGGCAGAGGCAGTTAGGGGCGATCAGGCCAGCAGGGGAGAGCAGTTAGGGGCGATCAGGCCAGTAGGGGAGAGCAGTTAGGGGGATCAGGTCAGCAGGGGAGAGCAGTTAGGGTGATCAGGCAGGCAGGGGAGCAGTTAGGGGCATCGGGCAAGCAGGCAGAGTGGTTAGGGGTGATCAGGCAGGCAGGTAGGTGAGCAGTTAGGAGCCAGAGGTCCCGGATTGTGAGAGGGCTGTCCGACTGTGTCCCCTCCCCCAAGCCATGCCTAAATTTATGCACCAGGTCTCTATACTAATAATCTATACTAATAAAAGGGTAATATGCTAATTAGACCAGACATCTTCCAGACATCCTTCCGGACAAAGCCATGGTGGCTGGGATAAGGCAGAGGTAGTTAGGAGCGATCAGGGCAGCAAGAGAGAGCAGTTAGGTTAGGGGCAATCAGGCCAGGAGGGGAGAGCAATTAGGGTAGTGATTCTCAACCTGTGGGTCATGATCCGTTAGGCGGTCGAACGACCCTTTTACAGGGGTCACCTAAGACCATCCTGCATATCAGATATTTACATGACGATTCATAACAGTAGCAACATTACAGTTATGAAGTAGCACCGAAAATAATTTTATGGTTGGGTCACAACATGAGGAGCTGTATTTAAAGGGCCAGAAGGTTGAGAACCACTGAGTTAGGGGTATCCCTGTGGGATCGGGCCTAAACCGTCAGTTGGACATCCCCTGAGGGGTCCTGGATTAGAGAGGGTGCAGGCCGGGCTGAGGAACCCTCCCCCCCCCTCCCCATGCATGAATTTTGTGCACTGGGGCTCTAGTCCTTTAATAATAACAGAGGCTAAACCACAACCTATTTTTGTTTTATTTCTAGTCTCACTTGTCTCCTCCTGCTCTCAAACATGGGATCCTATTCTTCAGCCTTCCGCACCTGTGTCTAGTTCCAACATGACATTATGCTTTCTTCTCTGGACTGAGGGTCTTTGCACTTGTCATTCTCTCTGCCTTTAATACTATTTTCCTTCCATTTCCCTTTGGTTAATGTTACTTCTTCAATATTTAGCTCTACTTTTCTTCACCAATTCTGACTTGTTTCTTTCTCTGTATTCACTTATCTTCCTGGATATGGTTCTATCATGGACTTATTGTGCTGTGTTGTAATCATCTTTTTACTTACCTGTCATTCCCACTAGACTACAACTCCTTTATGTCAGGGGCTATTTCTTCTGTCTTTCTTTCCCCAGCACCTATCACAGTTCCTTGCAAAAGTTATGTGAGCAATAAATCTTTATTGGATTAAGTGAATTTTAATAATAGAGTATCTATTTATGCTTGGAGCTGGTTGTTTGAGATTATAGCTTAATTATATCAGTATGATATATAAGAGGTTGTAGTGGGAATGGAGGAGTGCTCATAAAAAGAAATTGATATGATTTTTCCTACAATGCATGGAGGATTTTCCTATTCATAGCTCTCTTGGGCCTACAGATTTCTGTTTATGCTTAAATGGATCAAAGAAATAAGATCAAGACACAATAAAACAATAAGAGTTTATTCCCTCTGAACATGGGTAAACTTTTCTAATTTTTTTGAATGATTATTACTTAATGCAAGAAACCAATATTTACGTTGCTTCATTTTATGCTTCATTATAGCTGCTGTGAGTGCTTTGGCTAAATTTGGGGCTCAGAATGAGAATCTCCTCCCAAGCATCCTTGTACTTTTACAAAGGTGAGGAAAAGAATGTCATTTTTTTGGAGCCTTTTTTTTTTTTTAAATAAGAACTGCCATATGGCTGAATAGAGTTCCTCATTGTACCATATCAAATGCATTACAGGACCTAAGAATAGAGCTGATGGAGTAAGTGAGGGGCAAATGGCATTTTTGTTCTCTTCTAGTAATTTTGTGTATGCTAAGTACTTATAAAATTTGATTTTGAATTTCTCTTTGTGTGAGTTTGAGAAAGTGACTTAAAGGTGTATGCCTCAATTTGTATATTAGGGGCTAACTTCAAAGTGATTCACTAAGTAGAGATGCAAATTTCAGCTTCTCATGGTCTCTCTGACTCCCTATTTGATGAGGAAAAGACTTGATGTGAGCAAAAACTGTGATTATATCTTATTAAAAGATAAAAATTACAAACCAAAGGCTGGTTGGTTTAAATGAACAATGCTTGGATTTTGAGTGCTTTTTAATATCCTTAGAAAGCCTAACATTCCCATTTTTTAATAAACCAGTTTTTGGGGGGTTTTTTTTGTTGTTGTTTTTTTAATATGTTTTATTGATTTTCTACAGAGAGGAAGGGAGAGGGATAGAGAGTTAGAAACATCGGTGAGAGAGAAACATTGATCAGCCACCTCCTGCAAACCCCCCACTGGGGATGTGCCTGCAACCAAGGTACATGCCCTTGACCGGAATCGAACCTGGGACCCTTGAGTCCGCAGGCCGACGCTCTATCCACTGAGCCAAACCGGTTCTGGCCCCATTTTTTAATTATAAAGAAGCCTAAGTCTTTATCAGGATCATATGGTTGCAGACCCAAGAAAAACTCCAAACTGCTATCTTATGTTATTGAGTTCTTCCTAATGATTATTTAAATTCTTTATTATTATTATTTTTAAAAATATATTTTATTGACTTTTTAGAGAGGAAGGGAGAGGCATAGAGAGTAAGAAACATCGATGAGAGAGAAACATCGATCAGCTGCCTCCTGCACACCCCCTACTGGGGATGTGCCCGCAACCCAGGTACATGCCCTTGACCGGAATTGAACCTGGGACCTTTCAGTCCACAGGCTGACTCTCTATCCACTGAGCAAAACCGGTCAGGGCAATTCTTTATTATTGAAAGTATTTCATATGTCTCTCCCCGCTCCCCCTATTGTCTTCTCCCAGCCTGCCCCTGCCCCCGAGTCCCAGCCTTCACCCCCTCCCCCCCATTGTCTTTATCCATTGGTTATGCTTATATGCATACAACTTCTTTGGTTGATCTCTTCCCCCCAAGTTCTCCCCTCCCCCGCCACCCTCCCCTACTTTCCCTCTGAGGTTTGAGGGTCTGTTCGATGCTTCTATGTCTGTATCTATTTTTGTTTGTCAGTTTATGTTGTTCATTATATTCCACAAATGAGTGAGATCATGTGATACTTATCCTTCTCTTCCTAATTATTTTAATGCCTATTTATATAGTGCTTATTTACCAATTGGGAGCAATACTCAAGATTTATGGTGATTTTAGGATACACTGTTGGCTGTTGTTGAGTTCTTTTATAATAAAGGTAGTGTCAGCCCTAACCGGTTTCGCTCAGTATATGGAGCATCGGCCTGCGGACTGAAGGGTCCCAGGTTCGATTCTGGTCAAGGGCATGTACCTTGGTTGCAGGCACATCCCCAGTAGGAGGTGTGCAGGAGGCAGATGATTGATGTTTCTCTCTCATCGATGTTTCTAACTATCTCTCTCCCTTCCTCTCTGTAGAAATCAATAAAATATATATTTTTAAAAAAGGTGGTATCACATGGCCTGGTTGTGTTCTTTAGACGTGGTGGTAAAGCTCTTGGGAATCTTTAGGGTTCTGTGTGACATGCCTATTTGTATCCCCTGGACAGGTGTATGATGGATACTGATGATGAGGTCCGAGACAGAGCTACTTTCTATCTGAATGTGCTGCAGCAGAAGCAGATGGCATTGAATGCTACGTATATCTTCAATGGTCAGTGAGAGCCACGGATATAGACAAATATACTTTTGGTATCTTGGAAGCATGTCTTAAGATGATTTGCATATGAGCTGACTTTACTAGGAAAAATGCTTCTTTTATGTTTTTGACTGCACTTCCATTTCTAGGGAAATCTAAAGTATGTAAAAGCCCAAAGAATATTGCTTGCTCCTGATGCTTTTTGAGCTCATTCTTGAATGGGTTTACCTTTTCTCCCTTTTCTTATGCTACTAGAGGCTTGGTGCATGAAATTTGTGCACTTGGGGGGGGGGGGGTTGTCCCTCAGCCCAGCCTGCATCCTCTTGCAGCCTGGGAGCCCTCAGGTGATGTCCAACTACTGGCTAAGGCCCACTCCCTGGGGTTGGGCCTAAGCTGGCAGTCGGACATCCCTCTCGCAGTTCAAGAGCCCTTGCTCCTTACTGCCTGCTCGCTGCTCCTTAGTGCTGCCATGGAGGCGGAAGAGGCTCCTGCCACTGTGCTCACCAGCCATGAACCTGGCTTCTGGTTTAGCTGCACTCTCCCTGTGTGAGTGCACTGACCACCAGGGGCCAGCTCCTGCATTAAGCGTCTGCCCCCTGGTGGTCAGTCTGCATCATAGCGACCCATAGTTCTGGTCATTCTGCCATAACGGTCACTTAGGCTTTTATTAGATCATTGTTCCCACATGGCTAAGTTGCTCTCTTTTATGGAAGGTACTTATATTTTGTTGAAAATGTTTATGCTCTGCTCCCATGCTTCCTTGGATGAAATTATAAGAAAGTTTTATGTAATAGCCTTTACTTTTAATTTCTTATGTTATAAAGTCTGTGGTTATATTTTCCCCTCCTTCAGAAAGAGCAGATAAACAGTGTAAATCTGGGCCTATCTGGATCCTAGTATTGGCAAGAAGTTATAATGCTGAGATTTCTCTGTTTCATAGGTCTGACAGTGTCTATACCAGGGATGGAAAAAGCTTTACATCAGTATACATTAGAGCCTTCAGAAAAGCCCTTTGACATGAAATCTATTCCTCTTGCTATGGCTCCTGCCTTTGAACAAAAAGCAGGTAATGGGACGACTTCACTCTGTTAGTGTTTCTATGTTTAAGTAGTGTTATTAGCATATTTTCTCTAATACATCCTTAGTTTGCTTAATTGTCACTCTGCATTTCTAAATCTTTTTAGAAGTATGGTGGATGATGTTTTTAATTAGCTTTTAAATTATTTTCCTGGTTTTCACATAAAAGCTCAAATATGAAGTGTGACCAGATTGAAAGTTTTTCTTTTTCCGTGCTTAGTATTGCAGAATCTGAAGTTAGCTGTCACTGTGTGTCTCAGAGCTGCAATTGTGCTGTCACCTCCTGTTTTTATTTTCTGAAGTTGGTAATTTCTTAATTTTACTATTGGAGGTTTGTTTTGAAAGAATGTATGGGACAAGATCATAAAAAAATGTTCCCACGGGATAGCTAACTATAAAATTAAAAAAGAAGGAAGGAAGGGAGGGTGGGAAGGAGGGTGGGAGGGAGGGAGGGAGGAAGGAAAGAACGAAGGAAGGAAGGAAGGAAGGAAGGAAGGAAGGAAGGAAGGAAGGAAGGAAGGAAGGAAGGAAAAATGTTTAATGGTCAGACTGAGAAAGAATGATCTTAACTTTGAACCTTTTCAGTTTTTCTGTTGATACTATACAAGTAATTTTTCCTATTTGAACCATGAGAAGACTTGTTTTATAAATAGTTCCTTCTTTTGAGAATATTTTTTTGTACATTCTTGCCCATTTAAAGCAAATACTATATTTTAGGGCTTACTTTATTATATAACAAAATACGTTCACTAGGTAAATTTTAATTTGAACATCTCACTAGAAAAAGGTGACAGGAGCCTACTGGTGTTTTTAGCAGTGGCTTCTTTTATGTGTGTTAGAAGCTTCTGCCCTGATGTCTTTCTGTCTGCATTTTCAGCTTGATAATGGGAGGAAAGCTCACTTGATTGCTCATATCTGTCTTTTTAGAAATCACACTTGTGGCTACTAAGTCAGAGAAGTTGGCTCCTTCCAGGCAAGACATTTTCCAAGGTATGGTAAATTGATGGGTAGAAGTAATAGTCTGCACCCTAGGCATTATAAATATAATGAAGTGCACTACTTTCATTCAGTTTGATGAATTCCCAGTGCAGGAAATCTTTGTGTGGCTGAATATTCGTTGTTATAGGTTATAGTTGTTGTTATAGGTTATAGTTGCTGGGGCTACCTAAAGTCCATGGAAAATTACAATTGCCGAAGCTAATGTGCTAACTGGGAATGTTGTTCTTCATATCCTAGGTAACAGGGGACTCAAATTCTAAGAAATTAGGAATGTAAGGTTTTTTTGCTTCTAGTAATTGAGTATATAAACTCTTAAAATATTAATTTATTAAAGCTTAGGGATATATCAGAGTTTAATTATTAGCTAGGTGATGGAAACTTAAAACATGAGCATCTAGAATAATGCCCTCCTACATTATTCTCATTTTGGGTCATCTTCTCATTTTGTTTTCTTCCTTATTTTTTTTTCTTGATAGAACAATTGGCTGCTATTCCTGAGTTTATGAATCTGGGACCCTTGTTCAGGTCTTCTGAGCCTGTTCAGCTTACAGAAGCAGAGACCGAATACTTTGTTCGTTGTGTCAAGCACATGTTTACCAATCACATTGTGTTCCAGGTGAGATAAGTTCCCTACCCAGCCCCTATGGGAGCTTACTAGGCTTGGAGACCAGTATTAACTCCCCTGTAATTTGTGATTCTAGTAGTTCTTTTTATAGAGAAGGAAATGAACTTAGCAGCATTTCTGGTTTTCCTTCCCATGGCTACAGAGATGCCTTTGTATGATGGGTTAAAAACTAAAAGAACTTAAAAATAAAATATCTGGAAAAGTTTCACAACATAAAGTATAAGCTGCTAAAAAATAATCACCATTTAACATAAGGATAAAAGCTTAGCTTCTAAGAATCAATTGAAATCCATTAAACATCTGCCATCTTGTTTGATAGAACTAAGTTGCAGGAAAGAGAAAAAAAAAAGAGTGAATAATATAAACCCCAAAGCTTCAAGGATAAGGCTGTCCCTATTACCTAAAGAAAAACCTTAGGAGGAGACCTACAGCACTGTTTGGGGAGGGAAGGCATAGTGAATTCCAGAACTGAGTTATGGGTTATGGGTGGGAAGGGACAACTTGCTTGCAAACCGTTCTTATCCTTCATAATGTTTTTCTGTTTGCTGACTTTTCAGTTTGATTGTACCAACACTCTCAATGACCAGCTACTGGAGAAAGTGACAGTGCAGGTGGAACCGTCAGATTCCTATGAAGTGCTGTGTTGTATCCCAGTTCCCAGCCTCACTTATAATCAACCAGGAATATGTTACACTCTTGTCCGTTTGCCTGATGATGACTCTTCAGCAGGTACTAACCCGCAGAGGGGAAGAGACACTTACATGATTAAGAATGCATTACCACTTGAGCTCCTAAATGTCTGGACACATGTTTGGGGTTCAAGAATATGGTTCTTTTCTAGAATTAAATGTAATGATAGTGATGATGTATTTATAGTTATATAATTAGTGCTGCAGAAATATTATTTATAACTAAATCTCTAAGTAGAATTTGCTGGGCATTTAATCTTAAAAAAGAAACTGAATGTGTAGAGGGGCAGCCCCAGAAGGACGTCAGGCTTTCTGGTAGAACAGTGTAACCACTGATGAGGGTTCATCTGTCTGATGTCTCCTGTAAGGAGCATGGCCCACTTCTCCCTGGTGTTTCTTTCCAGGACATCGTAAGGGCTTTTTATTAGTAGATCCATGGCATTTTAAAATATATTGTCTTTGAGGGTCTGCCGGCGGTCGCCAACCTTTCGGACCACCGATTGGCGACCGCTGCTATACCACAGTGCTGGCATCTGAGAGTATGTCTCAGCCCAGTAAATGTCTTAATCAACATTTGTGTATCCACATGGGAGAAAGGCTTTGTAATTCTTTCCTTGATTCATGTGGAGTCTGGGTAGGAGTGGGGACGGTAGCTTCTAGTGCCCATAATAGTATTTACAGGTTCAGGGACTTGAGGTCTTCTGACCTACCTCTTGTGAATGTCTAGTGTGTGTTGTACTTGATATATTTTCCCCACCTGAGTGCTACTTCTCTCTCCATATTCACTAAGGAGTATTCACAATGGTTACCTGGTTTTCACAGAAATAAGCACACACATTGCATTTATGTTTTGAAAAACTTTTATTAGTAGTACTGGAAAAAACATTTATTACTTCTAGTACAGGAAAATACAATGTTTACTACTAGTACAGGAAAAACAATTTTTACTACTAGTACAGGAAAAACAATTTTTACTACAGATACAGGGGAAAAAATTTACTACTAGTACAGGAATAAAACAGATAATAGTTAACAAATATTGAGGAAGGTACAGAGTTACAAGAAATCGTAAAAGTACTAGTGAATTGTTATCTCTGGTCATCATTCAGTTACATTAGGGGCTTAACCTGCCTCCTTTTAGCCCCTTTCCAAGCTCCCTTTTTAGATGTTGTTTCTGGGAACCCCTGCCCAATCATATCTCTGTTGGATGATAGACCAGGCTACTCACTCTAGCACGAGGTAGATTCAAATTGGCACTGTTGCGGGGTCTGAATCCCAGGTTGTTCCCTCTGACCCCTGGGTGCAGCCACCCTGGATCCATAACCCGCTGGGTTAGGAAGGCACTTTCCTATCTGGCCTCGAGGATTTCTCCTTCAAGCTTGAGGCCGTCCAACTTTAACCTTTCATTACCTCCCTTATCCCTTAACGAGGTTTCTCTTGTTCCATTCCCTTTTAGCTTCACTTTCTTTCCTGGTCTATTCCCCTCTAGTTAGACTTTTCTAAAGTATGTCCACCAGCCAGAAACGTAGCTGACTGTATCTTATGTAAAGGTAGTTTTATTTACTCTTATTCCAAACCAGTATCTGGGCTCAGTCTTAAAGTAGCCCCGTGGCTTCCGCCACCATCCTGGGATAATCTGCACTTTTATCAGTTTTCTCAAGTGGCCTTCTCTACTTGTTTTATAATTCTTCCTCCTGTGGTGCTTCTCACCAAGTTTCTGCTTTTTTAAGAAAAGCCATTACTTCGCCACTTAATTTTAAAGGGAAGCAAAATGCTTGAACCCACTGAATAATCAAGCTTTTCCCAAGTGAGAACACTAGCTCTTCCCTTTCCAGGTTCACTTGGATAACTGATAACTTAGGTGCCTCACAGACCCCAGTGAATGTATTAACAGAAGACAGTAAATACAGTTTTACAATATCAAAATACATAAGACAACAGTATTGAAATTACAGCAATCACATATAGTTCAGGAGGAAATAACAACAACACCACCAACAACAACAATAGAAACTTTTATACTAAGAGAGTAGGTACAGGGGAGGTTTTCTGACCCCTCTGTAGTGAGGGGTTAATTTCTTTTTAAAAAAGTATATCTTACAAATTAGCCCAGAGGTTTCAACCTTTGGTCTGCTGGCTTCAGGCTCTTTTGCTTAATGCTTTTTCCATAATTTATTAATAAAAATTTGGCATTTGGAGAAATTTTTTTTCCTATTAAATTCAAAGGGTTTGCTGATTTGGTGCTAAAAGTCAGTTATAAACATTTGTCATCCCATCTTGGAGAAAAGTCTCAGCACTTGGACTTTTCAAACTGCTTTATATTTGACCCATCATCTACCTGCTTAAACGCAAATTCCTTTCTATTCCTTTGTTTTTGTCAGAAATTCTAAAATTTTTAATCTATGGCCAATCCAAAGTCTTTGCTGTACAATGAATAGAAGTAAAATACCAGGACATAGATGGTAATAAAAGTCTTTTACCCATTCCTTCTTTTTCCCATTGCAAATATTCCAAATTTTACCAATCACCTGAATATCTACACATCACCTCTACTTTGTCTCATCTCAGAAAATATATTTTCCTTATAATCACAAGGGGAAAACATAAATTATATAGATCATTATTTCCTTCAACTTGAAAATTATATAGCACAGTAGAAAGGAATATAGGTTTTAGAGCTACACAAATTGGGATTTGAATTCTGACTCTGATCCATATAGACTGTGTAACCATGGACAAGCTATTTGATTTCTATAAGCCTTTCAGGATTGTTGAAAGGATGAAATATCATTAAATAAGGTCATTACCATAGTGCCAGGCATGTAGTAAATACTCAATAAACAGAAGCTATTTTTGTTTCAATTCTGGAACTGTCTACTTTCTTCCTTTATCCTCTTTAAAAAGTAAGTCTTCCACAGTTGAAGAGACACACACCCTCTAACCTCCTCCAAAAAGTTATTCAATTATTCTTGTCTTTGCTGTATCTTTAAACTTTCCCATTCTCCCGTACTTTATAACTGTACAAAAAATCTACACCGTCTGAAAAATGTGCTTTAACCCAACATCAAGATAGCACCTTAACTCCTTCCCTCGATTCATGGGCAGTTTGTGATAAGATTAAGTCTCAATTCAATTAGTCCTACTTTTATATTCTAGCCCCTAACAATTACTGTTTTAATCAAAAATTTTAAGAAAAGCCTTTCAGGCAGCATTCTTTCTTAGCAACTTTTCTCATTTAGAAACTTTTTCTTCTGAATAGCTATTGCATCAGTAACACCAAATTTAAATAACTCATTTAAAAAGTCTTCAATAGAAAATATACATACTAACAAAAAATTTCATAGTATATCAATATGAGTTGCTTTTCTCTGTTTTTCATTAGGGATGCTGCCTCCCAATTAAAAATTCATAACTCTTTCATATATACTTCAGTTCTCGACTTTCTGCCTACACTGTTTTAAACCTCCACCTTAATTTGAGCTACCATAGGAATGTGATGGACGCTGAATTTTTTTCTGAATCTGTAGTCGCTCTTCATTATTTGTTGTTCAGGTTTAACCATATTAACTCCTGACACTCAGTATTAAATCTACAACTTCAATTAAGTAATTGATCTCAGAATATTTTTTTCCTTTGACTCATCTCCATCTTCTCACTGGGATCCATATTAATGAACCTTGATAAAATTTACATTCTTTATAGCTAAAGCACATAATTTGAATTTTTACTTAGATGATAAAACGGATAGAACGTTACTTTTATCACCACTTCCGCTGCCTTTATAACTAGAATTTGTATCAGTCTGGCCTTATATCAATATTCCTCCAATATGACAAATTATGAGACTGAACAAGATTCCCAGATTGAAAACTCATTATTCACCTTTCCATTCATCTTATAACCAATCATCCTTTCATCAAGCACAATGGAATTTCTAAAATTCCCTCTATACATTCAACCTGTCACCATCTGGCCTTATTATTGACACTGTACCTGTTACCTCCTAGCTTCAGACACTGGCAATCAGATTTCAACAGAACAGGAGGGTATTGCATCCCTCCTCTTTCTCACACAGCAGTCATATCAATACAAGATGCAAATTCTTCAGTGTAGTCAGCCAACACAGCCAGGCATTCTTACTGCCATTACAGCTCATCAAGTACTCCCTCCTCACATCAGCCCACACATTAAGTGTCCTTAGCTACCGGACCAAACCTTGGTGCTACACTCCCTACTCACTCAAGGTGAAACCAAGGGTGAACCCCTCTACCCATCCAGGTGATATCTCGGCTACATCCATTTGCTCTCTCTCTGCCTGGTCCAGGGTCCCTTAAACCCATTCTGACATGCTTGAGTCCCATATTTCCACCTGCTCCCTGCTCATGCTTCGCTTCTCTGCCCAGCTCGCCTCTCTGCCCCTTCCACCCAGGGATTCTCACCCGAGGGTGCATGACCCCCCAAGGAGGCCTATCAGAAACATCTTTGGGGTGAGTCTTTGTGTTTTCTTTGGAATTTTTTTGGTTTTGTTGTTTCAAGCAGTGTACTGCTCCCCCTTCAGATGGTGTGATAGGCCTCCCTTGGGGGTCATGCCAACCCCCCCTCAGGTGAAACTCACCCCCCCCCCAAACCGGGGAAGAATCACTGCTGTGGAAGCCCAACCTGACTCCTGGGCTGCACTCACCCGTGGGCCTCTAGCCTTCTACTGGTTGCCCTTGACACATTTTCCTGAAAGATCCCAGCATTTACACCATTCTCTCACTGTCTCAACACTGTCCTCCTGCAACTACGCGACTCCCTTCCAACTCCAATCTGCAAAACACCATTATTTATCTGTAGCCACCACCACAATTCCAAAACGCACACACACACACGCGCACACGCACATGCACACACACACACACACACTCACACACACTCACACACACTCACCCATGCATAAACTACTCCACCCTCCCTTCCTTTATGACTCTGGTGTCTTGTGGAAGTACCTTTGTCCCAGGACCTGGACGTTCTCAGCTCTTGCTGTTCTCCCTTTTCTAGATGTAATCCCTCCTCTCACACCCCTGGCATGATCCTTCCACAGAGCCCCTGTGGTCCTCTCAAGTGCTGGTGTGTTTTCCGCCAACCAGACTTTTGCCTTCGCCTATCCTGCTAGGGCTCCTCTCCAGTGGGCTCTCTGGGTGGATTCCCTGGTCTTGCCCTCCTGCTGCTTAGTTGTCCTCCTCATGCCCACCACTTGACACGGAATCAGCCCACAATCTCCATTAAAGGAGTTGGGTATTCCCGTGCATGGAGCTTGGCTCCCTTCACCCAACCCCATCCCAATCCATGTCCTCCTCTCCAACCCTGGCACACCAGAAAGGCCTCCAGACTCGACCCCTTGATCCCACCTCTCCCTGCCTCCATGCTCCACCCTCTGCTTGACCCTCAATGTCCCATCCTACTTCCCCTATGACTTGCTAGTCAGATGAAGGATTGATTGGTCCTTCCATGATCTTTGCTGGCCTCTTCACTTACACTCCTCCTTCCCCCATTGCCTGCTCTCTCATCCCCAAGAGGGGTTTCCTGACTATATCTGCTGTCCCCTGTTCCTTGCCTTTGGGGGTCCACCATTATGAGATGGTGGTGGCTTACCTGGCCTTCTCTGTAACCTCACCTCCTATCGCCTAGCCCTGCGCTGACAGGGGTGTCCCCAGGCTTTTCCATGGGCCACTTCTCCACACCTCGTCGTCCTCTGACCTCATCCCACCAGGCCGGCATTGCTCTTTGGCCTTACCCACTCTGTGATCTTCACCCTGCGTGGGCTCCTGCCCGCCCTTGAGCCACCCATGGGAGGGAAGTACCTGCCTTCTCCTGGTTGCCACCCAGGTTTCGTTCTTTACCATTCTTTGGGTGCAGTTCATTCGTCCCCTGTCCTTTCTCACTCTTTTGTGCCCTTGGAATTTGGCCCCTCTCCTACACTCTCCCACACGCCCAATGTGCTCACCTGAAGTCCTACCTGTTGGGCCTGGGTTCATCATCTTTCTTGCTTTGCTTCTCTACTGCATACGTAGCAAGAAAAGTGTCCTTCCTGAGCCAGGTGACATTTCTGCAGCCACAGACTGTGCATCTTCTGGCTGATGCCCATGGTGCTCTGTGTGCTCCTTACCTCATTCCTCACCTTCTGCACACCCCACTGCCGTCTCCTTGGCCCTCATATACTCTCCTGCATCTGCCCGCTTGCCTACGCCCTCTCCTCACAGCCTGTGAACCTGGACTCTGATTTCCTCCAGGGACACGCAAACCTCGGTACTGGTTACCTTTCCTGATTCCATTGGGACCCCTTTGTTGCACAGTCTTGGGGCACAGTCCTTGGGGAGCCTCTTCCTCTGATTCCCCTCCCTCTTCCTTATCAGTCTGGGTCAGTGGTTCCCACCGTTCACAGTGGGGCAATTTGGATTTAACGGGGGCGATTTCAAACGAATTGATAAGAGTGAATTTCTTGCATTTCTGAAGCTTCTAGGAGCTTCATGTACTAGTACAGTAGAGAAAGATCTTTTGTGACATATTCATCACGTAAGTTCTCTGTTATACGTTTCGTTTTTATTTTTTTTTTGTTTTTTTCTCCTTTAAAGTATTCCAAATACTAGTACATCTGTGTCCTTCTCCCCCCAATTGACCTTCCCCCAGCCTCCCCTACCCCCCGGCATCTGTTATATGTTTAAAAGTTTATTTGCTATTTTTTGATATCACTTCAATTGTTATTTTGGGGCAATTTCTGGGTTATTTCTTCCTCAGTATGTCAACTGTCTGTTGTTCTTTTCTTTTTCTCTTTCATGGATGCCATCTTGTTTGGAAGGTTGTTTAGACCAAGTTAGTGGCCTTTTAGGTGTCCTCCAGAGGAATCGGAGTTCACTTTTTGAATAATGGGAATTATATGCCACGGGCCGGGGGAAGCATCAGGATTTTAGAGATGCTTAGGTGGGGCATGGGCAAAAAAAGGTTGGGAGCCACTGCTCTGGGTCTTTGGCCTTCAGCCCTCCCTCTTGCCCCTGTGCCTGCTCAGCCATGCCTGACACCTTGGCGCTCGGTCTCGCTCTGCATAGAGCCCTGGGTCTTGCTGTCCGCCCCTGTCTTCTCCTTCCTCTGCCAGCCATCGTCTCTCTGCCAGAACATCTCCAGTCCCAGGTGGGCCATGCTTCTGCTCTACAGCTCTTCAGGTGCTCTCTGATCACATCAGTCCACCCGAAATTTCCCCGTTGGTCGCTCCTGTCTCCCTCAGCCCTCCTCCTCAAGAGGCCTCAGTGCCAGGACCAAACCTTGGTGCTCTGCTCCCTACTCACTCCAGGTGAAGCCCAGGGTGCCACCCTCTATCCTTCCAGGTGATTTCTTGGCTACATCCCTGTGCTTGAGGTCTGCCTGGTCCAGGGTCCCTTAGCCCCATTCTGACATGCTTGAGTCTCATACCTCCACCTCCTCACATGCTCATGCTTCTCCTCCCTGTCCAGCTCTCCTCTCTACCCCTTCCACCAAGTGATTCTCACCCGAGGGTGCATGACCCCCCAAGGAGGCCTATCAGCAACATCTTTGGGGTGTGTTTTTGTGTTTTCTTTTGAATTTTTTTTGGTTTTGTTGTTTCAAGCAGTGTCCTGCTCCCCCTTCAGATGGTGTGATAGGCCTCCCTTGCGGGTCATGCCCACCCTCCCCCTCGGGTGAAACTCACCCCCCAACCCCCAGGAAGAATCACTGCTGTGGAAGCCCAACCTGACTCCTGGGCTGCACTCACCCTTGGGCCTCTAGCTTTCTAGCATTTTCCTGAAAGATCCCAGCATTCGCACCATTCTCTCACTGTTCCGACACTGTCCTCTTGCAACTGCCCGACTCCCTTCCAACTCTAATCTGCAAAACACCATTATTTATCTGTAGCCACCACCACAATTCCAAAACACACACACACACACACACACTCACCCACGCTTAAGCTCCTCCTTCCTCCTTATCTTTACAACCTTGGTGCCTTGTGGAAGTACCTTTGTCCCAGGACCTGGACGTTCTCAGCTCTTGCTGTTCTCCCTTTTCTAGATGTTATCCCTCCTCTCACACCCCTGGCATGATCCTTCCACAGAGCCCCTGTGGTCCTCTCAAGTGCTGGTGTGTTTTCCGCCAACCAGACTTTTGCCTTCGCCTATCCTGCTAGGGCTCCTCTCCAGTGGGCTCTCTGGGTGGATTCCCTGGTCTTGCCCTCCTGCTGCTTAGTTGTCCTCATCATGCCCACCACTTGACACGGAATCAGCCCACAATCTCCATTAAAGGAGTTAGGTATTCCCGTGCATGGAGCTTGGCTCCCTTCACCCAACCCCATCCCAATCCATGTCCTCCTCTCCAACCCTGGCACACCAGAAAGGCCTCCAGACTCGACCCCTTGATCCCACCTCTCCCTGCCTCCATGCTCCACCCTCTGCTTGACCCTCAATGTCCCATCCTACTTCCCCTATGACTTGCTAGTCAGATGAAGGATTGATTGGTCCTTCCATGACCTTTGCTGGCCTCTTCACTTACACTCCTCCTTCCCCCATTGCCTGCTCTCTCATCCCCAAGAGGGGTTTCCTGACTATATCTGCTGTCCCCTGTTCCTTGCCTTTGGGGGTCCACCATTATGAGATGGTGGTGGCTTACCTGGCCTTCTCTGTAACCTCACCTCCTCTCGCCTAGCCCTGCGCTGACAGGGGTGTCCCCAGGCTTTTCCATGGGCCACTTCTCCACACCTCGTCGTCCTCTGACCTCATCCCACCAGGCCGGCATTGCTCTTTGGCCTTACCCACTCTGTGATCTTCACCCTGCGTGGGCTCCTGCCCGCCCTTGAGCCACCCATGGGAGGGAAGTACCTGCCTTCTCCTGGTTGCCACCCAGGTTTCGTTCTTTACCATTCTTTGGGTGCAGTTCATTCGTCCCCTGTCCTTTCTCACTCTTTTGTGCCCTTGGAATTTGGCCCCTCTCCTACACTCTCCCACACGCCCAATGTGCTCACCTGAAGTCCTACCTCTTGGGCCTGGGTTCATCATCTTTCTTGCTTTGCTTCTCTACTGCATACGTAGCAAGAAAAGTGTCCTTCCTGAGCCAGGTGACATTTCTGCAGCCACAGACTGTGCATCTCCTGGCTGATGCCCATGGTGCTCTGTGTGCTCCTTACCTCATTCCTCACCTTCTGCACACCCCACTGCCGTCTCCTTGGCCCTCATATACTCTCCTGCATCTGCCCGCTTGCCTACGCCCTCTCCTCACAGCCTGGGAACCTGGACTCTGATTTCCTCCAGGGACACGCAAACCTCGGTACTGGTTACCTTTCCTGATTCCATTGGGACCCCTTTGTTGCACAGTCTTGGGGCACAGTCCTTGGGGAGCCTCTTCCTCTGATTCCCCTACCTCTTCCTTATCAGTCTGGGTCAGTGGTTCCCACCGTTCACAGTGGGGCAATTTGGATTTAACGGGGGCGATTTCAAACGAATTGATAAGAGTGAATTTCTTGCATTTCTGAAGCTTCTAGGAGCTTCATGTACTAGTACAGTAGAGAATGATCTTTTGTGACATATTCATCACGTAAGTTCTCTGTTATACGTTTCGTTTTTATTTTTTTTTTGTTTTTTTCTCCTTTAAAGTATTCCAAATACTAGTACATCTGTGTCCTTCTCCCCCCAATTGACCTTCCCCCAGCCTCCCCTACCCCCCGGCATCTGTTATATGTTTAAAAGTTTATTTGCTATTTTTTGATATCACTTCAATTGTTATTTTGGGGCAATTTCTGGGTTATTTCTTCCTCAGTATGTCAACTGTCTGTTGTTCTTTTCTTTTTCTCTTTCATGGATGCCATCTTGTTTGGAAGGTTGTTTAGACCAAGTTAGTGGCCTTTTAGGTGTCCTCCAGAGGAATCGGAGTTCACTTTTTGAATAATGGGAATTATATGCCACGGGCCGGGGGAAGCATCAGGATTTTAGAGATGCTTAGGTGGGGCATGGGCAAAAAAAGGTTGGGAGCCACTGCTCTGGGTCTTTGGCCTTCAGCCCTCCCTCTTGCCCCTGTGCCTGCTCAGCCATGCCTGACACCTTGGCGCTCGGTCTCACTCTGCACAGAGCCCTGGGTCTTGCTGTCCGCCCCTCTCTTCTCCTTTCTCTGCCAGCCATCGTCTCTCTGCCAGAACATCTCCAGTCCCAGGTGGGCCATGCTTCTGCTCTACAGCCCTTCAGGTGCTCTCTGATCACATCAGTCCACCCGAAATTTCCCCGTTGGTCGCTCCTGTCTCCCTCAGCCCTCCTCCTCAAGAGGCCTCAGTGCCAGGACCAAACCTTGGTGCTCTGCTCCCTACTCACTCCAGGTGAAGCCCAGGGGGCCACCCTCTATCCTTCCAGGTGATTTCTCGGCTACATCCCTGGGCTTGAGGTCTGCCTGGTCCAGGGTCCCTTAGCCCCATTCTGACATGCTTGAGTCTCATACCTCCACCTCCTCACCTGCTCATGCTTCTCCTCACTGCCCAGCTCTCCTCTCTGCCCCTTCCACCAGTGATTCTCACCCGAGGGTGCATGACCCCCCAAGGAGGCCTATCAGCAACATCTTTGGGGTGTGTTTTTGTGTTTTCTTTTGAATTTTTTTTGGTTTTGTTGTTTCAAGCAGTGTACTGCTCCCCCTTCAGATGGTGTGATAGGCCTCCCTTGGGGGTCATGCCCACCCCCCCCTCGGGTGAAACTCACCCCCCCACCCCCGGGAAGAATCACTGCTGTGGAAGCCCAACCTGACCCCTGGGCTGCACTCACCCTTGCGCCTCTAGCTATCTACTGGTTGCCCTTGACACATTTTCCTGAAAGATCCCAGCATTCGCACCATTCTCTCACTGTCCCGACACTGTCCTCTTGCAACTGCCCGACTCCCTTCCAACTCTAATCTGCAAAACACCATTATTTATCTGTAGCCACCACCACAATTCCAAAACACACACACACACACACAAACACACACACACACACTCACCCACGCTTAAGCTCCTCCTTCCTCCTTATCTTTACAACCTTGGTGCCTTGTGGAAGTACCTTTGTCCCAGGACCTGGACGTTCTCAGCTCTTGCTGTTCTCCCTTTTCTAGATGTTATCCCTCCTCTCACACCCCTGGCATGATCCTTCCACAGAGCCCCTGTGGTCCTCTCAAGTGCTGGTGTGTTTTCCGCCAACCAGACTTTTGCCTTCGCCTATCCTGCTAGGGCTACTCTCCAGTGGGCTCTCTGGATGGATTCCCTGGTCTTGCCCTCCTGCTGCTTAGTTGTCCTCATCATGCCCACCACTTGACACGGAATCAGCCCACAATCTCCATTAAAGGAGTTGGGTATTCCCGTGCATGGAGCTTGGCTCCCTTCACCCAACCCCATCCCAATCCATGTCCTCCTCTCCAACCCTGGCACACCAGAAAGGCCTCCAGACTCGACCCCTTGATCCCACCTCTCCCTGCCTCCATGCTCCACCCTCTGCTTGACCCTCAATGTCCCATCCTACTTCCCCTATGACTTGCTAGTCAGATGAAGGATTGATTGGTCCTTCCATGACCTTTGCTGGCCTCTTCACTTACACTCCTCCTTCCCCCATTGCCTGCTCTCTCATCCCCAAGAGGGGTTTCCTGACTATATCTGCTGTCCCCTGTTCCTTGCCTTTGGGGGTCCACCATTATGAGATGGTGGTGGCTTACCTGGCCTTCTCTGTAACCTCACCTCCTCTCGCCTAGCCCTGCGCTGACAGGGGTGTCCCCAGGCTTTTCCATGGGCCACTTCTCCACACCTCGTCGTCCTCTGACCTCATCCCACCAGGCCGGCATTGCTCTTTGGCCTTACCCACTCTGTGATCTTCACCCTGCGTGGGCTCCTGCCCGCCCTTGAGCCACCCATGGGAGGGAAGTACCTGCCTTCTCCTGGTTGCCACCCAGGTTTCGTTCTTTACCATTCTTTGGGTGCAGTTCATTCGTCCCCTGTCCTTTCTCACTCTTTTGTGCCCTTGGAATTTGGCCCCTCTCCTACACTCTCCCACACGCCCAATGTGCTCACCTGAAGTCCTACCTCTTGGGCCTGGGTTCATCATCTTTCTTGCTTTGCTTCTCTACTGCATACGTAGCAAGAAAAGTGTCCTTCCTGAGCCAGGTGACATTTCTGCAGCCACAGACTGTGCATCTCCTGGCTGATGCCCATGGTGCTCTGTGTGCTCCTTACCTCATTCCTCACCTTCTGCACACCCCACTGCCGTCTCCTTGGCCCTCATATACTCTCCTGCATCTGCCCGCTTGCCTACGCCCTCTCCTCACACACAGCCTGGGAACCTGGACTCTGATTTCCTCCAGGGACACGCAAACCTCGGTACTGGTTACCTTTCCTGATTCCATTGGGACCCCTTTGTTGCACAGTCTTGGGGCACAGTCCTTGGGGAGCCTCTTCCTCTGATTCCCCTACCTCTTCCTTATCAGTCTGGGTCAGTGGTTCCCACCGTTCACAGTGTGGCAATTTGGATTTAACGGGGGCGATTTCAAACGAATTGATAAGAGTGAATTTCTTGCATTTCTGAAGCTTCTAGGAGCTTCATGTACTAGTACAGTAGAGAATGATCTTTTGTGACATATTCATCACGTAAGTTCTCTGTTATACGTTTCGTTTTTATTTTTTTTTTTGTTTTTTTCTCCTTTAAAGTATTCCAAATACTAGTACATCTGTGTCCTTCTCCCCCCAATTGACCTTCCCCCAGCCTCCCCTACCCCCCGGCATCTGTTATATGTTTAAAAGTTTATTTGCTATTTTTTGATATCACTTCAATTGTTATTTTGGGGCAATTTCTGGGTTATTTCTTCCTCAGTATGTCAACTGTCTGTTGTTCTTTTCTTTTTCTCTTTCATGGATGCCATCTTGTTTGGAAGGTTGTTTAGACCAAGTTAGTGGCCTTTTAGGTGTCCTCCAGAGGAATTGGAGTTCACTTTTTGAATAATGGGAATTATATGCCACGGGCCGGGGGAAGCATCAGGATTTTAGAGATGCTTAGGTGGGGCATGGGCAAAAAAAGGTTGGGAGCCACTGCTCTGGGTCTTTGGCCTTCAGCCCTCCCTCTTGCCCCTGTGCCTGCTCAGCCATGCCTGACACCTTGGCGCTCGGTCTCACTCTGCACAGAGCCCTGGGTCTTGCTGTCCGCCCCTCTCTTCTCCTTTCTCTGCCAGCCATCGTCTCTCTGCCAGAACATCTCCAGTCCCAGGTGGGCCATGCTTCTGCTCTACAGCCCTTCAGGTGCTCTCTGATCACATCAGTCCACCCGAAATTTCCCCGTTGGTCGCTCCTGTCTCCCTCAGCCCTCCTCCTCAAGAGGCCTCAGTGCCAGGACCAAACCTTGGTGCTCTGCTCCCTACTCACTCCAGGTGAAGCCCAGGGGGCCACCCTCTATCCTTCCAGGTGATTTCTCGGCTACATCCCTGGGCTTGAGGTCTGCCTGGTCCAGGGTCCCTTAGCCCCATTCTGACATGCTTGAGTCTCATACCTCCACCTCCTCACCTGCTCATGCTTCTCCTCACTGCCCAGCTCTCCTCTCTGCCCCTTCCACCAGTGATTCTCACCCGAGGGTGCATGACCCCCCAAGGAGGCCTATCAGCAACATCTTTGGGGTGTGTTTTTGTGTTTTCTTTTGAATTTTTTTTGGTTTTGTTGTTTCAAGCAGTGTACTGCTCCCCCTTCAGATGGTGTGATAGGCCTCCCTTGGGGGTCATGCCCACCCCCCCCCTCGGGTGAAACTCACCCACCCACCCCCGGGAAGAATCACTGCTGTGGAAGCCCAACCTGACCCCTGGGCTGCACTCACCCTTGCGCCTCTAGCTATCTACTGGTTGCCCTTGACACATTTTCCTGAAAGATCCCAGCATTCGCACCATTCTCTCACTGTCCCGACACTGTCCTCTTGCAACTGCCCGACTCCCTTCCAACTCTAATCTGCAAAACACCATTATTTATCTGTAGCCACCACCACAATTCCAAAACACACACACACACACACAAACACACACACACACACTCACCCACGCTTAAGCTCCTCCTTCCTCCTTATCTTTACAACCTTGGTGCCTTGTGGAAGTACCTTTGTCCCAGGACCTGGACGTTCTCAGCTCTTGCTGTTCTCCCTTTTCTAGATGTTATCCCTCCTCTCACACCCCTGGCATGATCCTTCCACAGAGCCCCTGTGGTCCTCTCAAGTGCTGGTGTGTTTTCCGCCAACCAGACTTTTGCCTTCGCCTATCCTGCTAGGGCTACTCTCCAGTGGGCTCTCTGGATGGATTCCCTGGTCTTGCCCTCCTGCTGCTTAGTTGTCCTCATCATGCCCACCACTTGACACGGAATCAGCCCACAATCTCCATTAAAGGAGTTGGGTATTCCCGTGCATGGAGCTTGGCTCCCTTCACCCAACCCCATCCCAATCCATGTCCTCCTCTCCAACCCTGGCACACCAGAAAGGCCTCCAGACTCGACCCCTTGATCCCACCTCTCCCTGCCTCCATGCTCCACCCTCTGCTTGACCCTCAATGTCCCATCCTACTTCCCCTATGACTTGCTAGTCAGATGAAGGATTGATTGGTCCTTCCATGACCTTTGCTGGCCTCTTCACTTACACTCCTCCTTCCCCCATTGCCTGCTCTCTCATCCCCAAGAGGGGTTTCCTGACTATATCTGCTGTCCCCTGTTCCTTGCCTTTGGGGGTCCACCATTATGAGATGGTGGTGGCTTACCTGGCCTTCTCTGTAACCTCACCTCCTCTCGCCTAGCCCTGCGCTGACAGGGGTGTCCCCAGGCTTTTCCATGGGCCACTTCTCCACACCTCGTCGTCCTCTGACCTCATCCCACCAGGCCGGCATTGCTCTTTGGCCTTACCCACTCTGTGATCTTCACCCTGCGTGGGCTCCTGCCCGCCCTTGAGCCACCCATGGGAGGGAAGTACCTGCCTTCTCCTGGTTGCCACCCAGGTTTCGTTCTTTACCATTCTTTGGGTGCAGTTCATTCGTCCCCTGTCCTTTCTCACTCTTTTGTGCCCTTGGAATTTGGCCCCTCTCCTACACTCTCCCACACGCCCAATGTGCTCACCTGAAGTCCTACCTCTTGGGCCTGGGTTCATCATCTTTCTTGCTTTGCTTCTCTACTGCATACGTAGCAAGAAAAGTGTCCTTCCTGAGCCAGGTGACATTTCTGCAGCCACAGACTGTGCATCTCCTGGCTGATGCCCATGGTGCTCTGTGTGCTCCTTACCTCATTCCTCACCTTCTGCACACCCCACTGCCGTCTCCTTGGCCCTCATATACTCTCCTGCATCTGCCCGCTTGCCTACGCCCTCTCCTCACAGCCTGGGAACCTGGACTCTGATTTCCTCCAGGGACACGCAAACCTCGGTACTGGTTACCTTTCCTGATTCCATTGGGACCCCTTTGTTGCACAGTCTTGGGGCACAGTCCTTGGGGAGCCTCTTCCTCTGATTCCCCTACCTCTTCCTTATCAGTCTGGGTCAGTGGTTCCCACCGTTCACAGTGGGGCAATTTGGATTTAACGGGGGCGATTTCAAACGAATTGATAAGAGTGAATTTCTTGCATTTCTGAAGCTTCTAGGAGCTTCATGTACTAGTACAGTAGAGAATGATCTTTTGTGACATATTCATCACGTAAGTTCTCTGTTATACGTTTCGTTTTTATTTATTTTTTTGTTTTTTTCTCCTTTAAAGTATTCCAAATACTAGTACATCTGTGTCCTTCTCCCCCCAATTGACCTTCCCCCAGCCTCCCCTACCCCCCGGCATCTGTTATATGTTTAAAAGTTTATTTGCTATTTTTTGATATCACTTCAATTGTTATTTTGGGGCAATTTCTGGGTTATTTCTTCCTCAGTATGTCAACTGTCTGTTGTTCTTTTCTTTTTCTCTTTCATGGATGCCATCTTGTTTGGAAGGTTGTTTAGACCAAGTTAGTGGCCTTTTAGGTGTCCTCCAGAGGAATCGGAGTTCACTTTTTGAATAATGGGAATTATATGCCACGGGCCGGGGGAAGCATCAGGATTTTAGAGATGCTTAGGTGGGGCATGGGCAAAAAAAGGTTGGGAGCCACTGCTCTGGGTCTTTGGCCTTCAGCCCTCCCTCTTGCCCCTGTGCCTGCTCAGCCATGCCTGACACCTTGGCGCTCGGTCTCACTCTGCACAGAGCCCTGGGTCTTGCTGTCCGCCCCTCTCTTCTCCTTTCTCTGCCAGCCATCGTCTCTCTGCCAGAACATCTCCAGTCCCAGGTGGGCCATGCTTCTGCTCTACAGCCCTTCAGGTGCTCTCTGATCACATCAGTCCACCCGAAATTTCCCCGTTGGTCGCTCCTGTCTCCCTCAGCCCTCCTCCTCAAGAGGCCTCAGTGCCAGGACCAAACCTTGGTGCTCTGCTCCCTACTCACTCCAGGTGAAGCCCAGGGGGCCACCCTCTATCCTTCCAGGTGATTTCTTGGCTACATCCCTGGGCTTGAGGTCTGCCTGGTCCAGGGTCCCTTAGCCCCATTCTGACATGCTTGAGTCTCATACCTCCACCTCCTCACCTGCTCATGCTTCTCCTCACTGCCCAGCTCTCCTCTCTGCCCCTTCCACCAGTGATTCTCACCCGAGGGTGCATGACCCCCCAAGGAGGCCTATCAGCAACATCTTTGGGGTGTGTTTTTGTGTTTTCTTTTGAATTTTTTTTGGTTTTGTTGTTTCAAGCAGTGTACTGCTCCCCCTTCAGATGGTGTGATAGGCCTCCCTTGGGGGTCATGCCCACCCCCCCCCTCGGGTGAAACTCACCCACCCACCCCCGGGAAGAATCACTGCTGTGGAAGCCCAACCTGACCCCTGGGCTGCACTCACCCTTGCGCCTCTAGCTATCTACTGGTTGCCCTTGACACATTTTCCTGAAAGATCCCAGCATTCGCACCATTCTCTCACTGTCCCGACACTGTCCTCTTGCAACTGCCCGACTCCCTTCCAACTCTAATCTGCAAAACACCATTATTTATCTGTAGCCACCACCACAATTCCAAAACACACACACACACACACAAACACACACACACACAAACACACACACACACTCACCCACGCTTAAGCTCCTCCTTCCTCCTTATCTTTACAACCTTGGTGCCTTGTGGAAGTACCTTTGTCCCAGGACCTGGACGTTCTCAGCTCTTGCTGTTCTCCCTTTTCTAGATGTTATCCCTCCTCTCACACCCCTGGCATGATCCTTCCACAGAGCCCCTGTGGTCCTCTCAAGTGCTGGTGTGTTTTCCGCCAACCAGACTTTTGCCTTCGCCTATCCTGCTAGGGCTCCTCTCCAGTGGGCTCTCTGGGTGGATTCCCTGGTCTTGCCCTCCTGCTGCTTAGTTGTCCTCATCATGCCCACCACTTGACACGGAATCAGCCCACAATCTCCATTAAAGGAGTTGGGTATTCCCGTGCATGGAGCTTGGCTCCCTTCACCCAACCCCATCCCAATCCATGTCCTCCTCTCCAACCCTGGCACACCAGAAAGGCCTCCAGACTCGACCCCTTGATCCCACCTCTCCCTGCCTCCATGCTCCACCCTCTGCTTGACCCTCAATGTCCCATCCTACTTCCCCTATGACTTGCTAGTCAGATGAAGGATTGATTGGTCCTTCCATGACCTTTGCTGGCCTCTTCACTTACACTCCTCCTTCCCCCATTGCCTGCTCTCTCATCCCCAAGAGGGGTTTCCTGACTATATCTGCTGTCCCCTGTTCCTTGCCTTTGGGGGTCCACCATTATGAGATGGTGGTGGCTTACCTGGCCTTCTCTGTAACCTCACCTCCTCTCGCCTAGCCCTGCGCTGACAGGGGTGTCCCCAGGCTTTTCCATGGGCCACTTCTCCACACCTCGTCGTCCTCTGACCTCATCCCACCAGGCCGGCATTGCTCTTTGGCCTTACCCACTCTGTGATCTTCACCCTGCGTGGGCTCCTGCCCGCCCTTGAGCCACCCATGGGAGGGAAGTACCTGCCTTCTCCTGGTTGCCACCCAGGTTTCGTTCTTTACCATTCTTTGGGTGCAGTTCATTCGTCCCCTGTCCTTTCTCACTCTTTTGTGCCCTTGGAATTTGGCCCCTCTCCTACACTCTCCCACACGCCCAATGTGCTCACCTGAAGTCCTACCTCTTGGGCCTGGGTTCATCATCTTTCTTGCTTTGCTTCTCTACTGCATACGTAGCAAGAAAAGTGTCCTTCCTGAGCCAGGTGACATTTCTGCAGCCACAGACTGTGCATCTCCTGGCTGATGCCCATGGTGCTCTGTGTGCTCCTTACCTCATTCCTCACCTTCTGCACACCCCACTGCCGTCTCCTTGGCCCTCATATACTCTCCTGCATCTGCCCGCTTGCCTACGCCCTCTCCTCACAGCCTGGGAACCTGGACTCTGATTTCCTCCAGGGACACGCAAACCTCGGTACTGGTTACCTTTCCTGATTCCATTGGGACCCCTTTGTTGCACAGTCTTGGGGCACAGTCCTTGGGGAGCCTCTTCCTCTGATTCCCCTACCTCTTCCTTATCAGTCTGGGTCAGTGGTTCCCACCGTTCACAGTGGGGCAATTTGGATTTAACGGGGGCGATTTCAAACGAATTGATAAGAGTGAATTTCTTGCATTTCTGAAGCTTCTAGGAGCTTCATGTACTAGTACAGTAGAGAATGATCTTTTGTGACATATTCATCACGTAAGTTCTCTGTTATACGTTTCGTTTTTATTTTTTTTTTTGTTTTTTTCTCCTTTAAAGTATTCCAAATACTAGTACATCTGTGTCCTTCTCCCCCCAATTGACCTTCCCCCAGCCTCCCCTACCCCCCGGCATCTGTTATATGTTTAAAAGTTTATTTGCTATTTTTTGATATCACTTCAATTGTTATTTTGGGGCAATTTCTGGGTTATTTCTTCCTCAGTATGTCAACTGTCTGTTGTTCTTTTCTTTTTCTCTTTCATGGATGCCATCTTGTTTGGAAGGTTGTTTAGACCAAGTTAGTGGCCTTTTAGGTGTCCTCCACAGGAATCGGAGTTCACTTTTTGAATAATGGGAATTATATGCCACGGGCCGGGGGAAGCATCAGGATTTTAGAGATGCTTAGGTGGGGCATGGGCAAAAAAAGGTTGGGAGCCACTGCTCTGGGTCTTTGGCCTTCAGCCCTCCCTCTTGCCCCTGTGCCTGCTCAGCCATGCCTGACACCTTGGCGCTCGGTCTCACTCTGCACAGAGCCCTGGGTCTTGCTGTCCGCCCCTCTCTTCTCCTTTCTCTGCCAGCCATCGTCTCTCTGCCAGAACATCTCCAGTCCCAGGTGGGCCATGCTTCTGCTCTACAGCCCTTCAGGTGCTCTCTGATCACATCAGTCCACCCGAAATTTCCCCGTTGGTCGCTCCTGTCTCCCTCAGCCCTCCTCCTCAAGAGGCCTCAGTGCCAGGACCAAACCTTGGTGCTCTGCTCCCTACTCACTCCAGGTGAAGCCCAGGGGGCCACCCTCTATCCTTCCAGGTGATTTCTCGGCTACATCCCTGGGCTTGAGGTCTGCCTGGTCCAGGGTCCCTTAGCCCCATTCTGACATGCTTGAGTCTCATACCTCCACCTCCTCACCTGCTCATGCTTCTCCTCACTGCCCAGCTCTCCTCTCTGCCCCTTCCACCAGTGATTCTCACCCGAGGGTGCATGACCCCCCAAGGAGGCCTATCAGCAACATCTTTGGGGTGTGTTTTTGTGTTTTCTTTTGAATTTTTTTTGGTTTTGTTGTTTCAAGCAGTGTACTGCTCCCCCTTCAGATGGTGTGATAGGCCTCCCTTGGGGGTCATGCCCACCCCCCCCCTCGGGTGAAACTCACCCACCCACCCCCGGGAAGAATCACTGCTGTGGAAGCCCAACCTGACCCCTGGGCTGCACTCACCCTTGCGCCTCTAGCTATCTACTGGTTGCCCTTGACACATTTTCCTGAAAGATCCCAGCATTCGCACCATTCTCTCACTGTCCCGACACTGTCCTCTTGCAACTGCCCGACTCCCTTCCAACTCTAATCTGCAAAACACCATTATTTATCTGTAGCCACCACCACAATTCCAAAACACACACACACACACACAAACACACACACACACAAACACACACACACACTCACCCACGCTTAAGCTCCTCCTTCCTCCTTATCTTTACAACCTTGGTGCCTTGTGGAAGTACCTTTGTCCCAGGACCTGGACGTTCTCAGCTCTTGCTGTTCTCCCTTTTCTAGATGTTATCCCTCCTCTCACACCCCTGGCATGATCCTTCCACAGAGCCCCTGTGGTCCTCTCAAGTGCTGGTGTGTTTTCCGCCAACCAGACTTTTGCCTTCGCCTATCCTGCTAGGGCTACTCTCCAGTGGGCTCTCTGGATGGATTCCCTGGTCTTGCCCTCCTGCTGCTTAGTTGTCCTCATCATGCCCACCACTTGACACGGAATCAGCCCACAATCTCCATTAAAGGAGTTGGGTATTCCCGTGCATGGAGCTTGGCTCCCTTCACCCAACCCCATCCCAATCCATGTCCTCCTCTCCAACCCTGGCACACCAGAAAGGCCTCCAGACTCGACCCCTTGATCCCACCTCTCCCTGCCTCCATGCTCCACCCTCTGCTTGACCCTCAATGTCCCATCCTACTTCCCCTATGACTTGCTAGTCAGATGAAGGATTGATTGGTCCTTCCATGACCTTTGCTGGCCTCTTCACTTACACTCCTCCTTCCCCCATTGCCTGCTCTCTCATCCCCAAGAGGGGTTTCCTGACTATATCTGCTGTCCCCTGTTCCTTGCCTTTGGGGGTCCACCATTATGAGATGGTGGTGGCTTACCTGGCCTTCTCTGTAACCTCACCTCCTCTCGCCTAGCCCTGCGCTGACAGGGGTGTCCCCAGGCTTTTCCATGGGCCACTTCTCCACACCTCGTCGTCCTCTGACCTCATCCCACCAGGCCGGCATTGCTCTTTGGCCTTACCCACTCTGTGATCTTCACCCTGCGTGGGCTCCTGCCCGCCCTTGAGCCACCCATGGGAGGGAAGTACCTGCCTTCTCCTGGTTGCCACCCAGGTTTCGTTCTTTACCATTCTTTGGGTGCAGTTCATTCGTCCCCTGTCCTTTCTCACTCTTTTGTGCCCTTGGAATTTGGCCCCTCTCCTACACTCTCCCACACGCCCAATGTGCTCACCTGAAGTCCTACCTCTTGGGCCTGGGTTCATCATCTTTCTTGCTTTGCTTCTCTACTGCATACGTAGCAAGAAAAGTGTCCTTCCTGAGCCAGGTGACATTTCTGCAGCCACAGACTGTGCATCTCCTGGCTGATGCCCATGGTGCTCTGTGTGCTCCTTACCTCATTCCTCACCTTCTGCACACCCCACTGCCGTCTCCTTGGCCCTCATATACTCTCCTGCATCTGCCCGCTTGCCTACGCCCTCTCCTCACAGCCTGGGAACCTGGACTCTGATTTCCTCCAGGGACACGCAAACCTCGGTACTGGTTACCTTTCCTGATTCCATTGGGACCCCTTTGTTGCACAGTCTTGGGGCACAGTCCTTGGGGAGCCTCTTCCTCTGATTCCCCTACCTCTTCCTTATCAGTCTGGGTCAGTGGTTCCCACCGTTCACAGTGTGGCAATTTGGATTTAACGGGGGCGATTTCAAACGAATTGATAAGAGTGAATTTCTTGCATTTCTGAAGCTTCTAGGAGCTTCATGTACTAGTACAGTAGAGAATGATCTTTTGTGACATATTCATCACGTAAGTTCTCTGTTATACGTTTCGTTTTTATTTTTTTTTGTTTTTTTCTCCTTTAAAGTATTCCAAATACTAGTACATCTGTGTCCTTCTCCCCCCAATTGACCTTCCCCCAGCCTCCCCTACCCCCCGGCATCTGTTATATGTTTAAAAGTTTATTTGCTATTTTTTGATATCACTTCAATTGTTATTTTGGGGCAATTTCTGGGTTATTTCTTCCTCAGTATGTCAACTGTCTGTTGTTCTTTTCTTTTTCTCTTTCATGGATGCCATCTTGTTTGGAAGGTTGTTTAGACCAAGTTAGTGGCCTTTTAGGTGTCCTCCACAGGAATCGGAGTTCACTTTTTGAATAATGGGAATTATATGCCACGGGCCGGGGGAAGCATCAGGATTTTAGAGATGCTTAGGTGGGGCATGGGCAAAAAAAGGTTGGGAGCCACTGCTCTGGGTCTTTGGCCTTCAGCCCTCCCTCTTGCCCCTGTGCCTGCTCAGCCATGCCTGACACCTTGGCGCTCGGTCTCGCTCTGCACAGAGCCCTGGGTCTTGCTGTCCGCCCCTCTCTTCTCCTTCCTCTGCCAGCCATCTTCTCTCTGCCAGAACATCTCCAGTCCCAGGTGGGCCATGCTTCTGCTCTACAGCCCTTCAGGTGCTCTCTGATCACATCAGTCCACCCGAAATTTCCCCGTTGGTCGCTCCTGTCTCCCTCAGCCCTCCTCCTCAAGAGGCCTCAGTGCCAGGACCAAACCTTGGTGCTCTGCTCCCTACTCACTCCAGGTGAAGCCCAGGGGGCCACCCTCTATCCTTCCAGGTGATTTCTCGGCTACATCCCTGGGCTTGAGGTCTGCCTGGTCCAGGGTCCCTTAGCCAAATTCTGACATGCTTGAGTCTCATACCTCCACCTCCTCACCTGCTCATGCTTCTCCTCACTGCCCAGCTCTCCTCTCTGCCCCTTCCACCAGTGATTCTCACCCGAGGGTGCATGACCCCCCAAGGAGGCCTATCAGCAACATCTTTGGGGTGTGTTTTTGTGTTTTCTTTTGAATTTTTTTTGGTTTTGTTGTTTCAAGCAGTGTACTGCTCCCCCTTCAGATGGTGTGATAGGCCTCCCTTGGGGGTCATGCCCACCCCACCCCCTCGGGTGAAACTCACCCCCCCACCCCCGGGAAGAATCACTGCTGTGGAAGCCCAACCTGACTCCTGGGCTGCACTCACCCTTGCGCCTCTAGCTATCTACTGGTTGCCCTTGACACATTTTCCTGAAAGATCCCAGCATTCGCACCATTCTCTCACTGTTCCGACACTGTCCTCTTGCAACTGCCCGACTCCCTTCCAACTCTAATCGGCAAAACACCATTATTTATCTGTAGCCACCACCACAATTCCAAAACACACACACACACACACACACACACACACACTCACCCACTCTTAAGCTCCTCCTTCCGCCTTACCTTTACAACTCTGGTGCCTTGTGGAAGTACCTTTGTCCCAGGACCTGGACGTTCTCAGCTCTTGCTGTTCTCCCTTTTCTAGATGTTATCCCTCCTCTCACACCCCTGGCATGATCCTTCCACAGAGCCCCTGTGGTCCTCTCAAGTGCTGGTGTGTTTTCCGCCAACCAGACTTTTGCCTTCGCCTATCCTGCTAGGGCTACTCTCCAGTGGGCTCTCTGGGTGGATTCCCTGGTCTTGCCCTCCTGCTGCTTAGTTGTCCTCATCATGCCCACCACTTGACACGGAATCAGCCCACAATCTCCATTAAAGGAGTTGGGTATTCCCGTGCATGGAGCTTGGCTCCCTTCACCCAACCCCATCCCAATCCATGTCCTCCTCTCCAACCCTGGCACACCAGAAAGGCCTCCAGACTCGACCCCTTGATCCCACCTCTCCCTGCCTCCATGCTCCACCCTCTGCTTGACCCTCAATGTCCCATCCTACTTCCCCTATGACTTGCTAGTCAGATGAAGGATTGATTGGTCCTTCCATGACCTTTGCTGGCCTCTTCACTTACACTCCTCCTTCCCCCATTGCCTGCTCTCTCATCCCCAAGAGGGGTTTCCTGACTATATCTGCTGTCCCCTGTTCCTTGCCTTTGGGGGTCCACCATTATGAGATGGTGGTGGCTTACCTGGCCTTCTCTGTAACCTCACCTCCTCTCGCCTAGCCCTGCGCTGACAGGGGTGTCCCCAGGCTTTTCCATGGGCCACTTCTCCACACCTCGTCGTCCTCTGACCTCATCCCACCAGGCCGGCATTGCTCTTTGGCCTTACCCACTCTGTGATCTTCACCCTGCGTGGGCTCCTGCCCGCCCTTGAGCCACCCATGGGAGGGAAGTACCTGCCTTCTCCTGGTTGCCACCCAGGTTTCGTTCTTTACCATTCTTTGGGTGCAGTTCATTCGTCCCCTGTCCTTTCTCACTCTTTTGTGCCCTTGGAATTTGGCCCCTCTCCTACACTCTCCCACACGCCCAATGTGCTCACCTGAAGTCCTACCTCTTGGGCCTGGGTTCATCATCTTTCTTGCTTTGCTTCTCTACTGCATACGTAGCAAGAAAAGTGTCCTTCCTGAGCCAGGTGACATTTCTGCAGCCACAGACTGTGCATCTCCTGGCTGATGCCCATGGTGCTCTGTGTGCTCCTTACCTCATTCCTCACCTTCTGCACACCCCACTGCCGTCTCCTTGGCCCTCATATACTCTCCTGCATCTGCCCGCTTGCCTACGCCCTCTCCTCACAGCCTGGGAACCTGGACTCTGATTTCCTCCAGGGACACGCAAACCTCGGTACTGGTTACCTTTCCTGATTCCATTGGGACCCCTTTGTTGCACAGTCTTGGGGCACAGTCCTTGGGGAGCCTCTTCCTCTGATTCCCCTACCTCTTCCTTATCAGTCTGGGTCAGTGGTTCCCACCGTTCACAGTGGGGCAATTTGGATTTAACGGGGGCGATTTCAAACGAATTGATAAGAGTGAATTTCTTGCATTTCTGAAGCTTCTAGGAGCTTCATGTACTAGTACAGTAGAGAATGATCTTTTGTGACATATTCATCACGTAAGTTCTCTGTTATACGTTTCGTTTTTATTTTTTTGTTTGTTTTTTTCTCCTTTAAAGTATTCCAAATACTAGTACATCTGTGTCCTTCTCCCCCCAATTGACCTTCCCCCAGCCTCCCCTACCCCCCGGCATCTGTTATATGTTTAAAAGTTTATTTGCTATTTTTTGATATCACTTCAATTGTTATTTTGGGGCAATTTCTGGGTTATTTCTTCCTCAGTATGTCAACTGTCTGTTGTTCTTTTCTTTTTCTCTTTCATGGATGCCATCTTGTTTGGAAGGTTGTTTAGACCAAGTTAGTGGCCTTTTAGGTGTCCTCCACAGGAATCGGAGTTCACTTTTTGAATAATGGGAATTATATGCCACGGGCCGGGGGAAGCATCAGGATTTTAGAGATGCTTAGGTGGGGCATGGGCAAAAAAAGGTTGGGAGCCACTGCTCTGGGTCTTTGGCCTTCAGCCCTCCCTCTTGCCCCTGTGCCTGCTCAGCCATGCCTGACACCTTGGCGCTCGGTCTCACTCTGCACAGAGCCCTGGGTCTTGCTGTCCGCCCCTCTCTTCTCCTTTCTCTGCCAGCCATCGTCTCTCTGCCAGAACATCTCCAGTCCCAGGTGGGCCATGCTTCTGCTCTACAGCCCTTCAGGTGCTCTCTGATCACATCAGTCCACCTGAAATTTCCCCGTTGGTCGCTCCTGTCTCCCTCAGCCCTCCTCCTCAAGAGGCCTCAGTGCCAGGACCAAACCTTGGTGCTCTGCTCCCTACTCACTCCAGGTGAAGCCCAGGGGGCCACCCTCTATCCTTCCAGGTGATTTCTCGGCTACATCCCTGGGCTTGAGGTCTGCCTGGTCCAGGGTCCCTTAGCCCCATTCTGACATGCTTGAGTCTCATACCTCCACCTCCTCACCTGCTCATGCTTCTCCTCACTGCCCAGCTCTCCTCTCTGCCCCTTCCACCAGTGATTCTCACCCGAGGGTGCATGACCCCCCAAGGAGGCCTATCAGCAACATCTTTGGGGTGTGTTTTTGTGTTTTCTTTTGAATTTTTTTTGGTTTTGTTGTTTCAAGCAGTGTACTGCTCCCCCTTCAGATGGTGTGATAGGCCTCCCTTGGGGGTCATGCCCACCCCCCCCCTCGGGTGAAACTCACCCACCCACCCCCGGGAAGAATCACTGCTGTGGAAGCCCAACCTGACCCCTGGGCTGCACTCACCCTTGCGCCTCTAGCTATCTACTGGTTGCCCTTGACACATTTTCCTGAAAGATCCCAGCATTCGCACCATTCTCTCACTGTCCCGACACTGTCCTCTTGCAACTGCCCGACTCCCTTCCAACTCTAATCTGCAAAACACCATTATTTATCTGTAGCCACCACCACAATTCCAAAACACACACACACACACACAAACACACACACACACAAACACACACACACACTCACCCACGCTTAAGCTCCTCCTTCCTCCTTATCTTTACAACCTTGGTGCCTTGTGGAAGTACCTTTGTCCCAGGACCTGGACGTTCTCAGCTCTTGCTGTTCTCCCTTTTCTAGATGTTATCCCTCCTCTCACACCCCTGGCATGATCCTTCCACAGAGCCCCTGTGGTCCTCTCAAGTGCTGGTGTGTTTTCCGCCAACCAGACTTTTGCCTTCGCCTATCCTGCTAGGGCTACTCTCCAGTGGGCTCTCTGGATGGATTCCCTGGTCTTGCCCTCCTGCTGCTTAGTTGTCCTCATCATGCCCACCACTTGACACGGAATCAGCCCACAATCTCCATTAAAGGAGTTGGGTATTCCCGTGCATGGAGCTTGGCTCCCTTCACCCAACCCCATCCCAATCCATGTCCTCCTCTCCAACCCTGGCACACCAGAAAGGCCTCCAGACTCGACCCCTTGATCCCACCTCTCCCTGCCTCCATGCTCCACCCTCTGCTTGACCCTCAATGTCCCATCCTACTTCCCCTATGACTTGCTAGTCAGATGAAGGATTGATTGGTCCTTCCATGACCTTTGCTGGCCTCTTCACTTACACTCCTCCTTCCCCCATTGCCTGCTCTCTCATCCCCAAGAGGGGTTTCCTGACTATATCTGCTGTCCCCTGTTCCTTGCCTTTGGGGGTCCACCATTATGAGATGGTGGTGGCTTACCTGGCCTTCTCTGTAACCTCACCTCCTCTCGCCTAGCCCTGCGCTGACAGGGGTGTCCCCAGGCTTTTCCATGGGCCACTTCTCCACACCTCGTCGTCCTCTGACCTCATCCCACCAGGCCGGCATTGCTCTTTGGCCTTACCCACTCTGTGATCTTCACCCTGCGTGGGCTCCTGCCCGCCCTTGAGCCACCCATGGGAGGGAAGTACCTGCCTTCTCCTGGTTGCCACCCAGGTTTCGTTCTTTACCATTCTTTGGGTGCAGTTCATTCGTCCCCTGTCCTTTCTCACTCTTTTGTGCCCTTGGAATTTGGCCCCTCTCCTACACTCTCCCACACGCCCAATGTGCTCACCTGAAGTCCTACCTCTTGGGCCTGGGTTCATCATCTTTCTTGCTTTGCTTCTCTACTGCATACGTAGCAAGAAAAGTGTCCTTCCTGAGCCAGGTGACATTTCTGCAGCCACAGACTGTGCATCTCCTGGCTGATGCCCATGGTGCTCTGTGTGCTCCTTACCTCATTCCTCACCTTCTGCACACCCCACTGCCGTCTCCTTGGCCCTCATATACTCTCCTGCATCTGCCCGCTTGCCTACGCCCTCTCCTCACAGCCTGGGAACCTGGACTCTGATTTCCTCCAGGGACACGCAAACCTCGGTACTGGTTACCTTTCCTGATTCCATTGGGACCCCTTTGTTGCACAGTCTTGGGGCACAGTCCTTGGGGAGCCTCTTCCTCTGATTCCCCTACCTCTTCCTTATCAGTCTGGGTCAGTGGTTCCCACCGTTCACAGTGTGGCAATTTGGATTTAACGGGGGCGATTTCAAACGAATTGATAAGAGTGAATTTCTTGCATTTCTGAAGCTTCTAGGAGCTTCATGTACTAGTACAGTAGAGAATGATCTTTTGTGACATATTCATCACGTAAGTTCTCTGTTATACGTTTCGTTTTTATTTTTTTTTGTTTTTTTCTCCTTTAAAGTATTCCAAATACTAGTACATCTGTGTCCTTCTCCCCCCAATTGACCTTCCCCCAGCCTCCCCTACCCCCCGGCATCTGTTATATGTTTAAAAGTTTATTTGCTATTTTTTGATATCACTTCAATTGTTATTTTGGGGCAATTTCTGGGTTATTTCTTCCTCAGTATGTCAACTGTCTGTTGTTCTTTTCTTTTTCTCTTTCATGGATGCCATCTTGTTTGGAAGGTTGTTTAGACCAAGTTAGTGGCCTTTTAGGTGTCCTCCACAGGAATCGGAGTTCACTTTTTGAATAATGGGAATTATATGCCACGGGCCGGGGGAAGCATCAGGATTTTAGAGATGCTTAGGTGGGGCATGGGCAAAAAAAGGTTGGGAGCCACTGCTCTGGGTCTTTGGCCTTCAGCCCTCCCTCTTGCCCCTGTGCCTGCTCAGCCATGCCTGACACCTTGGCGCTCGGTCTCGCTCTGCACAGAGCCCTGGGTCTTGCTGTCCGCCCCTCTCTTCTCCTTCCTCTGCCAGCCATCTTCTCTCTGCCAGAACATCTCCAGTCCCAGGTGGGCCATGCTTCTGCTCTACAGCCCTTCAGGTGCTCTCTGATCACATCAGTCCACCCGAAATTTCCCCGTTGGTCGCTCCTGTCTCCCTCAGCCCTCCTCCTCAAGAGGCCTCAGTGCCAGGACCAAACCTTGGTGCTCTGCTCCCTACTCACTCCAGGTGAAGCCCAGGGGGCCACCCTCTATCCTTCCAGGTGATTTCTCGGCTACATCCCTGGGCTTGAGGTCTGCCTGGTCCAGGGTCCCTTAGCCAAATTCTGACATGCTTGAGTCTCATACCTCCACCTCCTCACCTGCTCATGCTTCTCCTCACTGCCCAGCTCTCCTCTCTGCCCCTTCCACCAGTGATTCTCACCCGAGGGTGCATGACCCCCCAAGGAGGCCTATCAGCAACATCTTTGGGGTGTGTTTTTGTGTTTTCTTTTGAATTTTTTTTGGTTTTGTTGTTTCAAGCAGTGTACTGCTCCCCCTTCAGATGGTGTGATAGGCCTCCCTTGGGGGTCATGCCCACCCCACCCCCTCGGGTGAAACTCACCCCCCCACCCCCGGGAAGAATCACTGCTGTGGAAGCCCAACCTGACTCCTGGGCTGCACTCACCCTTGCGCCTCTAGCTATCTACTGGTTGCCCTTGACACATTTTCCTGAAAGATCCCAGCATTCGCACCATTCTCTCACTGTTCCGACACTGTCCTCTTGCAACTGCCCGACTCCCTTCCAACTCTAATCGGCAAAACACCATTATTTATCTGTAGCCACCACCACAATTCCAAAACACACACACACACACACACACACACACACACTCACCCACTCTTAAGCTCCTCCTTCCGCCTTACCTTTACAACTCTGGTGCCTTGTGGAAGTACCTTTGTCCCAGGACCTGGACGTTCTCAGCTCTTGCTGTTCTCCCTTTTCTAGATGTTATCCCTCCTCTCACACCCCTGGCATGATCCTTCCACAGAGCCCCTGTGGTCCTCTCAAGTGCTGGTGTGTTTTCCGCCAACCAGACTTTTGCCTTCGCCTATCCTGCTAGGGCTACTCTCCAGTGGGCTCTCTGGGTGGATTCCCTGGTCTTGCCCTCCTGCTGCTTAGTTGTCCTCATCATGCCCACCACTTGACACGGAATCAGCCCACAATCTCCATTAAAGGAGTTGGGTATTCCCGTGCATGGAGCTTGGCTCCCTTCACCCAACCCCATCCCAATCCATGTCCTCCTCTCCAACCCTGGCACACCAGAAAGGCCTCCAGACTCGACCCCTTGATCCCACCTCTCCCTGCCTCCATGCTCCACCCTCTGCTTGACCCTCAATGTCCCATCCTACTTCCCCTATGACTTGCTAGTCAGATGAAGGATTGATTGGTCCTTCCATGACCTTTGCTGGCCTCTTCACTTACACTCCTCCTTCCCCCATTGCCTGCTCTCTCATCCCCAAGAGGGGTTTCCTGACTATATCTGCTGTCCCCTGTTCCTTGCCTTTGGGGGTCCACCATTATGAGATGGTGGTGGCTTACCTGGCCTTCTCTGTAACCTCACCTCCTCTCGCCTAGCCCTGCGCTGACAGGGGTGTCCCCAGGCTTTTCCATGGGCCACTTCTCCACACCTCGTCGTCCTCTGACCTCATCCCACCAGGCCGGCATTGCTCTTTGGCCTTACCCACTCTGTGATCTTCACCCTGCGTGGGCTCCTGCCCGCCCTTGAGCCACCCATGGGAGGGAAGTACCTGCCTTCTCCTGGTTGCCACCCAGGTTTCGTTCTTTACCATTCTTTGGGTGCAGTTCATTCGTCCCCTGTCCTTTCTCACTCTTTTGTGCCCTTGGAATTTGGCCCCTCTCCTACACTCTCCCACACGCCCAATGTGCTCACCTGAAGTCCTACCTCTTGGGCCTGGGTTCATCATCTTTCTTGCTTTGCTTCTCTACTGCATACGTAGCAAGAAAAGTGTCCTTCCTGAGCCAGGTGACATTTCTGCAGCCACAGACTGTGCATCTCCTGGCTGATGCCCATGGTGCTCTGTGTGCTCCTTACCTCATTCCTCACCTTCTGCACACCCCACTGCCGTCTCCTTGGCCCTCATATACTCTCCTGCATCTGCCCGCTTGCCTACGCCCTCTCCTCACAGCCTGGGAACCTGGACTCTGATTTCCTCCAGGGACACGCAAACCTCGGTACTGGTTACCTTTCCTGATTCCATTGGGACCCCTTTGTTGCACAGTCTTGGGGCACAGTCCTTGGGGAGCCTCTTCCTCTGATTCCCCTACCTCTTCCTTATCAGTCTGGGTCAGTGGTTCCCACCGTTCACAGTGGGGCAATTTGGATTTAACGGGGGCGATTTCAAACGAATTGATAAGAGTGAATTTCTTGCATTTCTGAAGCTTCTAGGAGCTTCATGTACTAGTACAGTAGAGAATGATCTTTTGTGACATATTCATCACGTAAGTTCTCTGTTATACGTTTCGTTTTTATTTTTTTGTTTGTTTTTTTCTCCTTTAAAGTATTCCAAATACTAGTACATCTGTGTCCTTCTCCCCCCAATTGACCTTCCCCCAGCCTCCCCTACCCCCCGGCATCTGTTATATGTTTAAAAGTTTATTTGCTATTTTTTGATATCACTTCAATTGTTATTTTGGGGCAATTTCTGGGTTATTTCTTCCTCAGTATGTCAACTGTCTGTTGTTCTTTTCTTTTTCTCTTTCATGGATGCCATCTTGTTTGGAAGGTTGTTTAGACCAAGTTAGTGGCCTTTTAGGTGTCCTCCACAGGAATCGGAGTTCACTTTTTGAATAATGGGAATTATATGCCACGGGCCGGGGGAAGCATCAGGATTTTAGAGATGCTTAGGTGGGGCATGGGCAAAAAAAGGTTGGGAGCCACTGCTCTGGGTCTTTGGCCTTCAGCCCTCCCTCTTGCCCCTGTGCCTGCTCAGCCATGCCTGACACCTTGGCGCTCGGTCTCACTCTGCACAGAGCCCTGGGTCTTGCTGTCCGCCCCTCTCTTCTCCTTTCTCTGCCAGCCATCGTCTCTCTGCCAGAACATCTCCAGTCCCAGGTGGGCCATGCTTCTGCTCTACAGCCCTTCAGGTGCTCTCTGATCACATCAGTCCACCCGAAATTTCCCCGTTGGTCGCTCCTGTCTCCCTCAGCCCTCCTCCTCAAGAGGCCTCAGTGCCAGGACCAAACCTTGGTGCTCTGCTCCCTACTCACTCCAGGTGAAGCCCAGGGGGCCACCCTCTATCCTTCCAGGTGATTTCTCGGCTACATCCCTGGGCTTGAGGTCTGCCTGGTCCAGGGTCCCTTAGCCCCATTCTGACATGCTTGAGTCTCATACCTCCACCTCCTCACCTGCTCATGCTTCTCCTCACTGCCCAGCTCTCCTCTCTGCCCCTTCCACCAGTGATTCTCACCCGAGGGTGCATGACCCCCCAAGGAGGCCTATCAGCAACATCTTTGGGGTGTGTTTTTGTGTTTTCTTTTGAATTTTTTTTGGTTTTGTTGTTTCAAGCAGTGTACTGCTCCCCCTTCAGATGGTGTGATAGGCCTCCCTTGGGGGTCATGCCCACCCCCCCCCTCGGGTGAAACTCACCCACCCACCCCCGGGAAGAATCACTGCTGTGGAAGCCCAACCTGACCCCTGGGCTGCACTCACCCTTGCGCCTCTAGCTATCTACTGGTTGCCCTTGACACATTTTCCTGAAAGATCCCAGCATTCGCACCATTCTCTCACTGTCCCGACACTGTCCTCTTGCAACTGCCCGACTCCCTTCCAACTCTAATCTGCAAAACACCATTATTTATCTGTAGCCACCACCACAATTCCAAAACACACACACACACACACACACACACACTCACCCACGCTTAAGCTCCTCCTTCCTCCTTATCTTTACAACCTTGGTGCCTTGTGGAAGTACCTTTGTCCCAGGACCTGGACGTTCTCAGCTCTTGCTGTTCTCCCTTTTCTAGATGTTATCCCTCCTCTCACACCCCTGGCATGATCCTTCCACAGAGCCCCTGTGGTCCTCTCAAGTGCTGGTGTGTTTTCCGCCAACCAGACTTTTGCCTTCGCCTATCCTGCTAGGGCTCCTCTCCAGTGGGCTCTCTGGGTGGATTCCCTGGTCTTGCCCTCCTGCTGCTTAGTTGTCCTCATCATGCCCACCACTTGACACGGAATCAGCCCACAATCTCCATTAAAGGAGTTGGGTATTCCCGTGCATGGAGCTTGGCTCCCTTCACCCAACCCCATCCCAATCCATGTCCTCCTCTCCAACCCTGGCACACCGGAAAGGCCTCCAGACTCGACCCCTTGATCCCACCTCTCCCTGCCTCCATGCTCCACCCTCTGCTTGACCCTCAATGTCCCATCCTACTTCCCCTATGACTTGCTAGTCAGATGAAGGATTGATTGGTCCTTCCATGACCTTTGCTGGCCTCTTCACTTACACTCCTCCTTCCCCCATTGCCTGCTCTCTCATCCCCAAGAGGGGTTTCCTGACTATATCTGCTGTCCCCTGTTCCTTGCCTTTGGGGGTCCACCATTATGAGATGGTGGTGGCTTACCTGGCCTTCTCTGTAACCTCACCTCCTCTCGCCTAGCCCTGCGCTGACAGGGGTGTCCCCAGGCTTTTCCATGGGCCACTTCTCCACACCTCGTCGTCCTCTGACCTCATCCCACCAGGCCGGCATTGCTCTTTGGCCTTACCCACTCTGTGATCTTCACCCTGCGTGGGCTCCTGCCCGCCCTTGAGCCACCCATGGGAGGGAAGTACCTGCCTTCTCCTGGTTGCCACCCAGGTTTCGTTCTTTACCATTCTTTGGGTGCAGTTCATTCGTCCCCTGTCCTTTCTCACTCTTTTGTGCCCTTGGAATTTGGCCCCTCTCCTACACTCTCCCACACGCCCAATGTGCTCACCTGAAGTCCTACCTCTTGGGCCTGGGTTCATCATCTTTCTTGCTTTGCTTCTCTACTGCATACGTAGCAAGAAAAGTGTCCTTCCTGAGCCAGGTGACATTTCTGCAGCCACAGACTGTGCATCTCCTGGCTGATGCCCATGGTGCTCTGTGTGCTCCTTACCTCATTCCTCACCTTCTGCACACCCCACTGCCGTCTCCTTGGCCCTCATATACTCTCCTGCATCTGCCCGCTTGCCTACGCCCTCTCCTCACAGCCTGGGAACCTGGACTCTGATTTCCTCCAGGGACACGCAAACCTCGGTACTGGTTACCTTTCCTGATTCCATTGGGACCCCTTTGTTGCACAGTCTTGGGGCACAGTCCTTGGGGAGCCTCTTCCTCTGATTCCCCTACCTCTTCCTTATCAGTCTGGGTCAGTGGTTCCCACCGTTCACAGTGGGGCAATTTGGATTTAACGGGGGCGATTTCAAACGAATTGATAAGAGTGAATTTCTTGCATTTCTGAAGCTTCTAGGAGCTTCATGTACTAGTACAGTAGAGAATGATCTTTTGTGACATATTCATCACGTAAGTTCTCTGTTATACGTTTCGTTTTTATTTTTTTTTGTTTTTTTCTCCTTTAAAGTATTCCAAATACTAGTACATCTGTGTCCTTCTCCCCCCAATTGACCTTCCCCCAGCCTCCCCTACCCCCCGGCATCTGTTATATGTTTAAAAGTTTATTTGCTATTTTTTGATACCACTTCAATTGTTATTTTGGGGCAATTTCTGGGTTATTTCTTCCTCAGTATGTCAACTGTCTGTTGTTCTTTTCTTTTTCTCTTTCATGGATGCCATCTTGTTTGGAAGGTTGTTTAGACCAAGTTAGTGGCCTTTTAGGTGTCCTCCACAGGAATCGGAGTTCACTTTTTGAATAATGGGAATTATATGCCACGGGCCGGGGGAAGCATCAGGATTTTAGAGATGCTTAGGTGGGGCATGGGCAAAAAAAGGTTGGGAGGCACTGCTCTGGGTCTTTGGCCTTCAGCCCTCCCTCTTGCCCCTGTGCCTGCTCAGCCATGCCTGACACCTTGGCGCTCGGTCTCACTCTGCACAGAGCCCTGGGTCTTGCTGTCCGCCCCTCTCTTCTCCTTTCTCTGCCAGCCATCGTCTCTCTGCCAGAACATCTCCAGTCCCAGGTGGGCCATGCTTCTGCTCTACAGCCCTTCAGGTGCTCTCTGATCACATCAGTCCACCCGAAATTTCCCCGTTGGTCGCTCCTGTCTCCCTCAGCCCTCCTCCTCAAGAGGCCTCAGTGCCAGGACCAAACCTTGGTGCTCTGCTCCCTACTCACTCCAGGTGAAGCCCAGGGGGCCACCCTCTATCCTTCCAGGTGATTTCTCGGCTACATCCCTGGGCTTGAGGTCTGCCTGGTCCAGGGTCCCTTAGCCCCATTCTGACATGCTTGAGTCTCATACCTCCACCTCCTCACCTGCTCATGCTTCTCCTCACTGCCCAGCTCTCCTCTCTGCCCCTTCCACCAGTGATTCTCACCCGAGGGTGCATGACCCCCCAAGGAGGCCTATCAGCAACATCTTTGGGGTGTGTTTTTGTGTTTTCTTTTGAATTTTTTTTGGTTTTGTTGTTTCAAGCAGTGTACTGCTCCCCCTTCAGATGGTGTGATAGGCCTCCCTTGGGGGTCATGCCCACCCCCCCCCTCGGGTGAAACTCACCCCCCCACCCCCGGGAAGAATCACTGCTGTGGAAGCCCAACCTGACCCCTGGGCTGCACTCACCCTTGAGCCTCTAGCTATCTACTGGTTGCCCTTGACACATTTTCCTGAAAGATCCCAGCATTCGCACCATTCTCTCACTGTCCCGACACTGTCCTCTTGCAACTGCCCGACTCCCTTCCAACTCTAATCTGCAAAACACCATTATTTATCTGTAGCCACCACCACAATTCCAAAACACACACACACACACACACACACACACACACACACACACTCACCCACGCTTAAGCTCCTCCTTCCTCCTTATCTTTACAACCTTGGTGCCTTGTGGAAGTACCTTTGTCCCAGGACCTGGACGTTCTCAGCTCTTGCTGTTCTCCCTTTTCTAGATGTTATCCCTCCTCTCACACCCCTGGCATGATCCTTCCACAGAGCCCCTGTGGTCCTCTCAAGTGCTGGTGTGTTTTCCGCCAACCAGACTTTTGCCTTCGCCTATCCTGCTAGGGCTACTCTCCAGTGGGCTCTCTGGATGGATTCCCTGGTCTTGCCCTCCTGCTGCTTAGTTGTCCTCATCATGCCCACCACTTGACACGGAATCAGCCCACAATCTCCATTAAAGGAGTTGGGTATTCCCGTGCATGGAGCTTGGCTCCCTTCACCCAACCCCATCCCAATCCATGTCCTCCTCTCCAACCCTGGCACACCAGAAAGGCCTCCAGACTCGACCCCTTGATCCCACCTCTCCCTGCCTCCATGCTCCACCCTCTGCTTGACCCTCAATGTCCCATCCTACTTCCCCTATGACTTGCTAGTCAGATGAAGGATTGATTGGTCCTTCCATGACCTTTGCTGGCCTCTTCACTTACACTCCTCCTTCCCCCATTGCCTGCTCTCTCATCCCCAAGAGGGGTTTCCTGACTATATCTGCTGTCCCCTGTTCCTTGCCTTTGGGGGTCCACCATTATGAGATGGTGGTGGCTTACCTGGCCTTCTCTGTAACCTCACCTCCTCTCGCCTAGCCCTGCGCTGACAGGGGTGTCCCCAGGCTTTTCCATGGGCCACTTCTCCACACCTCGTCGTCCTCTGACCTCATCCCACCAGGCCGGCATTGCTCTTTGGCCTTACCCACTCTGTGATCTTCACCCTGCGTGGGCTCCTGCCCGCCCTTGAGCCACCCATGGGAGGGAAGTACCTGCCTTCTCCTGGTTGCCACCCAGGTTTCGTTCTTTACCATTCTTTGGGTGCAGTTCATTCGTCCCCTGTCCTTTCTCACTCTTTTGTGCCCTTGGAATTTGGCCCCTCTCCTACACTCTCCCACACGCCCAATGTGCTCACCTGAAGTCCTACCTCTTGGGCCTGGGTTCATCATCTTTCTTGCTTTGCTTCTCTACTGCATACGTAGCAAGAAAAGTGTCCTTCCTGAGCCAGGTGACATTTCTGCAGCCACAGACTGTGCATCTCCTGGCTGATGCCCATGGTGCTCTGTGTGCTCCTTACCTCATTCCTCACCTTCTGCACACCCCACTGCCGTCTCCTTGGCCCTCATATACTCTCCTGCATCTGCCCGCTTGCCTACGCCCTCTCCTCACAGCCTGGGAACCTGGACTCTGATTTCCTCCAGGGACACGCAAACCTCGGTACTGGTTACCTTTCCTGATTCCATTGGGACCCCTTTGTTGCACAGTCTTGGGGCACAGTCCTTGGGGAGCCTCTTCCTCTGATTCCCCTACCTCTTCCTTATCAGTCTGGGTCAGTGGTTCCCACCGTTCACAGTGGGGCAATTTGGATTTAACGGGGGCGATTTCAAACGAATTGATAAGAGTGAATTTCTTGCATTTCTGAAGCTTCTAGGAGCTTCATGTACTAGTACAGTAGAGAATGATCTTTTGTGACATATTCATCACGTAAGTTCTCTGTTATACGTTTCGTTTTTATTTTTTTTTGTTTTTTTCTCCTTTAAAGTATTCCAAATACTAGTACATCTGTGTCCTTCTCCCCCCAATTGACCTTCCCCCAGCCTCCCCTACCCCCCGGCATCTGTTATATGTTTAAAAGTTTATTTGCTATTTTTTGATATCACTTCAATTGTTATTTTGGGGCAATTTCTGGGTTATTTCTTCCTCAGTATGTCAACTGTCTGTTGTTCTTTTCTTTTTCTCTTTCATGGATGCCATCTTGTTTGGAAGGTTGTTTAGACCAAGTTAGTGGCCTTTTAGGTGTCCTCCACAGGAATCGGAGTTCACTTTTTGAATAATGGGAATTATATGCCACGGGCCGGGGGAAGCATCAGGATTTTAGAGATGCTTAGGTGGGGCATGGGCAAAAAAAGGTTGGGAGCCACTGCTCTGGGTCTTTGGCCTTCAGCCCTCCCTCTTGCCCCTGTGCCTGCTCAGCCATGCCTGACACCTTGGCACTCGGTCTCACTCTGCACAGAGCCCTGGGTCTTGCTGTCCGCCCCTCTCTTCTCCTTTCTCTGCCAGCCATCGTCTCTCTGCCAGAACATCTCCAGTCCCAGGTGGGCCATGCTTCTGCTCTACAGCCCTTCAGGTGCTCTCTGATCACATCAGTCCACCCGAAATTTCCCCGTTGGTCGCTCCTGTCTCCCTCAGCCCTCCTCCTCAAGAGGCCTCAGTGCCAGGACCAAACCTTGGTGCTCTGCTCCCTACTCACTCCAGGTGAAGCCCAGGGGCCCACCCTCTATCCTTCCAGGTGATTTCTCGGCTACATCCCTGGGCTTGAGGTCTGCCTGGTCCAGGGTCCCTTAGCCCCATTCTGACATGCTTGAGTCTCATACCTCCACCTCCTCACCTGCTCATGCTTCTCCTCACTGCCCAGCTCTCCTCTCTGCCCCTTCCACCAGTGATTCTCACCCGAGGGTGCATGACCCCCCAAGGAGGCCTATCAGCAACATCTTTGGGGTGTGTTTTTGTGTTTTCTTTTGAATTTTTTTTGGTTTTGTTGTTTCAAGCAGTGTACTGCTCCCCCTTCAGATGGTGTGATAGGCCTCCCTTGGGGGTCATGCCCACCCCCCCCCCCCTTGGGTGAAACTCACCCCCCCACCCCCGGGAAGAATCACTGCTTTGGAAGCCCAACCTGACCCCTGGGCTGCACTCACCCTTGCGCCTCTAGCTATCTACTGGTTGCCCTTGACACATTTTCCTGAAAGATCCCAGCATTCGCACCATTCTCTCACTGTCCCGACACTGTCCTCTTGCAACTGCCCGACTCCTTCCAACTCTAATCTGCAAAACACCATTATTTATCTGTAGCCACCACCACAATTCCAAAACACACACACACACACACACACTCACCCACGCTTAAGCTCCTCCTTCCTCCTTATCTTTACAACTCTGGTGCCTTGTGGAAGTACCTTTGTCCCAGGACCTGGACGTTCTCAGCTCTTGCTGTTCTCCCTTTTCTAGATGTTATCCCTCCTCTCACACCCCTGGCATGATCCTTCCACAGAGCCCCTGTGGTCCTCTCAAGTGCTGGTGTGTTTTCCGCCAACCAGACTTTTGCCTTCGCCTATCCTGCTAGGGCTCCTCTCCAGTGGGCTCTCTGGGTGGATTCCCTGGTCTTGCCCTCCTGCTGCTTAGTTGTCCTCATCATGCCCACCACTTGACACGGAATCAGCCCACAATCTCCATTAAAGGAGTTGGGTATTCCCGTGCATGGAGCTTGGCTCCCTTCACCCAACCCCATCCCAATCCATGTCCTCCTCTCCAACCCTGGCACACCAGAAAGGCCTCCAGACTCGACCCCTTGATCCCACCTCTCCCTGCCTCCATGCTCCACCCTCTGCTTGACCCTCAATGTCCCATCCTACTTCCCCTATGACTTGCTAGTCAGATGAAGGATTGATTGGTCCTTCCATGACCTTTGCTGGCCTCTTCACTTACACTCCTCCTTCCCCCATTGCCTGCTCTCTCATCCCCAAGAGGGGTTTCCTGACTATATCTGCTGTCCCCTGTTCCTTGCCTTTGGGGGTCCACCATTATGAGATGGTGGTGGCTTACCTGGCCTTCTCTGTAACCTCACCTCCTCTCGCCTAGCCCTGCGCTGACAGGGGTGTCCCCAGGCTTTTCCATGGGCCACTTCTCCACACCTCGTCGTCCTCTGACCTCATCCCACCAGGCCGGCATTGCTCTTTGGCCTTACCCACTCTGTGATCTTCACCCTGCGTGGGCTCCTGCCCGCCCTTGAGCCACCCATGGGAGGGAAGTACCTGCCTTCTCCTGGTTGCCACCCAGGTTTCGTTCTTTACCATTCTTTGGGTGCAGTTCATTCGTCCCCTGTCCTTTCTCACTCTTTTGTGCCCTTGGAATTTGGCCCCTCTCCTACACTCTCCCACACGCCCAATGTGCTCACCTGAAGTCCTACCTCTTGGGCCTGGGTTCATCATCTTTCTTGCTTTGCTTCTCTACTGCATACGTAGCAAGAAAAGTGTCCTTCCTGAGCCAGGTGACATTTCTGCAGCCACAGACTGTGCATCTCCTGGCTGATGCCCATGGTGCTCTGTGTGCTCCTTACCTCATTCCTCACCTTCTGCACACCCCACTGCCGTCTCCTTGGCCCTCATATACTCTCCTGCATCTGCCCGCTTGCCTACGCCCTCTCCTCACAGCCTGGGAACCTGGACTCTGATTTCCTCCAGGGACACGCAAACCTCGGTACTGGTTACCTTTCCTGATTCCATTGGGACCCCTTTGTTGCACAGTCTTGGGGCACAGTCCTTGGGGAGCCTCTTCCTCTGATTCCCCTACCTCTTCCTTATCAGTCTGGGTCAGTGGTTCCCACCGTTCACAGTGTGGCAATTTGGATTTAACGGGGGCGATTTCAAACGAATTGATAAGAGTGAATTTCTTGCATTTCTGAAGCTTCTAGGAGCTTCATGTACTAGTACAGTAGAGAATGATCTTTTGTGACATATTCATCACGTAAGTTCTCTGTTATACGTTTCGTTTTTATTTTTTTTTTTGTTTTTTTCTCCTTTAAAGTATTCCAAATACTAGTACATCTGTGTCCTTCTCCCCCCAATTGACCTTCCCCCAGCCTCCCCTACCCCCCGGCATCTGTTATATGTTTAAAAGTTTATTTGCTATTTTTTGATATCACTTCAATTGTTATTTTGGGGCAATTTCTTGGTTATTTCTTCCTCAGTATGTCAACTGTCTGTTGTTCTTTTCTTTTTCTCTTTCATGGATGCCATCTTGTTTGGAAGGTTGTTTAGACCAAGTTAGTGGCCTTTTAGGTGTCCTCCACAGGATTCGGAGTTCACTTTTTGAATAATGGGAATTATATGCCACGGGCCGGGGGAAGCATCAGGATTTTAGAGATGCTTAGGTGGGGCATGGGCAAAAAAAGGTTGGGAGCCACTGCTCTGGGTCTTTGGCCTTCAGCCCTCCCTCTTGCCCCTGTGCCTGCTCAGCCATGCCTGACACCTTGGCGCTCGGTCTCACTCTGCACAGAGCCCTGGGTCTTGCTGTCCGCCCCTCTCTTCTCCTTTCTCTGCCAGCCATCGTCTCTCTGCCAGAACATCTCCAGTCCCAGGTGGGCCATGCTTCTGCTCTACAGCCCTTCAGGTGCTCTCTGATCACATCAGTCCACCCGAAATTTCCCCGTTGGTCGCTCCTGTCTCCCTCAGCCCTCCTTCTCAAGAGGCCTCAGTGCCAGGACCAAACCTTGGTGCTCTGCTCCCTACTCACTCCAGGTGAAGCCCAGGGGGCCACCCTCTATCCTTCCAGGTGATTTCTCGGCTACATCCCTGGGCTTGAGGTCTGCCTGGTCCAGGGTCCCTTAGCCCCATTCTGACATGCTTGAGTCTCATACCTCCATCTCCTCACCTGCTCATGCTTCTCCTCACTGCCCAGCTCTCCTCTCTGCCCCTTCCACCAGTGATTCTCACCCGAGGGTGTATGACCCCCCAAGGAGGCCTATCAGCAACATCTTTGGGGTGTGTTTTTGTGTTTTCTTTTGAATTTTTTTTGGTTTTGTTGTTTCAAGCAGTGTACTGCTCCCCCTTCAGATGGTGTGATAGGCCTCCCTTGGGGGTCATGCCCACCCCCCCCCCCTCGGGTGAAACTCACCCCCCCACCCCCGGGAAGAATCACTGCTTTGGAAGCCCAACCTGACCCCTGGGCTGCACTCACCCTTGCGCCTCTAGCTATCTACTGGTTGCCCTTGACACATTTTCCTGAAAGATCCCAGCATTCGCACCATTCTCTCACTGTCCCGACACTGTCCTCTTGCAACTGCCCGACTCCCTTCCAACTCTAATCTGCAAAACACCATTATTTATCTGTAGCCACCACCACAATTCCAAAACACACACACACACACACACACTCACCCTCGCTTAAGCTCCTCCTTCCTCCTTATCTTTACAACTCTGGTGCCTTGTGGAAGTACCTTTGTCCCAGGACCTGGTCGTTCTCAGCTCTTGCTGTTCTCCCTTTTCTAGATGTTATCCCTCCTCTCACACCCCTGGCATGATCCTTCCACAGAGCCCCTGTGGTCCTCTCAAGTGCTGGTGTGTTTTCCGCCAACCAGACTTTTGCCTTCGCCTATCCTGCTAGGGCTCCTCTCCAGTGGGCTCTCTGGGTGGATTCCCTGGTCTTGCCCTCCTGCTGCTTAGTTGTCCTCATCATGCCCACCACTTGACACGGAATCAGCCCACAATCTCCATTAAAGGAGTTGGGTATTCCCGTGCATGGAGCTTGGCTCCCTTCACCCAACCCCATCCCAATCCATGTCCTCCTCTCCAACCCTGGCACACCAGAAAGGCCTCCAGACTCGACCCCTTGATCCCACCTCTCCCTGCCTCCATGCTCCACCCTCTGCTTGACCCTCAATGTCCCATCCTACTTCCCCTATGACTTGCTAGTCAGATGAAGGATTGATTGGTCCTTCCATGACCTTTGCTGGCCTCTTCACTTACACTCCTCCTTCCCCCATTGCCTGCTCTCTCATCCCCAAGAGGGGTTTCCTGACTATATCTGCTGTCCCCTGTTCCTTGCCTTTGGGGGTCCACCATTATGAGATGGTGGTGGCTTACCTGGCCTTCTCTGTAACCTCACCTCCTCTCGCCTAGCCCTGCGCTGACAGGGGTGTCCCCAGGCTTTTCCATGGGCCACTTCTCCACACCTCGTCGTCCTCTGACCTCATCCCACCAGGCCGGCATTGCTCTTTGGCCTTACCCACTCTGTGATCTTCACCCTGCGTGGGCTCCTGCCCGCCCTTGAGCCACCCATGGGAGGGAAGTACCTGCCTTCTCCTGGTTGCCACCCAGGTTTCGTTCTTTACCATTCTTTGGGTGCAGTTCATTCGTCCCCTGTCCTTTCTCACTCTTTTGTGCCCTTGGAATTTGGCCCCTCTCCTACACTCTCCCACACGCCCAATGTGCTCACCTGAAGTCCTACCTCTTGGGCCTGGGTTCATCATCTTTCTTGCTTTGCTTCTCTACTGCATACGTAGCAAGAAAAGTGTCCTTCCTGAGCCAGGTGACATTTCTGCAGCCACAGACTGTGCATCTCCTGGCTGATGCCCATGGTGCTCTGTGTGCTCCTTACCTCATTCCTCACCTTCTGCACACCCCACTGCCGTCTCCTTGGCCCTCATATACTCTCCTGCATCTGCCCGCTTGCCTACGCCCTCTCCTCACAGCCTGGGAACCTGGACTCTGATTTCCTCCAGGGACACGCAAACCTCGGTACTGGTTACCTTTCCTGATTCCATTGGGACCCCTTTGTTGCACAGTCTTGGGGCACAGTCCTTGGGGAGCCTCTTCCTCTGATTCCCCTACCTCTTCCTTATCAGTCTGGGTCAGTGGTTCCCACCGTTCACTGTGGGGCAATTTGGATTTAACGGGGGCGATTTCAAACGAATTGATAAGAGTGAATTTCTTGCATTTCTGAAGCTTCTAGGAGCTTCATGTACTAGTACAGTAGAGAATGATCTTTTGTGACATATTCATCACGTAAGTTCTCTGTTATACGTTTCGTTTTTATTTTTTTTTTGTTTTTTTCTCCTTTAAAGTATTCCAAATACTAGTACATCTGTGTCCTTCTCCCCCCAATTGACCTTCCCCCAGCCTCCCCTACCCCCCGGCATCTGTTATATGTTTAAAAGTTTATTTGCTATTTTTTGATATCACTTCAATTGTTATTTTGGGGCAATTTCTGGGTTATTTCTTCCTCAGTATGTCAACTGTCTGTTGTTCTTTTCTTTTTCTCTTTCATGGATGCCATCTTGTTTGGAAGGTTGTTTAGACCAAGTTAGTGGCCTTTTAGGTGTTCTCCAGAGGAATCGGAGTTCACTTTTTGAATAATGGGAATTATATGCCACGGGCCGGGGGAAGCATCAGGATTTTAGAGATGCTTAGGTGGGGCATGGGCAAAAAAAGGTTGGGAGCCACTGCTCTGGGTCTTTGGCCTTCAGCCCTCCCTCTTGCCCCTGTGCCTGCTCAGCCATGCCTGACACCTTGGCGCTCGGTCTCACTCTGCACAGAGCCCTGGGTCTTGCTGTCCGCCCCTCTCTTCTCCTTTCTCTGCCAGCCATCGTCTCTCTGCCAGAACATCTCCAGTCCCAGGTGGGCCATGCTTCTGCTCTACAGCCCTTCAGGTGCTCTCTGATCACATCAGTCCACCCGAAATTTCCCCGTTGGTCGCTCCTGTCTCCCTCAGCCCTCCTTCTCAAGAGGCCTCAGTGCCAGGACCAAACCTTGGTGCTCTGCTCCCTACTCACTCCAGGTGAAGCCCAGGGGGCCACCCTCTATCCTTCCAGGTGATTTCTCGGCTACATCCCTGGGCTTGAGGTCTGCCTGGTCCAGGGTCCCTTAGCCCCATTCTGACATGCTTGAGTCTCATACCTCCATCTCCTCACCTGCTCATGCTTCTCCTCACTGCCCAGCTCTCCTCTCTGCCCCTTCCACCAGTGATTCTCACCCGAGGGTGCATGACCCCCCAAGGAGGCCTATCAGCAACATCTTTGGGGTGTGTTTTTGTGTTTTCTTTTGAATTTTTTTTGGTTTTGTTGTTTCAAGCAGTGTACTGCTCCCCCTTCAGATGGTGTGATAGGCCTCCCTTGGGGGTCATGCCCACCCCCCCCCCTCGGGTGAAACTCACCCCCCCACCCCCGGGAAGAATCACTGCTTTGGAAGCCCAACCTGACCCCTGGGCTGCACTCACCCTTGCGCCTCTAGCTATCTACTGGTTGCCCTTGACACATTTTCCTGAAAGATCCCAGCATTCGCACCATTCTCTCACTGTCCCGACACTGTCCTCTTGCAACTGCCCGACTCCTTCCAACTCTAATCTGCAAAACACCATTATTTATCTGTAGCCACCACCACAATTCCAAAACACACACACACACACACACACTCACCCACGCTTAAGCTCCTCCTTCCTCCTTATCTTTACAACTCTGGTGCCTTGTGGAAGTACCTTTGTCCCAGGACCTGGACGTTCTCAGCTCTTGCTGTTCTCCCTTTTCTAGATGTTATCCCTCCTCTCACACCCCTGGCATGATCCTTCCACAGAGCCCCTGTGGTCCTCTCAAGTGCTGGTGTGTTTTCCGCCAACCAGACTTTTGCCTTCGCCTATCCTGCTAGGGCTCCTCTCCAGTGGGCTCTCTGGGTGGATTCCCTGGTCTTGCCCTCCTGCTGCTTAGTTGTCCTCATCATGCCCACCACTTGACACGGAATCAGCCCACAATCTCCATTAAAGGAGTTGGGTATTCCCGTGCATGGAGCTTGGCTCCCTTCACCCAACCCCATCCCAATCCATGTCCTCCTCTCCAACCCTGGCACACCAGAAAGGCCTCCAGACTCGACCCCTTGATCCCACCTCTCCCTGCCTCCATGCTCCACCCTCTGCTTGACCCTCAATGTCCCATCCTACTTCCCCTATGACTTGCTAGTCAGATGAAGGATTGATTGGTCCTTCCATGACCTTTGCTGGCCTCTTCACTTACACTCCTCCTTCCCCCATTGCCTGCTCTCTCATCCCCAAGAGGGGTTTCCTGACTATATCTGCTGTCCCCTGTTCCTTGCCTTTGGGGGTCCACCATTATGAGATGGTGGTGGCTTACCTGGCCTTCTCTGTAACCTCACCTCCTCTCGCCTAGCCCTGCGCTGACAGGGGTGTCCCCAGGCTTTTCCATGGGCCACTTCTCCACACCTCGTCGTCCTCTGACCTCATCCCACCAGGCCGGCATTGCTCTTTGGCCTTACCCACTCTGTGATCTTCACCCTGCGTGGGCTCCTGCCCGCCCTTGAGCCACCCATGGGAGGGAAGTACCTGCCTTCTCCTGGTTGCCACCCAGGTTTCGTTCTTTACCATTCTTTGGGTGCAGTTCATTCGTCCCCTGTCCTTTCTCACTCTTTTGTGCCCTTGGAATTTGGCCCCTCTCCTACACTCTCCCACACGCCCAATGTGCTCACCTGAAGTCCTACCTCTTGGGCCTGGGTTCATCATCTTTCTTGCTTTGCTTCTCTACTGCATACGTAGCAAGAAAAGTGTCCTTCCTGAGCCAGGTGACATTTCTGCAGCCACAGACTGTGCATCTCCTGGCTGATGCCCATGGTGCTCTGTGTGCTCCTTACCTCATTCCTCACCTTCTGCACACCCCACTGCCGTCTCCTTGGCCCTCATATACTCTCCTGCATCTGCCCGCTTGCCTACGCCCTCTCCTCACAGCCTGGGAACCTGGACTCTGATTTCCTCCAGGGACACGCAAACCTCGGTACTGGTTACCTTTCCTGATTCCATTGGGACCCCTTTGTTGCACAGTCTTGGGGCACAGTCCTTGGGGAGCCTCTTCCTCTGATTCCCCTACCTCTTCCTTATCAGTCTGGGTCAGTGGTTCCCACCGTTCACAGTGGGGCAATTTGGATTTAACGGGGGCGATTTCAAACGAATTGATAAGAGTGAATTTCTTGCATTTCTGAAGCTTCTAGGAGCTTCATGTACTAGTACAGTAGAGAATGATCTTTTGTGACATATTCATCACGTAAGTTCTCTGTTATACGTTTCGTTTTTATTTTTTTTGTTTTTTTCTCCTTTAAAGTATTCCAAATACTAGTACATCTGTGTCCTTCTCCCCCCAATTGACCTTCCCCCAGCCTCCCCTACCCCCCGGCATCTGTTATATGTTTAAAAGTTTATTTGCTATTTTTTGATATCACTTCAATTGTTATTTTGGGGCAATTTCTGGGTTATTTCTTCCTCAGTATGTCAACTGTCTGTTGTTCTTTTCTTTTTCTCTTTCATGGATGCCATCTTGTTTGGAAGGTTGTTTAGACCAAGTTAGTGGCCTTTTAGGTGTCCTCCAGAGGAATCGGAGTTCACTTTTTGAATAATGGGAATTATATGCCACGGGCCGGGGGAAGCATCAGGATTTTAGAGATGCTTAGGTGGGGCATGGGCAAAAAAAGGTTGGGAGCCACTGCTCTGGGTCTTTGGCCTTCAGCCCTCCCTCTTGCCCCTGTGCCTGCTCAGCCATGCCTGACACCTTGGCGCTCGGTCTCACTCTGCACAGAGCCCTGGGTCTTGCTGTCCGCCCCTCTCTTCTCCTTTCTCTGCCAGCCATCGTCTCTCTGCCAGAACATCTCCAGTCCCAGGTGGGCCATGCTTCTGCTCTACAGCCCTTCAGGTGCTCTCTGATCACATCAGTCCACCCGAAATTTCCCCGTTGGTCGCTCCTGTCTCCCTCAGCCCTCCTTCTCAAGAGGCCTCAGTGCCAGGACCAAACCTTGGTGCTCTGCTCCCTACTCACTCCAGGTGAAGCCCAGGGGGCCACCCTCTATCCTTCCAGGTGATTTCTCGGCTACATCCCTGGGCTTGAGGTCTGCCTGGTCCAGGGTCCCTTAGCCCCATTCTGACATGCTTGAGTCTCATACCTCCATCTCCTCACCTGCTCATGCTTCTCCTCACTGCCCAGCTCTCCTCTCTGCCCCTTCCACCAGTGATTCTCACCCGAGGGTGCATGACCCCCCAAGGAGGCCTATCAGCAACATCTTTGGGGTGTGTTTTTGTGTTTTCTTTTGAATTTTTTTTGGTTTTGTTGTTTCAAGCAGTGTACTGCTCCCCCTTCAGATGGTGTGATAGGCCTCCCTTGGGGGTCATGCCCACCCCCCCCCTCGGGTGAAACTCACCCCCCCACCCCCGGGAAGAATCACTGCTTTGGAAGCCCAACCTGACCCCTGGGCTGCACTCACCCTTGCGCCTCTAGCTATCTACTGGTTGCCCTTGACACATTTTCCTGAAAGATCCCAGCATTCGCACCATTCTCTCACTGTCCCGACACTGTCCTCTTGCAACTGCCCGACTCCCTTCCAACTCTAATCTGCAAAACACCATTATTTATCTGTAGCCACCACCACAATTCCAAAACACACACACACACACACACACACACACACACTCACCCACGCTTAAGCTCCTCCTTCCTCCTTATCTTTACAACCTTGGTGCCTTGTGGAAGTACCTTTGTCCCAGGACCTGGACGTTCTCAGCTCTTGCTGTTCTCCCTTTTCTAGATGTTATCCCTCCTCTCACACCCCTGGCATGATCCTTCCACAGAGCCCCTGTGGTCCTCTCAAGTGCTGGTGTGTTTTCCGCCAACCAGACTTTTGCCTTCGCCTATCCTGCTAGGGCTCCTCTCCAGTGGGCTCTCTGGGTGGATTCCCTGGTCTTGCCCTCCTGCTGCTTAGTTGTCCTCATCATGCCCACCACTTGACACGGAATCAGCCCACAATCTCCATTAAAGGAGTTGGGTATTCCCGTGCATGGAGCTTGGCTCCCTTCACCCAACCCCATCCCAATCCATGTCCTCCTCTCCAACCCTGGCACACCAGAAAGGCCTCCAGACTCGACCCCTTGATCCCACCTCTCCCTGCCTCCATGCTCCACCCTCTGCTTGACCCTCAATGTCCCATCCTACTTCCCCTATGACTTGCTAGTCAGATGAAGGATTGATTGGTCCTTCCATGACCTTTGCTGGCCTCTTCACTTACACTCCTCCTTCCCCCATTGCCTGCTCTCTCATCCCCAAGAGGGGTTTCCTGACTATATCTGCTGTCCCCTGTTCCTTGCCTTTGGGGGTCCACCATTATGAGATGGTGGTGGCTTACCTGGCCTTCTCTGTAACCTCACCTCCTCTCGCCTAGCCCTGCGCTGACAGGGGTGTCCCCAGGCTTTTCCATGGGCCACTTCTCCACACCTCGTCGTCCTCTGACCTCATCCCACCAGGCCGGCATTGCTCTTTGGCCTTACCCACTCTGTGATCTTCACCCTGCGTGGGCTCCTGCCCGCCCTTGAGCCACCCATGGGAGGGAAGTACCTGCCTTCTCCTGGTTGCCACCCAGGTTTCGTTCTTTACCATTCTTTGGGTGCAGTTCATTCGTCCCCTGTCCTTTCTCACTCTTTTGTGCCCTTGGAATTTGGCCCCTCTCCTACACTCTCCCACACGCCCAATGTGCTCACCTGAAGTCCTACCTCTTGGGCCTGGGTTCATCATCTTTCTTGCTTTGCTTCTCTACTGCATACGTAGCAAGAAAAGTGTCCTTCCTGAGCCAGGTGACATTTCTGCAGCCACAGACTGTGCATCTCCTGGCTGATGCCCATGGTGCTCTGTGTGCTCCTTACCTCATTCCTCACCTTCTGCACACCCCACTGCCGTCTCCTTGGCCCTCATATACTCTCCTGCATCTGCCCGCTTGCCTACGCCCTCTCCTCACAGCCTGGGAACCTGGACTCTGATTTCCTCCAGGGACACGCAAACCTCGGTACTGGTTACCTTTCCTGATTCCATTGGGACCCCTTTGTTGCACAGTCTTGGGGCACAGTCCTTGGGGAGCCTCTTCCTCTGATTCCCCTACCTCTTCCTTATCAGTCTGGGTCAGTGGTTCCCACCGTTCACAGTGGGGCAATTTGGATTTAACGGGGGCGATTTCAAACGAATTGATAAGAGTGAATTTCTTGCATTTCTGAAGCTTCTAGGAGCTTCATGTACTAGTACAGTAGAGAATGATCTTTGGTGACATATTCATCACGTAAGTTCTCTGTTATACGTTTCGTTTTTATTTTTTTTTTGTTTTTTTCTCCTTTAAAGTATTCCAAATACTAGTACATCTGTGTCCTTCTCCCCCCAATTGACCTTCCCCCAGCCTCCCCTACCCCCCGGCATCTGTTATATGTTTAAAAGTTTATTTGCTATTTTTTGATATCACTTCAATTGTTATTTTGGGGCAATTTCTGGGTTATTTCTTCCTCAGTATGTCAACTTTCTGTTGTTCTTTTCTTTTTCTCTTTCATGGATGCCATCTTGTTTGGAAGGTTGTTTAGACCAAGTTAGTGGCCTTTTAGGTGTCCTCCAGAGGAATCGGAGTTCACTTTTTGAATAATGGGAATTATATGCCACGGGCCGGGGGAAGCATCAGGATTTTAGAGATGCTTAGGTGGGGCATGGGCAAAAAAAGGTTGGGAGCCACTGCTCTGGGTCTTTGGCCTTCAGCCCTCCCTCTTGCCCCTGTGCCTGCTCAGCCATGCCTGACACCTTGGCGCTCGGTCTCACTCTGCACAGAGCCCTGGGTCTTGCTGTCCGCCCCTCTCTTCTCCTTTCTCTGCCAGCCATCGTCTCTCTGCCAGAACATCTCCAGTCCCAGGTGGGCCATGCTTCTGCTCTACAGCCCTTCAGGTGCTCTCTGATCACATCAGTCCACCCGAAATTTCCCCGTTGGTCGCTCCTGTCTCCCTCAGCCCTCCTCCTCAAGAGGCCTCAGTGCCAGGACCAAACCTTGGTGCTCTGCTCCCTACTCACTCCAGGTGAAGCCCAGGGGGCCACCCTCTATCCTTCCAGGTGATTTCTCGGCTACATCCCTGGGCTTGAGGTCTGCCTGGTCCAGGGTCCCTTAGCCCCATTCTGACATGCTTGAGTCTCATACCTCCACCTCCTCACCTGCTCATGCTTCTCCTCACTGCCCAGCTCTCCTCTCTGCCCCTTCCACCAGTGATTCTCACCCGAGAGTGCATGACCCCCCAAGGAGGCCTATCAGCAACATCTTTGGGGTGTGTTTTTGTGTTTTCTTTTGAATTTTTTTTGGTTTTGTTGTTTCAAGCAGTGTACTGCTCCCCCTTCAGATGGTGTGATAGGCCTCCCTTGGGGGTCATGCCCACCCCCCCCCCTCGGGTGAAACTCACCCCCCCACCCCCGGGAAGAATCACTGCTGTGGAAGCCCAACCTGACCCCTGGGCTGCACTCACCCTTGCGCCTCTAGCTATCTACTGGTTGCCCTTGACACATTTTCCTGAAAGATCCCAGCATTCGCACCATTCTCTCACTGTCCCGACACTGTCCTCTTGCAACTGCCCGACTCCCTTCCAACTCTAATCTGCAAAACACCATTATTTATCTGTAGCCACCACCACAATTCCAAAACACACACACACACACACAAACACACACACACACAAACACACTCACCCACGCTTAAGCTCCTCCTTCCTCCTTATCTTTACAACCTTGGTGCCTTGTGGAAGTACCTTTGTCCCAGGACCTGGATGTTCTCAGCTCTTGCTGTTCTCCCTTTTCTAGATGTTATCCCTCCTCTCACACCCCTGGCATGATCCTTCCACAGAGCCCCCGTGGTCCTCTCAAGTGCTGGTGTGTTTTCCGCCAACCAGACTTTTGCCTTCGCCTATCCTGCTAGGGCTACTCTCCAGTGGGCTCTCTGGATGGATTCCCTGGTCTTGCCCTCCTGCTGCTTAGTTGTCCTCATCATGCCCACCACTTGACACGGAATCAGCCCACAATCTCCATTAAAGGAGTTGGGTATTCCCGTGCATGGAGCTTGGCTCCCTTCACCCAACCCCATCCCAATCCATGTCCTCCTCTCCAACCCTGGCACACCAGAAAGGCCTCCAGACTCGACCCCTTGATCCCACCTCTCCCTGCCTCCATGCTCCAACCTCTGCTTGACCCTCAATGTCCCATCCTACTTCCCCTATGACTTGCTAGTCAGATGAAGGATTGATTGGTCCTTCCATGACCTTTGCTGGCCTCTTCACTTACACTCCTCCTTCCCCCATTGCCTGCTCTCTCATCCCCAAGAGGGGTTTCCTGACTATATCTGCTGTCCCCTGTTCCTTGCCTTTGGGGGTCCACCATTATGAGATGGTGGTGGCTTACCTGGCCTTCTCTGTAACCTCACCTCCTCTCGCCTAGCCCTGCGCTGACAGGGGTGTCCCCAGGCTTTTCCATGGGCCACTTCTCCACACCTCGTCGTCCTCTGACCTCATCCCACCAGGCCGGCATTGCTCTTTGGCCTTACCCACTCTGTGATCTTCACCCTGCGTGGGCTCCTGCCCGCCCTTGAGCCACCCATGGGAGGGAAGTACCTGCCTTCTCCTGGTTGCCACCCAGGTTTCGTTCTTTACCATTCTTTGGGTGCAGTTCATTCGTCCCCTGTCCTTTCTCACTCTTTTGTGCCCTTGGAATTTGGCCCCTCTCCTACACTCTCCCACACGCCCAATGTGCTCACCTGAAGTCCTACCTCTTGGGCCTGGGTTCATCATCTTTCTTGCTTTGCTTCTCTACTGCATACGTAGCAAGAAAAGTGTCCTTCCTGAGCCAGGTGACATTTCTGCAGCCACAGACTGTGCATCTCCTGGCTGATGCCCATGGTGCTCTGTGTGCTCCTTACCTCATTCCTCACCTTCTGCACACCCCACTGCCGTCTCCTTGGCCCTCATATACTCTCCTGCATCTGCCCGCTTGCCTACGCCCTCTCCTCACAGCCTGGGAACCTGGACTCTGATTTCCTCCAGGGACACGCAAACCTCGGTACTGGTTACCTTTCCTGATTCCATTGGGACCCCTTTGTTGCACAATCTTGGGGCACAGTCCTTGGGGAGCCTCTTCCTCTGATTCCCCTACCTCTTCCTTATCAGTCTGGGTCAGTGGTTCCCACCGTTCACAGTGGGGCAATTTGGATTTAACGGGGGCGATTTCAAACGAATTGATAAGAGTGAATTTCTTGCATTTCTGAAGCTTCTAGGAGCTTCATGTACTAGTACAGTAGAGAATGATCTTTGGTGACATATTCATCACGTAAGTTCTCTGTTATACGTTTCGTTTTTATTTTTTTTTGTTTTTTTCTCCTTTAAAGTATTCCAAATACTAGTACATCTGTGTCCTTCTCCCCCCAATTGACCTTCCCCCAGCCTCCCCTACCCCCCGGCATCTGTTATATGTTTATAAGTTTATTTGCTATATTTTGATATCACTTCAATTGTTATTTTGGGGCAATTTCTGGGTTATTTCTTCCTCAGTATGTCAACTGTTTGTTGTGTTGTTCTTTTCTTTTTCTCTTTCATGGATGCCATCTTGTTTGGAAGGTTGTTTAGACCAAGTTAGTGGCCTTTTAGGTGTCCTCCACAGGAATCGGAGTTCACTTTTTGAATAATGGGAATTATATGCCACGGGCCGGGGGAAGCATCAGGATTTTAGAGATGCTTAGGTGGGGCATGGGCAAAAAAAGGTTGGGAGCCACTGCTCTGGGTCTTTGGCCTTCAGCCCTCCCTCTTGCCCCTGTGCCTGCTCAGCCATGCCTGACACCTTGGCGCTCGGTCTCGCTCTGCACAGAGCCCTGGGTCTTGCTGTCCGCCCCTCTCTTCTCCTTTCTCTGCCAGCCATCGTCTCTCTGCCAGAACATCTCCAGTCCCAGGTGGGCCATGCTTCTGCTCTACAGCCCTTCAGGTGCTCTCTGATCACATCAGTCCACCCGAAATTTCCCCGTTGGTCGCTCCTGTCTCCCTCAGCCCTCCTCCTCAAGAGGCCTCAGTGCCAGGACCAAACCTTGGTGCTCTGCTCCCTACTCACTCCAGGTGAAGCCCAGGGGGCCACCCTCTATCCTTCCAGGTGATTTCTCGGCTACATCCCTGGGCTTGAGGTCTGCCTGGTCCAGGGTCCCTTAGCCCCATTCTGACATGCTTGAGTCTCATACCTCCACCTCCTCACCTGCTCATGCTTCTCCTCACTGCCCAGCTCTCCTCTCTGCCCCTTCCACCAGTGATTCTCACCCGAGGGTGCATGACCCCCCAAGGAGGCCTATCAGCAACATCTTTGGGGTGTGTTTTTGTGTTTTCTTTTGAATTTTTTTTGGTTTTGTTGTTTCAAGCAGTGTACTGCTCCCCCTTCAGATGGTGTGATAGGCCTCCCTTGGGGGTCATGCCCACCCCCCCCTCGGGTGAAACTCACCCCCCCACCCCCGGGAAGAATCACTGCTGTGGAAGCCCAACCTGACTCCTGGGCTGCACTCACCCTTGCGCCTCTAGCTATCTACTGGTTGCCCTTGACACATTTTCCTGAAAGATCCCAGCATTCGCACCATTCTCTCACTGTCCCGACACTGTCCTCTTGCAACTGCCCGACTCCCTTCCAACTCTAATCTGCAAAACACCATTATTTATCTTTAGCCACCACCACAATTCCAAAACACACACACACACACACACACACACACACACACACACACACACACACTCACCCACGCTTAAGCTCCTCCTTCCTCCTTATCTTTACAACTCTGGTGCCTTGTGGAAGTACCTTTGTCCCAGGACCTGGACATTCTCAGCTCTTGCTGTTCTCCCTTTTCTAGATGTTATCCCTCCTCTCACACCCCTGGCATGATCCTTCCACAGAGCCCCTGTGGTCCTCTCAAGTGCTGGTGTGTTTTCCGCCAACCAGACTTTTGCCTTCGCCTATCCTGCTAGGGCTCCTCTCCAGTGGGCTCTCTGGGTGGATTCCCTGGTCTTGCCCTCCTGCTGCTTAGTTGTCCTCATCATGCCCACCACTTGACACGGAATCAGCCCACAATCTCCATTAAAGGAGTTGGGTATTCCCGTGCATGGAGCTTGGCTCCCTTCACCCAACCCCATCCCAATCCATGTCCTCCTCTCCAACCCTGGCACACCAGAAAGGCCTCCAGACTCGACCCCTTGATCCCACCTCTCCCTGCCTCCATGCTCCACCCTCTGCTTGACCCTCAATGTCCCATCCTACTTCCCCTATGACTTGCTAGTCAGATGAAGGATTGATTGGTCCTTCCATGACCTTTGCTGGCCTCTTCACTTACACTCCTCCTTCCCCCATTGCCTGCTCTCTCATCCCCAAGAGGGGTTTCCTGACTATATCTGCTGTCCCCTGTTCCTTGCCTTTGGGGGTCCACCATTATGAGATGGTGGTGGCTTACCTGGCCTTCTCTGTAACCTCACCTCCTATCGCCTAGCCCTGCGCTGACAGGGGTGTCCCCAGGCTTTTCCATGGGCCACTTCTCCACACCTCGTCGTCCTCTGACCTCATCCCACCAGGCCGGCATTGCTCTTTGGCCTTACCCACTCTGTGATCTTCACCCTGCGTGGGCTCCTGCCCGCCCTTGAGCCACCCATGGGAGGGAAGTACCTGCCTTCTCCTGGTTGCCACCCAGGTTTCGTTCTTTACCATTCTTTGGGTGCAGTTCATTCGTCCCCTGTCCTTTCTCACTCTTTTGTGCCCTTGGAATTTGGCCCCTCTCCTACACTCTCCCACACGCCCAATGTGCTCACCTGAAGTCCTACCTCTTGGGCCTGGGTTCATCATCTTTCTTGCTTTGCTTCTCTACTGCATACGTAGCAAGAAAAGTGTCCTTCCTGAGCCAGGTGACATTTCTGCAGCCACAGACTGTGCATCTCCTGGCTGATGCCCATGGTGCTCTGTGTGCTCCTTACCTCATTCCTCACCTTCTGCACACCCCACTGCCGTCTCCTTGGCCCTCATATACTCTCCTGCATCTGCCCGCTTGCCTACGCCCTCTCCTCACAGCCTGGGAACCTGGACTCTGATTTCCTCCAGGGACACGCAAACCTCGGTACTGGTTACCTTTCCTGATTCCATTGGGACCCCTTTGTTGCACAGTCTTGGGGCACAGTCCTTGGGGAGCCTCTTCCTCTGATTCCCCTACCTCTTCCTTATCAGTCTGGGTCAGTGGTTCCCACCGTTCACTGTGGGGCAATTTGGATTTAACGGGGGCGATTTCAAACGAATTGATAAGAGTGAATTTCTTGCATTTCTGAAGCTTCTAGGAGCTTCATGTACTAGTACAGTAGAGAATGATCTTTTGTGACATATTCATCACGTAAGTTCTCTGTTATACGTTTCGTTTTTATTTTTTTTGTTGTTTTTTTCTCCTTTAAAGTATTCCAAATACTAGTACATCTGTGTCCTTCTCCCCCCAATTGACCTTCCCCCAGCCTCCCCTACCCCCCGGCATCTGTTATATGTTTAAAAGTTTATTTGCTATTTTTTGATATCACTTCAATTGTTATTTTGGGGCAATTTCTGGGTTATTTCTTCCTCAGTATGTCAACTGTCTGTTGTTCTTTTCTTTTTCTCTTTCATGGATGCCATCTTGTTTGGAAGGTTGTTTAGACCAAGTTAGTGGCCTTTTAGGTGTTCTCCAGAGGAATCGGAGTTCACTTTTTGAATAATGGGAATTATATGCCACGGGCCGGGGGAAGCATCAGGATTTTAGAGATGCTTAGGTGGGGCATGGGCAAAAAAAGGTTGGGAGCCACTGCTCTGGGTCTTTGGCCTTCAGCCCTCCCTCTTGCCCCTGTGCCTGCTCAGCCATGCCTGACACCTTGGCGCTCGGTCTCACTCTGCACAGAGCCCTGGGTCTTGCTGTCCGCCCCTCTCTTCTCCTTTCTCTGCCAGCCATCGTCTCTCTGCCAGAACATCTCCAGTCCCAGGTGGGCCATGCTTCTGCTCTACAGCCCTTCAGGTGCTCTCTGATCACATCAGTCCACCCGAAATTTCCCCGTTCGTCGCTCCTGTCTCCCTCAGCCCTCCTTCTCAAGAGGCCTCAGTGCCAGGACCAAACCTTGGTGCTCTGCTCCCTACTCACTCCAGGTGAAGCCCAGGGGGCCACCCTCTATCCTTCCAGGTGATTTCTCGGCTACATCCCTGGGCTTGAGGTCTGCCTGGTCCAGGGTCCCTTAGCCCCATTCTGACATGCTTGAGTCTCATACCTCCATCTCCTCACCTGCTCATGCTTCTCCTCACTGCCCAGCTCTCCTCTCTGCCCCTTCCACCAGTGATTCTCACCCGAGGGTGCATGACCCCCCAAGGAGGCCTATCAGCAACATCTTTGGGGTGTGTTTTTGTGTTTTCTTTTGAATTTTTTTTGGTTTTGTTGTTTCAAGCAGTGTACTGCTCCCCCTTCAGATGGTGTGATAGGCCTCCCTTGGGGGTCATGCCCACCCCCCCCCCTCGGGTGAAACTCACCCCCCCACCCCCGGGAAGAATCACTGCTTTGGAAGCCCAACCTGACCCCTGGGCTGCACTCACCCTTGCGCCTCTAGCTATCTACTGGTTGCCCTTGACACATTTTCCTGAAAGATCCCAGCATTCGCACCATTCTCTCACTGTCGCGACACTGTCCTCTTGCAACTGCCCGACTCCCTTCCAACTCTAACCTGCTTAACACCATTATTTATCTGTAGCCACCACCACAATTCCAAAACACACACACACACACACACACACACACACACTCACCCAAGCTTAAGCTCCTCCTTCCTCCTTATCTTTACAACCTTGGTGCCTTGTGGAAGTACCTTTGTCCCAGGACCTGGACGTTCTCAGCTCTTGCTGTTCTCCCTTTTCTAGATGTTATCCCTCCTCTCACACCCCTGGCATGATCCTTCCACAGAGCCCCTGTGGTCCTCTCAAGTGCTGGTGTGTTTTCCGCCAACCAGACTTTTGCCTTCGCCTATCCTGCTAGGGCTCCTCTCCAGTGGGCTCTCTGGGTGGATTCCCTGGTCTTGCCCTCCTGCTGCTTAGTTGTCCTCATCATGCCCACCACTTGACACGGAATCAGCCCACAATCTCCATTAAAGGAGTTGGGTATTCCCGTGCATGGAGCTTGGCTCCCTTCACCCAACCCCATCCCAATCCATGTCCTCCTCTCCAACCCTGGCACACCAGAAAGGCCTCCAGACTCGACCCCTTGATCCCACCTCTCCCTGCCTCCATGCTCCACCCTCTGCTTGACCCTCAATGTCCCATCCTACTTCCCCTATGACTTGCTAGTCAGATGAAGGATTGATTGGTCCTTCCATGACCTTTGCTGGCCTCTTCACTTACACTCCTCCTTCCCCCATTGCCTGCTCTCTCATCCCCAAGAGGGGTTTCCTGACTATATCTGCTGTCCCCTGTTCCTTGCCTTTGGGGGTCCACCATTATGAGATGGTGGTGGCTTACCTGGCCTTCTCTGTAACCTCACCTCCTATCGCCTAGCCCTGCGCTGACAGGGGTGTCCCCAGGCTTTTCCATGGGCCACTTCTCCACACCTCGTCGTCCTCTGACCTCATCCCACCAGGCCGGCATTGCTCTTTGGCCTTACCCACTCTGTGATCTTCACCCTGCGTGGGCTCCTGCCCGCCCTTGAGCCACCCATGGGAGGGAAGTACCTGCCTTCTCCTGGTTGCCACCCAGGTTTCGTTCTTTACCATTCTTTGGGTGCAGTTCATTCGTCCCCTGTCCTTTCTCACTCTTTTGTGCCCTTGGAATTTGGCCCCTCTCCTACACTCTCCCACACGCCCAATGTGCTCACCTGAAGTCCTACCTCTTGGGCCTGGGTTCATCATCTTTCTTGCTTTGCTTCTCTACTGCATACGTAGCAAGAAAAGTGTCCTTCCTGAGCCAGGTGACATTTCTGCAGCCACAGACTGTGCATCTCCTGGCTGATGCCCATGGTGCTCTGTGTGCTCCTTACCTCATTCCTCACCTTCTGCACACCCCACTGCCGTCTCCTTGGCCCTCATATACTCTCCTGCATCTGCCCGCTTGCCTACGCCCTCTCCTCACAGCCTGGGAACCTGGACTCTGATTTCCTCCAGGGACACGCAAACCTCGGTACTGGTTACCTTTCCTGATTCCATTGGGACCCCTTTGTTGCACAGTCTTGGGGCACAGTCCTTGGGGAGCCTCTTCCTCTGATTCCCCTATCTCTTCCTTATCAGTCTGGGTCAGTGGTTCCCACCGTTCACAGTGGGGCAATTTGGATTTAACGGGGGCGATTTCAAACGAATTGATAAGAGTGAATTTCTTGCATTTCTGAAGCTTCTAGGAGCTTCATGTACTAGTACAGTAGAGAATGATCTTTTGTGACATATTCATCACGTAAGTTCTCTGTTATACGTTTCGTTTTTATTTTTTTTTGTTTTTTTTTCTCCTTTAAAGTATTCCAAATACTAGTACATCTGTGTCCTTCTCCCCCCAATTGACCTTCCCCCAGCCTCCCCTACCCCCCGGCATCTGTTATATGTTTAAAAGTTTATTTGCTATTTTTTGATATCACTTCAATTGTTATTTTGGGGCAATTTCTGGGTTATTTCTTCCTCAGTATGTCAACTGTCTGTTGTTCTTTTCTTTTTCTCTTTCATGGATGCCATCTTGTTTGGAAGGTTGTTTAGACCAAGTTAGTGGCCTTTTAGGTGTCCTCCACAGGAATCGGAGTTCACTTTTTGAATAATGGGAATTATATGCCACGGGCCGGGGGAAGCATCAGGATTTTAGAGATGCTTAGGTGGGGCATGGGCAAAAAAAGGTTGGGAGCCACTGCTCTGGGTCTTTGGCCTTCAGCCCTCCCTCTTGCCCCTGTGCCTGCTCAGCCATGCCTGACACCTTGGCGCTCGGTCTCGCTCTGCACAGAGCCCTGGGTCTTGCTGTCCGCCCCTCTCTTCTCCTTCCTCTGCCAGCCATCGTCTCTCTGCCAGAACATCTCCAGTCCCAGGTGGGCCATGCTTCTGCTCTACAGCCCTTCAGGGGCTCTCTGATCACATCAGTCCACCCGAAATTTCCCCGTTGGTCGCTCCTGTCTCCCTCAGCCCTCCTCCTCAAGAGGCCTCAGTGCCAGGACCAAACCTTGGTGCTCTGCTCCCTACTCACTCCAGGTGAAGCCCAGGGGGCCACCCTCTATCCTTCCAGGTGATTTCTCGGCTACATCCCTGGGCTTGAGGTCTGCCTGGTCCAGGGTCCCTTAGCCCCATTCTGACATGCTTGAGTCTCATACCTCCACCTCCTCACCTGCTCATGCTTCTCCTCACTGCCCAGCTCTCCTCTCTGCCCCTTCCACCAGTGATTCTCACCCGAGGGTGCATGACCCCCCAAGAAGGCCTATCAGCAACATCTTTGGGGTGTGTTTTTGTGTTTACTTTTGAATTTTTTTTGGTTTTGTTGTTTCAAGCAGTGTACTGCTCCCCCTTCAGATGGTGTGATAGGCCTCCCTTGGGGGTCATGCCCACCCCCCCCCTCGGGTGAAACTCACCCCCCCCACCCCCGGGAAGAATCACTGCTGTGGAAGCCCAACCTGACCCCTGGGCTGCACTCACCCTTGCGCCTCTAGCTATCTACTGGTTGCCCTTGACACATTTTCCTGAAAGATCCCAGCATTCGCACCATTCTCTCACTGTCCCGACACTGTCCTCTTGCAACTGCCCGACTCCCTTCCAACTCTAATCTGCAAAACACCATTATTTATCTGTAGCCACCACCACAATTCCAACACACACACACACACACACACACACACACACACACACACACACTCACCCACGCTTAAGCTCCTCCTTCCTCCTTATCTTTACAACTCTGGTGCCTTGTGGAAGTACCTTTGTCCCAGGACCTGGACGTTCTCAGCTCTTGCTGTTCTCCCTTTTCTAGATGTTATCCCTCCTCTCACACCCCTGGCATGATCCTTCCACAGAGCCCCTGTGGTCCTCTCAAGTGCTGGTGTGTTTTCCGCCAACCAGACTTTTGCCTTCGCCTATCCTGCTAGGGCTCCTCTCCAGTGGGCTCTCTGGGTGGATTCCCTGGTCTTGCCCTCCTGCTGCTTAGTTGTCCTCATCATGCCCACCACTTGACACGGAATCAGCCCACAATCTCCATTAAAGGAGTTGGGTATTCCCGTGCATGGAGCTTGGCTCCCTTCACCCAACCCCATCCCAATCCATGTCCTCCTCTCCAACCCTGGCACACCAGAAAGGCCTCCAGACTCGACCCCTTGATCCCACCTCTCCCTGCCTCCATGCTCCACCCTCTGCTTGACCCTCAATGTCCCATCCTACTTCCCCTATGACTTGCTAGTCAGATGAAGGATTGATTGGTCCTTCCATGACCTTTGCTGGCCTCTTCACTTACACTCCTCCTTCCCCCATTGCCTGCTCTCTCATCCCCAAGACGGGTTTCCTGACTATATCTGCTGTCCCCTGTTCCTTGCCTTTGGGGGTCCACCATTATGAGATGGTGGTGGCTTACCTGGCCTTCTCTGTAACCTCACCTCCTATCGCCTAGCCCTGCGCTGACAGGGGTGTCCCCAGGCTTTTCCATGGGCCACTTCTCCACACCTCGTCGTCCTCTGACCTCATCCCACCAGGCCGGCATTGCTCTTTGGCCTTACCCACTCTGTGATCTTCACCCTGCGTGGGCTCCTGCCCGCCCTTGAGCCACCCATGGGAGGGAAGTACCTGCCTTCTCCTGGTTGCCACCCAGGTTTCGTTCTTTACCATTCTTTGGGTGCAGTTCATTCGTCCCCTGTCCTTTCTCACTCTTTTGTGCCCTTGGAATTTGGCCCCTCTCCTACACTCTCCCACACGCCCAATGTGCTCACCTGAAGTCCTACCTCTTGGGCCTGGGTTCATCATCTTTCTTGCTTTGCTTCTCTACTGCATACGTAGCAAGAAAAGTGTCCTTCCTGAGCCAGGTGACATTTCTGCAGCCACAGACTGTGCATCTCCTGGCTGATGCCCATGGTGCTCTGTGTGCTCCTTACCTCATTCCTCACCTTCTGCACACCCCACTGCCGTCTCCTTGGCCCTCATATACTCTCCTGCATCTGCCCGCTTGCCTACGCCCTCTCCTCACAGCCTGGGAACCTGGACTCTGATTTCCTCCAGGGACACGCAAACCTCGGTACTGGTTACCTTTCCTGATTCCATTGGGACCCCTTTGTTGCACAGTCTTGGGGCACAGTCCTTGGGGAGCCTCTTCCTCTGATTCCCCTACCTCTTCCTTATCAGTCTGGGTCAGTGGTTCCCACCGTTCACAGTGGGGCAATTTGGATTTAACGGGGGCGATTTCAAACGAATTGATAAGAGTGAATTTCTTGCATTTCTGAAGCTTCTAGGAGCTTCATGTACTAGTACAGTAGAGAATGATCTTTTGTGACATATTCATCACGTAAGTTCTCTGTTATACGTTTCGTTTTTATTTTTTTTTGTTTTTTTCTCCTTTAAAGTATTCCAAATACTAGTACATCTGTGTCCTTCTCCCCCCAATTGACCTTCCCCCAGCCTCCCCTACCCCCCGGCATCTGTTATATGTTTAAAAGTTTATTTGCTATTTTTTGATATCACTTCAATTGTTATTTTGGGGCAATTTCTGGGTTATTTCTTCCTCAGTATGTCAACTGTCTGTTGTTCTTTTCTTTTTCTCTTTCATGGATGCCATCTTGTTTGGAAGGTTGTTTAGACCAAGTTAGTGGCCTTTTAGGTGTCCTCCACAGGAATCGGAGTTCACTTTTTGAATAATGGGAATTATATGCCACGGGCCGGGGGAAGCATCAGGATTTTAGAGATGCTTAGGTGGGGCATGGGCAAAAAAAGGTTGGGAGCCACTGCTCTGGGTCTTTGGCCTTCAGCCCTCCCTCTTGCCCCTGTGCCTGCTCAGCCATGCCTGACACCTTGGCGCTCGGTCTCGCTCTGCACAGAGCCCTGGGTCTTGCTGTCCGCCCCTCTCTTCTCCTTCCTCTGCCAGCCATCGTCTCTCTGCCAGAACATCTCCAGTCCCAGGTGGGCCATGCTTCTGCTCTACAGCCCTTCAGGTGCTCTCTGATCACATCAGTCCACCCGAAATTTCCCCGTTGGTCGCTCCTGTCTCCCTCAGCCCTCCTCCTCAAGAGGCCTCAGTGCCAGGACCAAACCTTGGTGCTCTGCTCCCTACTCACTCCAGGTGAAGCCCAGGGGGCCACCCTCTATCCTTCCAGGTGATTTCTCGGCTACATCCCTGGGCTTGAGGTCTGCCTGGTCCAGGGTCCCTTAGCCCCATTCTGACATGCTTGAGTCTCATACCTCCACCTCGTCACCTGCTCATGCTTCTCCTCTCTGCCCAGCTCTCCTCTCTGCCCCTTCCACCAGTGATTCTCACCCGAGGGTGCATGACCCCCCAAGGAGGCCTATCAGCAACATCTTTGGGGTGTGTTTTTGTGTTTTCTTTTGAATTTTTTTTGGTTTTGTTGTTTCAAGCAGTGTACTGCTCCCCCTTCAGATGGTGTGATAGGCCTCCCTTGGGGGTCATGCCCACCCCCCCCCTCGGGTGAAACTCACCCCCCCACCCCCGGGAAGAATCACTGCTGTGGAAGCCCAACCTGACCCCTGGGCTGCACTCACCCTTGCGCCTCTAGCTATCTACTGGTTGCCCTTGACACATTTTCCTGAAAGATCCCAGCATTCGCACCATTCTCTCACTGTCCCGACACTGTCCTCTTGCAACTGCCCGACTCCCTTCCAACTCTAATCTGCAAAACACCATTATTTATCTGTAGCCACCACCACAATTCCAAAACACACACACACACACACACACACACACACACACTCACCCACGCTTAAGCTCCTCCTTCCTCCTTATCTTTACAACTCTGGTGCCTTGTGGAAGTACCTTTGTCCCAGGACCTGGACGTTCTCAGCTCTTGCTGTTCTCCCTTTTCTAGATGTTATCCCTCCTCTCACACCCCTGGCATGATCCTTCCACAGAGCCCCTGTGGTCCTCTCAAGTGCTGGTGTGTTTTCCGCCAACCAGACTTTTGCCTTTGCCTATCCTGCTAGGGCTCCTCTCCAGTGGGCTCTCTGGGTGGATTCCCTGGTCTTGCCCTCCTGCTGCTTAGTTGTCCTCATCATGCCCACCACTTGACACGGAATCAGCCCACAATCTCCATTAAAGGAGTTGGGTATTCCCGTGCATGGAGCTTGGCTCCCTTCACCCAACCCCATCCCAATCCATGTCCTCCTCTCCAACCCTGGCACACCAGAAAGGCCTCCAGACTCGACCCCTTGATCCCACCTCTCCCTGCCTCCATGCTCCACCCTCTGCTTGACCCTCAATGTCCCATCCTACTTCCCCTATGACTTGCTAGTCAGATGAAGGATTGATTGGTCCTTCCATGACCTTTGCTGGCCTCTTCACTTACACTCCTCCTTCCCCCATTGCCTGCTCTCTCATCCCCAAGAGGGGTTTCCTGACTATATCTGCTGTCCCCTGTTCCTTGCCTTTGGGGGTCCACCATTATGAGATGGTGGTGGCTTACCTGGCCTTCTCTGTAACCTCACCTCCTATCGCCTAGCCCTGCGCTGACAGGGGTGTCCCCAGGCTTTTCCATGGGCCACTTCTCCACACCTCGTCGTCCTCTGACCTCATCCCACCAGGCCGGCATTGCTCTTTGGCCTTACCCACTCTGTGATCTTCACCCTGCGTGGGCTCCTGCCCGCCCTTGAGCCACCCATGGGAGGGAAGTACCTGCCTTCTCCTGGTTGCCACCCAGGTTTCGTTCTTTACCATTCTTTGGGTGCAGTTCATTCGTCCCCTGTCCTTTCTCACTCTTTTGTGCCCTTGGAATTTGGCCCCTCTCCTACACTCTCCCACACGCCCAATGTGCTCACCTGAAGTCCTACCTCTTGGGCCTGGGTTCATCATCTTTCTTGCTTTGCTTCTCTACTGCATACGTAGCAAGAAAAGTGTCCTTCCTGAGCCAGGTGACATTTCTGCAGCCACAGACTGTGCATCTCCTGGCTGATGCCCATGGTGCTCTGTGTGCTCCTTACCTCATTCCTCACCTTCTGCACACCCCACTGCCGTCTCCTTGGCCCTCATATACTCTCCTGCATCTGCCCGCTTGCCTACGCCCTCTCCTCACAGCCTGGGAACCTGGACTCTGATTTCCTCCAGGGACACGCAAACCTCGGTACTGGTTACCTTTCCTGATTCCATTGGGACCCCTTTGTTGCACAGTCTTGGGGCACAGTCCTTGGGGAGCCTCTTCCTCTGATTCCCCTACCTCTTCCTTATCAGTCTGGGTCAGTGGTTCCCACCGTTCACAGTGGGGCAATTTGGATTTAACGGGGGCGATTTCAAACGAATTGATAAGAGTGAATTTCTTGCATTTCTGAAGCTTCTAGGAGCTTCATGTACTAGTACAGTAGAGAATGATCTTTTGTGACATATGCATCACGTAAGTTCTCTGTTATACGTTTCGTTTTTATTTTTTTTTGTTTTTTTCTCCTTTAAAGAATTCCAAATACTAGTACATCTGTGTCCTTCTCCCCCCAATTGACCTTCCCCCAGCCTCCCCTACCCCCCGGCATCTGTTATATGTTTAAAAGTTTATTTGCTATTTTTTGATATCACTTCAATTGTTATTTTGGGGCAATTTCTGGGTTATTTCTTCCTCAGTATGTCAACTGTCTGTTGTTCTTTTCTTTTTCTCTTTCATGGATGCCATCTTGTTTGGAAGGTTGTTTAGACCAAGTTAGTGGCCTTTTAGGTGTCCTCCACAGGAATCGGAGTTCACTTTTTGAATAATGGGAATTATATGCCACGGGCCGGGGGAAGCATCAGGATTTTAGAGATGCTTAGGTGGGGCATGGGCAAAAAAAGGTTGGGAGCCACTGCTCTGGGTCTTTGGCCTTCAGCCCTCCCTCTTGCCCCTTTGCCTGCTCAGCCATGCCTGACACCTTGGCGCTCGGTCTCGCTCTGCACAGAGCCCTGGGTCTTTCTGTCCGCCCCTCTCTTCTCCTTCCTCTGCCAGCCATCGTCTCTCTGCCAGAACATCTCCAGTCCCAGGTGGGCCATGCTTCTGCTCTACAGCCCTTCAGGTGCTCTCTGATCACATCAGTCCACCCGAAATTTCCCCGTTGGTCGCTCCTGTCTCCCTCAGCCCTCCTCCTCAAGAGGCCTCAGTGCCAGGACCAAACCTTGGTGCTCTGCTCCCTACTCACTCCAGGTGAAGCCCAGGGGGCCACCCTCTATCCTTCCAGGTGATTTCTCGGCTACATCCCTGGGCTTGAGGTCTGCCTGGTCCAGGGTCCCTTAGCCCCATTCTGACATGCTTGAGTCTCATACCTCCACCTCCTCACCTGCTCATGCTTCTCCTCACTGCCCAGCTCTCCTCTCTGCCCCTTCCACGAGTCATTCTCACCCGAGGGTGCATGACCCCCCAAGGAGGCCTATCAGCAACATCTTTGGGGTGTGTTTTTGTGTTTTCTTTTGAATTTTTTTTGGTTTTGTTGTTTCAAGCAGTGTACTGCTCCCCCTTCAGATGGTGTGATAGGCCTCCCTTGGGGGTCATGCCCACCCCCCCCCTCGGGTGAAACTCACCCCCCCACCCCCGGGAAGAATCACTGCTGTGGAAGCCCAACCTGACTCCTGGGCTGCACTCACCCTTGCGCCTCTAGCTATCTACTGGTTGCCCTTGACACATTTTCCTGAAAGATCCCAGCATTCGCACCATTCTCTCACTGTCCCCACACTGTCCTCTTGCAACTGCCCGACTCCCTTCCAACTCTAATCTGCAAAACACCATTATTTATCTGTAGCCACCACCACAATTCCAACACACACACACACACACACACACACACACACACACACACACTCACCCACGCTTAAGCTCCTCCTTCCTCCTTATCTTTACAACTCTGGTGCCTTGTGGAAGTACCTTTGTCCCAGGACCTGGACGTTCTCAGCTCTTGCTGTTCTCCCTTTTCTAGATGTTATCCCTCCTCTCACACCCCTGGCATGATCCTTCCACAGAGCCCCTGTGGTCCTCTCAAGTGCTGGTGTGTTTTCCGCCAACCAGACTTTTGCCTTCGCCTATCCTGCTAGGGCTCCTCTCCAGTGGGCTCTCTGGGTGGATTCCCTGGTCTTGCCCTCCTGCTGCTTAGTTGTCCTCATCATGCCCACCACTTGACACGGAATCAGCCCACAATCTCCATTAAAGGAGTTGGGTATTCCCGTGCATGGAGCTTGGCTCCCTTCACCCAACCCCATCCCAATCCATGTCCTCCTCTCCAACCCTGGCACACCAGAAAGGCCTCCAGACTCGACCCCTTGATCCCACCTCTCCCTGCCTCCATGCTCCACCCTGTGCTTGACCCTCAATGTCCCATCCTACTTCCCCTATGACTTGCTAGTCAGATGAAGGATTGATTGGTCCTTCCATGACCTTTGCTGGCCTCTTCACTTACACTCCTCCTTCCCCCATTGCCTGCTCTCTCATCCCCAAGAGGGGTTTCCTGACTATATCTGCTGTCCCCTGTTCCTTGCCTTTGGGGGTCCACCATTATGAGATGGTGGTGGCTTACCTGGCCTTCTCTGTAACCTCACCTCCTATCGCCTAGCCCTGCGCTGACAGGGGTGTCCCCAGGCTTTTCCATGGGCCACTTCTCCACACCTCGTCGTCCTCTGACCTCATCCCACCAGGCCGGCATTGCTCTTTGGCCTTACCCACTCTGTGATCTTCACCCTGCGTGGGCTCCTGCCCGCCCTTGAGCCACCCATGGGAGGGAAGTACCTGCCTTCTCCTGGTTGCCACCCAGGTTTCGTTCTTTACCATTCTTTGGGTGCAGTTCATTCGTCCCCTGTCCTTTCTCACTCTTTTGTGCCCTTGGAATTTGGCCCCTCTCCTACACTCTCCCACACGCCCAATGTGCTCACCTGAAGTCCTACCTCTTGGGCCTGGGTTCATCATCTTTCTTGCTTTGCTTCTCTACTGCATACGTAGCAAGAAAAGTGTCCTTCCTGAGCCAGGTGACATTTCTGCAGCCACAGACTGTGCATCTCCTGGCTGATGCCCATGGTGCTCTGTGTGCTCCTTACCTCATTCCTCACCTTCTGCACACCCCACTGCCGTCTCCTTGGCCCTCATATACTCTCCTGCATCTGCCCGCTTGCCTACGCCCTCTCCTCACAGCCTGGGAACCTGGACTCTGATTTCCTCCAGGGACACGCAAACCTCGGTACTGGTTACCTTTCCTGATTCCATTGGGACCCCTTGGTTGCACAGTCTTGGGGCACAGTCCTTGGGGAGCCTCTTCCTCTGATTCCCCTACCTCTTCCTTATCAGCCTGGGTCAGTGGTTCCCACCGTTCACAGTGGGGCAATTTGGTTTTAACGGGGGCGATTTCAAACGAATTGATAAGAGTGAATTTCTTGCATTTCTGAAGCTTCTAGGAGCTTCATGTACTAGTACAGTAGAGAATGATCTTTTGTGACATATTCATCACGTAAGTTCTCTGTTATACGTTTCGTTTTTATTTTTTTTTGTTTTTTTCTCCTTTAAAGTATTCCAAATACTAGTACATCTGTGTCCTTCTCCCCCCAATTGACCTTCCCCCAGCCTCCCCTACCCCCCGGCATCTGTTATATGTTTAAAAGTTTATTTGCTATTTTTTGATATCACTTCAATTGTTATTTTGGGGCAATTTCTGGGTTATTTCTTCCTCAGTATGTCAACTGTCTGTTGTTCTTTTCTTTTTCTCTTTCATGGATGCCATCTTGTTTGGAAGGTTGTTTAGACCAAGTTAGTGGCCTTTTAGGTGTCCTCCACAGGAATCGGAGTTCACTTTTTGAATAATGGGAATTATATGCCACGGGCCGGGGGAAGCATCAGGATTTTAGAGATGCTTAGGTGGGGCATGGGCAAAAAAAGGTTGGGAGCCACTGCTCTGGGTCTTTGGCCTTCAGCCCTCCCTCTTGCCCCTGTGCCTGCTCAGCCATGCCTGACACCTTGGCGCTCGGTCTCGCTCTGCACAGAGCCCTGGGTCTTGCTGTCCGCCCCTCTCTTCTCCTTCCTCTGCCAGCCATCGTCTCTCTGCCAGAACATCTCCAGTCCCAGGTGGGCCATGCTTCTGCTCTACAGCCCTTCAGGTGCTCTCTGATCACATCAGTCCACCCGAAATTTCCCCGTTGGTCGCTCCTGTCTCCCTCAGCCCTCCTCCTCAAGAGGCCTCAGTGCCAGGACCAAACCTTGGTGCTCTGCTCCCTACTCACTCCAGGTGAAGCCCAGGGGGCCACCCTCTATCCTTCCAGGTGATTTCTCGGCTACATCCCTGGGCTTGAGGTCTGCCTGGTCCAGGGTCCCTTAGCCCCATTCTGACATGCTTGAGTCTCATACCTCCACCTCCTCACCTGCTCATGCTTCTCCTCACTGCCCAGCTCTCCTCTCTGCCCCTTCCACCAGTGATTCTCACCCGAGGGTGCATGACCCCCCAAGGAGGCCTATCAGCAACATCTTTGGGGTGTGTTTTTGTGTTTTCTTTTGAATTTTTTTTGGTTTTGTTGTTTCAAGCAGTGTACTGCTCCCCCTTCAGATGGTGTGATAGGCCTCCCTTGGGGGTCATGCCCACCCCCCCCCTCGGGTGAAACTCACCCCCCCACCCCCGGGAAGAATCACTGCTGTGGAAGCCCAACCTGACCCCTGGGCTGCACTCACCCTTGCGCCTCTAGCTATCTACTGGTTGCCCTTGACACATTTTCCTGAAAGATCCCAGCATTCGCACCATTCTCTCACTGTCCCGACACTGTCCTCTTGCAACTGCCCGACTCCCTTCCAACTCTAATCTGCAAAACACCATTATTTATCTGTAGCCACCACCACAATTCCAAAACACACACACACACACACACACACACTCACCCACGCTTAAGCTCCTCCTTCCTCCTTACCTTTACAACTCTGGTGCCTTGTGGAAGTACCTTTGTCCCAGGACCTGGACGTTCTCAGCTCTTGCTGTTCTCCCTTTTCTAGATGTTATCTCTCCTCTCACACCCCTGGCATGATCCTTCCACAGAGCCCCTGTGGTCCTCTCAAGTGCTGGTGTGTTTTCCGCCAACCAGACTTTTGCCTTCGCCTATCCTGCTAGGGCTCCTCTCCAGTGGGCTCTCTGGGTGGATTCCCTGGTCTTGCCCTCCTGCTGCTTAGTTGTCCTCATCATGCCCACCACTTGACACGGAATCAGCCCACAATCTCCATTAAAGGAGTTGGGTATTCCCGTGCATGGAGCTTGGCTCCCTTCACCCAACCCCATCCCAATCCATGTCCTCCTCTCCAACCCTGGCACACCAGAAAGGCCTCCAGACTCGACCCCTTGGTCCCACCTCTCCCTGCCTCCATGCTCCACCCTCTGCTTGACCCTCAATGTCCCATCCTACTTCCCCTATGACTTGCTAGTCAGATGAAGGATTGATTGGTCCTTCCATGACCTTTGCTGGCCTCTTCACTTACACTCCTCCTTCCCCCATTGCCTGCTCTCTCATCCCCAAGAGGGGTTTCCTGACTATATCTGCTGTCCCCTGTTCCTTGCCTTTGGGGGTCCACCATTATGAGATGGTGGTGGCTTACCTGGCCTTCTCTGTAACCTCACCTCCTATCGCCTAGCCCTGCGCTGACAGGGGTGTCCCCAGGCTTTTCCATGGGCCACTTCTCCACACCTCGTCGTCCTCTGACCTCATCCCACCAGGCCGGCATTGCTCTTTGGCCTTACCCACTCTGTGATCTTCACCCTGCGTGGGCTCCTGCCCGCCCTTGAGCCACCCATGGGAGGGAAGTACCTGCCTTCTCCTGGTTGCCACCCAGGTTTCGTTCTTTACCATTCTTTGGGTGCAGTTCATTCGTCCCCTGTCCTTTCTCACTCTTTTGTGCCCTTGGAATTTGGCCCCTCTCCTACACTCTCCCACACGCCCAATGTGCTCACCTGAAGTCCTACCTCTTGGGCCTGGGTTCATCATCTTTCTTGCTTTGCTTCTCTACTGCATACGTAGCAAGAAAAGTGTCCTTCCTGAGCCAGGTGACATTTCTGCAGCCACAGACTGTGCATCTCCTGGCTGATGCCCATGGTGCTCTGTGTGCTCCTTACCTCATTCCTCACCTTCTGCACACCCCACTGCCGTCTCCTTGGCCCTCATATACTCTCCTGCATCTGCCCGCTTGCCTACGCCCTCTCCTCACAGCCTGGGAACCTGGACTCTGATTTCCTCCAGGGACACGCAAACCTCGGTACTGGTTACCTTTCCTGATTCCATTGGGACCCCTTTGTTGCACAGTCTTGGGGCACAGTCCTTGGGGAGCCTCTTCCTCTGATTCCCCTACCTCTTCCTTATCAGCCTGGGTCAGTGGTTCCCACCGTTCACAGTGGGGCAATTTGGATTTAACGGGGGCGATTTCAAACGAATTGATAAGAGTGAATTTCTTGCATTTCTGAAGCTTCTAGGAGCTTCATGTACTAGTACAGTAGAGAATGATCTTTTGTGACATATTCATCACGTAAGTTCTCTGTTATACGTTTCGTTTTTATTTTTTTTTGTTTTTTTCTCCTTTAAAGTATTCCAAATACTAGTACATCTGTGTCCTTCTCCCCCCAATTGACCTTCCCCCAGCCTCCCCTACCCCCCGGCATCTGTTATATGTTTAAAAGTTTATTTGCTATTTTTTGATATCACTTCAATTGTTATTTTGGGGCAATTTCTGGGTTATTTCTTCCTCAGTATGTCAACTGTCTGTTGTTCTTTTCTTTTTCTCTTTCATGGATGCCATCTTGTTTGGAAGGTTGTTTAGACCAAGTTAGTGGCCTTTTAGGTGTCCTCCACAGGAATCGGAGTTCACTTTTTGAATAATGGGAATTATATGCCACGGGCCGGGGGAAGCATCAGGATTTTAGAGATGCTTAGGTGGGGCATGGGCAAAAAAAGGTTGGGAGCCACTGCTCTGGGTCTTTGGCCTTCAGCCCTCCCTCTTGCCCCTGTGCCTGCTCAGCCATGCCTGACACCTTGGCGCTCGGTCTCACTCTGCACAGAGCCCTGGGTCTTGCTGTCCGCCCCTCTCTTCTCCTTTCTCTGCCAGCCATCGTCTCTCTGCCAGAACATCTCCAGTCCCAGGTGGGCCATGCTTCTGCTCTACAGCCCTTCAGGTGCTCTCTGATCACATCAGTCCACCCGAAATTTCCCCGTTGGTCGCTCCTGTCTCCCTCAGCCCTCCTCCTCAAGAGGCCTCAGTGCCAGGACCAAACCTTGGTGCTCTGCTCCCTACTCACTCCAGGTGAAGCCCAGGGGGCCACCCTCTATCCTTCCAGGTGATTTCTCGGCTACATCCCTGGGCTTGAGGTCTGCCTGGTCCAGGGTCCCTTAGCCCCATTCTGACATGCTTGAGTCTCATACCTCCACCTCCTCACCTGCTCATGCTTCTCCTCACTGCCCAGCTCTCCTCTCTGCCCCTTCCACCAGTGATTCTCACCCGAGGGTGCATGACCCCCCAAGGAGGCCTATCAGCAACATCTTTGGGGTGTGTTTTTGTGTTTTCTTTTGAATTTTTTTTGGTTTTGTTGTTTCAAGCAGTGTACTGCTCCCCCTTCAGATGGTGTGATAGGCCTCCCTTGGGGGTCATGCCCACCCCCCCCCTCGGGTGAAACTCACCCCCCCACCCCCGGGAAGAATCACTGCTGTGGAAGCCCAACCTGACCCCTGGGCTGCACTCACCCTTGCGCCTCTAGCTATCTACTGGTTGCCCTTGACACATTTTCCTGAAAGATCCCAGCATTCGCACCATTCTCTCACTGTCCCGACACTGTCCTCTTGCAACTGCCCGACTCCCTTCCAACTCTAATCTGCAAAACACCATTATTTATCTGTAGCCACCACCACAATTCCAACACACACACACACACACACACACACACACACACACACACAGACACTCACCCACGCTTAAGCTCCTCCTTCCTCCTTATCTTTACAACTCTGGTGCCTTGTGGAAGTACCTTTGTCCCAGGACCTGGACGTTCTCAGCTCTTGCTGTTCTCCCTTTTCTAGATGTTATCCCTCCTCTCACACCCCTGGCATGATCCTTCCACAGAGCCCCTGTGGTCCTCTCAAGTGCTGGTGTGTTTTCCGCCAACCAGACTTTTGCCTTCGCCTATCCTGCTAGGGCTCCTCTCCAGTGGGCTCTCTGGGTGGATTCCCTGGTCTTGCCCTCCTGCTGCTTAGTTGTCCTCATCATGCCCACCACTTGACACGGAATCAGCCCACAATCTCCATTAAAGGAGTTGGGTATTCCCGTGCATGGAGCTTGGCTCCCTTCACCCAACCCCATCCCAATCCATGTCCTCCTCTCCAACCCTGGCACACCAGAAAGGCCTCCAGACTCGACCCCTTGATCCCACCTCTCCCTGCCTCCATGCTCCACCCTCTGCTTGACCCTCAATGTCCCATCCTACTTCCCCTATGACTTGCTAGTCAGATGAAGGATTGATTGGTCCTTCCATGACCTTTGCTGGCCTCTTCACTTACACTCCTCCTTCCCCCATTGCCTGCTCTCTCATCCCCAAGAGGGGTTTCCTGACTATATCTGCTGTCCCCTGTTCCTTGCCTTTGGGGGTCCACCATTATGAGATGGTGGTGGCTTACCTGGCCTTCTCTGTAACCTCACCTCCTATCGCCTAGCCCTGCGCTGACAGGGGTGTCCCCAGGCTTTTCCATGGGCCACTTCTCCACACCTCGTCGTCCTCTGACCTCATCCCACCAGGCCGGCATTGCTCTTTGGCCTTACCCACTCTGTGATCTTCACCCTGCGTGGGCTCCTGCCCGCCCTTGAGCCACCCATGGGAGGGAAGTACCTGCCTTCTCCTGGTTGCCACCCAGGTTTCGTTCTTTACCATTCTTTGGGTGCAGTTCATTCGTCCCCTGTCCTTTCTCACTCTTTTGTGCCCTTGGAATTTGGCCCCTCTCCTACACTCTCCCACACGCCCAATGTGCTCACCTGAAGTCCTACCTCTTGGGCCTGGGTTCATCATCTTTCTTGCTTTGCTTCTCTACTGCATACGTAGCAAGAAAAGTGTCCTTCCTGAGCCAGGTGACATTTCTGCAGCCACAGACTGTGCATCTCCTGGCTGATGCCCATGGTGCTCTGTGTGCTCCTTACCTCATTCCTCACCTTCTGCACACCCCACTGCCGTCTCCTTGGCCCTCATATACTCTCCTGCATCTGCCCGCTTGCCTACGCCCTCTCCTCACAGCCTGGGAACCTGGACTCTGATTTCCTCCAGGGACACGCAAACCTCGGTACTGGTTACCTTTCCTGATTCCATTGGGACCCCTTTGTTGCACAGTCTTGGGGCACAGTCCTTGGGGAGCCTCTTCCTCTGATTCCCCTACCTCTTCCTTATCAGCCTGGGTCAGTGGTTCCCACCGTTCACAGTGGGGCAATTTGGTTTTAACGGGGGCGATTTCAAACGAATTGATAAGAGTGAATTTCTTGCATTTCTGAAGCTTCTAGGAGCTTCATGTACTAGTACAGTAGAGAATGATCTTTTGTGACATATTCATCACGTAAGTTCTCTGTTATACGTTTCGTTTTTATTTTTTTTTGTTTTTTTCTCCTTTAAAGTATTCCAAATACTAGTACATCTGTGTCCTTCTCCCCCCAATTGACCTTCCCCCAGCCTCCCCTACCCCCCGGCATCTGTTATATGTTTAAAAGTTTATTTGCTATTTTTTGATATCACTTCAATTGTTATTTTGGGGCAATTTCTGGGTTATTTCTTCCTCAGTATGTCAACTGTCTGTTGTTCTTTTCTTTTTCTCTTTCATGGATGCCATCTTGTTTGGAAGGTTGTTTAGACCAAGTTAGTGGCCTTTTAGGTGTCCTCCACAGGAATCGGAGTTCACTTTTTGAATAATGGGAATTATATGCCACGGGCCGGGGGAAGCATCAGGATTTTAGAGATGCTTAGGTGGGGCATGGGCAAAAAAAGGTTGGGAGCCACTGCTCTGGGTCTTTGGCCTTCAGCCCTCCCTCTTGCCCCTGTGCCTGCTCAGCCATGCCTGACACCTTGGCGCTCGGTCTCGCTCTGCACAGAGCCCTGGGTCTTGCTGTCCGCCCCTCTCTTCTCCTTCCTCTGCCAGCCATCGTCTCTCTGCCAGAACATCTCCAGTCCCAGGTGGGCCATGCTTCTGCTCTACAGCCCTTCAGGTGCTCTCTGATCACATCAGTCCACCCGAAATTTCCCCGTTGGTCGCTCCTGTCTCCCTCAGCCCTCCTCCTCAAGAGGCCTCAGTGCCAGGACCAAACCTTGGTGCTCTGCTCCCTACTCACTCCAGGTGAAGCCCAGGGGGCCACCCTCTATCCTTCCAGGTGATTTCTCGGCTACATCCCTGGGCTTGAGGTCTGCCTGGTCCAGGGTCCCTTAGCCCCATTCTGACATGCTTGAGTCTCATACCTCCACCTCCTCACCTGCTCATGCTTCTCCTCACTGCCCAGCTCTCCTCTCTGCCCCTTCCACCAGTGATTCTCACCCGAGGGTGCATGACCCCCCAAGGAGGCCTATCAGCAACATCTTTGGGGTGTGTTTTTGTGTTTTCTTTTGAATTTTTTTTGGTTTTGTTGTTTCAAGCAGTGTACTGCTCCCCCTTCAGATGGTGTGATAGGCCTCCCTTGGGGGTCATGCCCACACCCCCCCTCGGGTGAAACTCACCCCCCCACCCCCGGGAAGAATCACTGCTTTGGAAGCCCAACCTGACCCCTGGGCTGCACTCACCCTTGCGCCTCTAGCTATCTACTGGTTGCCCTTCACACATTTTCCTGAAAGATCCCAGCATTCGCACCATTCTCTCACTGTCCCGACACTGTCCTCTTGCAACTGCCCGACTCCCTTCCAACTCTAATCTGCAAAACACCATTATTTATCTGTAGCCACCACCACAATTCCAACACACACACACACACACCCCCACACACACACACACACTCACCCACGCTTAAGCTCCTCCTTCCTCCTTATCTTTACAACTCTGGTGCCTTGTGGAAGTACCTTTTTCCCAGGACCTGGACGTTCTCAGCTCTTGCTGTTCTCCCTTTTCTAGATGTTATCCCTCCTCTCACACCCCTGGCATGATCCTTCCCCAGAGTCCCTGTGGTCCTCTCAAGTGCTGGTGTGTTTTCCGCCAACCAGACTTTTGCCTTCGCCTATCCTGCTAGGGCTCCTCTCCAGTGGGCTCTCTGGGTGGATTCCCTGGTCTTGCCCTCCTGCTGCTTAGTTGTCCTCATCATGCCCACCACTTGACACGGAATCAGCCCACAATCTCCATTAAAGGAGTTGGGTATTCCCGTGCATGGAGCTTGGCTCCCTTCACCCAACCCCATCCCAATCCATGTCCTCCTCTCCAACCCTGGCACACCAGAAAGGCCTCCAGACTCGACCCCTTGATCCCACCTCTCCCTGCCTCCATGCTCCACCCTGTGCTTGACCCTCAATGTCCCATCCTACTTCCCCTATGACTTGCTAGTCAGATGAAGGATTGATTGGTCCTTCCATGACCTTTGCTGGCCTCTTCACTTACACTCCTCCTTCCCCCATTGCCTGCTCTCTCATCCCCAAGAGGGGTTTCCTGACTATATCTGCTGTCCCCTGTTCCTTGCCTTTGGGGGTCCACCATTATGAGATGGTGGTGGCTTACCTGGCCTTCTCTGTAACCTCACCTCCTATCGCCTAGCCCTGCGCTGACAGGGGTGTCCCCAGGCTTTTCCATGGGCCACTTCTCCACACCTCGTCGTCCTCTGACCTCATCCCACCAGGCCGGCATTGCTCTTTGGCCTTACCCACTCTGTGATCTTCACCCTGCGTGGGCTCCTGCCCGCCCTTGAGCCACCCATGGGAGGGAAGTACCTGCCTTCTCCTGGTTGCCACCCAGGTTTCGTTCTTTACCATTCTTTGGGTGCAGTTCATTCGTCCCCTGTCCTTTCTCACTCTTTTGTGCCCTTGGAATTTGGCCACTCTCCTGCACTCTCCCACACGCCCAATGTGCTCACCTGAAGTCCTACCTCTTGGGCCTGGGTTCATCATCTTTCTTGCTTTGCTTCTCTACTGCATACGTAGCAAGAAAAGTGTCCTTCCTGAGCCAGGTGACATTTCTGCAGCCACAGACTGTGCATCTCCTGGCTGATGCCCATGGTGCTCTGTGTGCTCCTTACCTCATTCCTCACCTTCTGCACACCCCACTGCCGTCTCCTTGGCCCTCATATACTCTCCTGCATCTGCCCGCTTGCCTACGCCCTCTCCTCACAGCCTGGGAACCTGGACTCTGATTTCCTCCAGGGACACGCAAACCTCGCTACTGGTTACCTTTCCTGATTCCATTGGGACCCCTTTGTTGCACAGTCTTGGGGCACAGTCCTTGGGGAGCCTCTTCCTCTGATTCCCCTACCTCTTCCTTATCAGTCTGGGTCAGTGGTTCCCACCGTTCACAGTGGGGCAATTTGGTTTTAACGGGGGCGATTTCAAACGAATTGATGAGAGTGAATTTCTTGCATTTCTGAAGCTTCTAGGAGCTTCATGTACTAGTACAGTAGAGAATGATCTTTTGTGACATATTCATCACGTAAGTTCTCTGTTATACGTTTCGTTTTTATTTTTTTTTGTTTTTTTCTCCTTTAAAGTATTCCAAATACTAGTACATCTGTGTCCTTCTCCCCCCAGTTGACCTTCCCCCAGCCTCCCCTACCCCCCGGCATCTGTTATATGTTTAAAAGTTTATTTGCTATTTTTTGATATCACTTCAATTGTTATTTTGGGGCAATTTCTGGGTTATTTCTTCCTCAGTATGTCAACTGTCTGTTGTTCTTTTCTTTTTCTCTTTCATGGATGCCATCTTGTTTGGAAGGTTGTTTAGACCAAGTTAGTGGCCTTTTAGGTGTCCTCCACAGGAATCGGAGTTCACTTTTTGAATAATGGGAATTATATGCCACGGGCCGGGGGAAGCATCAGGATTTTAGAGATGCTTAGGTGGGGCATGGGCAAAAAAAGGTTGGGAGCCACTGCTCTGGGTCTTTGGCCTTCAGCCCTCCCTCTTGCCCCTGTGCCTGCTCAGCCATGCCTGACACCTTGGCGCTCGGTCTCGCTCTGCACAGAGCCCTGGGTCTTGCTGTCCGCCCCTCTCTTCTCCTTCCTCTGCCAGCCATCGTCTCTCTGCCAGAACATCTCCAGTCCCAGGTGGGCCATGCTTCTGCTCTACAGCCCTTCAGGTGCTCTCTGATCACATCAGTCCACCCGAAATTTCCCGTTGGTCGCTCCTGTCTCCCTCAGCCCTCCTCCTCAAGAGGCCTCAGTGCCAGGACCAAACCTTGGTGCTCTGCTCCCTACTCACTCCAGGTGAAGCCCAGGGGGCCACCCTCTATCCTTCCAGGTGATTTCTCGGCTACATCCCTGGGCTTGAGGTCTGCCTGGTCCAGGGTCCCTTAGCCCCATTCTGACATGCTTGAGTCTCATACCTCCACCTCCTCACCTGCTCATGCTTCTCCTCTCTGCCCAGCTCTCCTCTCTGCCCCTTCCACCAGTGATTCTCACCCGAGGGTGCATGACCCCCCAAGGAGGCCTATCAGCAACATCTTTGGGGTGTGTTTTTGTGTTTTCTTTTGAATTTTTTTTGGTTTTGTTGTTTCAAGCAGTGTACTGCTCCCCCTTCAGATGGTGTGATAGGCCTCCCTTGGGGGTCATGCCCACCCTCCCCCTCGGGTGAAACTCACCCCCCCACCCCCGGGAAGAATCACTGCTGTGGAAGCCCAACCTGACTCCTGGGCTGCACTCACCCTTGCGCCTCTAGCTATCTACTGGTTGCCCTTGACACATTTTCCTGAAAGATCCCAGCATTCGCACCATTCTCTCACTGTCCCCACACTGTCCTCTTGCAACTGCCCGACTCCCTTCCAACTCTAATCTGCAAAACACCATTATTTATCTGTAGCCACCACCACAATTCCAAAACACACACACACACACACACACACACACACTCACACTCACCCACGCTTAAGCTCCTCCTTCCTCCTTATCTTTACAACTCTGGTGCCTTGTGGAAGTACCTTTGTCCCAGGACCTGGACGTTCTCAGCTCTTGCTCTTCTCCCTTTTCTAGATGTAATCCCTCCTCTCACACCCCTGGCATGATCCTCCCACAGAGCCCCTGTGGTCCTCTCAAGTGCTGGTGTGTTTTCCGCCAACCAGACTTTTGCCTTCGCCTATCCTGCTAGGGCTCCTCTCCAGTGGGCTCTCTGGGTGGATTCCCTGGTCTTGCCCTCGTGGTGCTTAGTTGTCCTCATCATGCCCACCACTTGACACGGAATCAGCCCACAATCTCCATTAAAGGGGTTGGGTATTCCCGTGCATGGAGCTTGGCTCCCTTCACCCAACCCCATCCCAATCCATGTCCTCCTCTCCAACCCTGGCACACCAGAAAGGCCTCCAGACTCGACCCCTTGATCCCACCTCTCCCTGCCTCCATGCTCCACCCTCTGCTTGACCCTCAATGTCCCATCCTACTTCCCCTATGACTTGCTAGTCAGATGAAGGATTGATTGGTCCTTCCATGACCTTTGCTGGCCTCTTCACTTACACTCCTCCTTCCCCCATTGCCTGCTCTCTCATCCCCAAGAGGGGTTTCCTGACTATATCTGCTGTCCCCTGTTCCTTGCCTTTGGGGGTCCACCATTATGAGATGGTGGTGGCTTACCTGGCCTTCTCTGTAACCTCACCTCCTATCGCCTAGCCCTGCGCTGACAGGGGTGTCCCCAGGCTTTTCCATGGGCCACTTCTCCACACCTCGTCGTCCTCTGACCTCATCCCACCAGGCCGGCATTGCTCTTTGGCCTTACCCACTCTGTGATCTTCACCCTGCGTGGGCTCCTGCCTGCCCTTGAGCCACCCATGGGAGGGAAGTACCTGCCTTCTCCTGGTTGCCACCCAGGTTTCGTTCTTTACCATTCTTTGGGTGCAGTTCATTCGTCCCCTGTCCTTGCTCACTCTTTTGTGCCCTTGGAATTTGGCCACTCTCCCACATGCCCAATGTGCTCACCTGAAGTCCTACCTCTTGGGCCTGGGTTCATCATCTTTCTTGCTTTGCTTCTCTACTGCATACGTAGCAAGAAAAGTGTCCTTCCTGAGCCAGGTGACATTTCTGCAGCCACAGACTGTGCATCTCCTGGCTGATGCCCATGGTGCTCTGTGTGCTCCTTACCTCATTCCTCTCCTTCTGCACACCCTACTGCCGTCTCCTTGGCCCTCATATACTCTCCTGCATCTGCCCGCTTGCCTACGCCCTCTCCTCACAGCCTGTGAACCTGGACTCTGATTTCCTCCAGGGACACGCAAACCTCGGTACTGGTTACCTTTCCTGATTCCATTGGGACCCCTTTGTTGCACAGTCTTGGGGCACAGTCCTTGGGGAGCCTCTTCCTCTGATTCCCCTACCTCTTCCTTATCAGTCTGGGTCAGTGGTTCGCACCGTTCACAGTGGGGCAATTTGGATTTAACGGGGGCGATTTCAAACGAATTGATAAGAGTGAATTTCTTGCATTTCTGAAGCTTCTAGGAGCTTCATGTACTAGTACAGTAGAGAATGATCTTTTGTGACCTATGCATCACGTAAGTTCTCTGTTATACGTTTCGTTTTTATTTTTTTTGTTTTTTTCTCCTTTAAAGTATTCCAAATACTAGTACATCTGTGTCCTTCTCCCCCCAATTGACTTCCCCCAGCCTCCCCTACCCCCCGGCATCTGTTATATGTTTAAAAGTTTATTTGCTATTTTTTGATATCACTTCAATTGTTATTTTGGGGCAATTTCTGGGTTATTTCTTCCTCACTATGTCAACTGTCTGTTGTTCTTTTCCTTTTCTCTTTTATGGATGCCATCTTGTTTGGAAGGTTGTTTAGACCAAGTTAGTGGCCTTTTAGGTGTCCTCCACAGGAATCGGAGTTCACTTTTTGAATAATGGGAATTATATGCCACGGGCCGGGGGAAGCATCAGGATTTTAGAGATGCTTAGGTGGGGCATGGGCAAAAAAAGGTTGGGAGCCACTGCTCTGGGTCTTTGGCCTTCAGCCCTCCCTCTTGCCCCTGTGCCTGCTCAGCCATGCCTGACACCTTGGCGCTCGGTCTCGCTCTGCACAGAGCCCTGGGTCTTGCTGTCCGCCCCTCTCTTCTCCTTCCTCTGCCAGCCATCGTCTCTCTGCCAGAACATCTCCAGTCCCAGGTGGGCCATGCTTCTGCTCTACAGCCCTTCAGGTGCTCTCTGATCACATCAGTCCACCCGAAATTTCCCCGTTGGTCGCTCCTGTCTCCCTCAGCCCTCCTCCTCAAGAGGCCTCAGTGCCAGGACCAAACCTTGGTGCTCTGCTCCCTACTCACTCCAGGTGAAGCCCAGGGGGCCACCCTCTATCCTTCCAGGTGATTTCTCGGCTACATCCCTGGGCTTGAGGTCTGCCTGGTCCAGGGTCCCTTAGCCCCATTCTGACATGCTTGAGTCTCATACCTCCACCTCCTCACCTGCTCATGCTTCTCCTCACTGCCCAGCTCTCCTCTCTGCCCCTTCCACCAGTGATTCTCACCCGAGGGTGCATGACCCCCCAAGGAGGCCTATCAGCAACATCTTTGGGGTGTGTTTTTGTGTTTTCTTTTGAATTTTTTTTGGTTTTGTTGTTTCAAGCAGTGTACTGCTCCCCCTTCAGATGGTGTGATAGGCCTCCCTTGGGGGTCATGCCCACACCCCCCCTCGGGTGAAACTCACCCCCCCACCCCCGGGAAGAATCACTGCTGTGGAAGCCCAACCTGACCCCTGGGCTGCACTCACCCTTGCGCCTCTAGCTACCTACTGGTTGCCCTTCACACATTTTCCTGAAAGATCCCAGCATTCGCACCATTCTCTCACTGTCCCCACACTGTCCTCTTGCAACTGCCCGACTCCCTTCCAACTCTAATCTGCAAAACACCATTATTTATCTGTAGCCACCACCACAATTCCAACACACACACACACACACACCCACACACACACACACACTCACCCACGCTTAAGCTCCTCCTTCCTCCTTATCTTTACAACTCTGGTGCCTTGTGGAAGTACCTTTTTCCCAGGACCTGGACGTTCTCAGCTCTTGCTGTTCTCCCTTTTCTAGATGTTATCCCTCCTCTCACACCCCTGGCATGATCCTTCCCCAGAGTCCCTGTGGTCCTCTCAAGTGCTGGTGTGTTTTCCGCCAACCAGACTTTTGCCTTCGCCTATCCTGCTAGGGCTCCTCTCCAGTGGGCTCTCTGGGTGGATTCCCTGGTCTTGCCCTCCTGCTGCTTAGTTGTCCTCATCATGCCCACCACTTGACACGGAATCAGCCCACAATCTCCATTAAAGGAGTTGGGTACTCCCGTGCATGGAGCTTGGCTCCCTTCACCCAACCCCATCCCAGTCCATGTCCTCCTCTCCAACCCTGGCACACCAGAAAGGCCTCCAGACTCGACCCCTTGATCCCACCTCTCCCTGCCTCCATGCTCCACCCTCTGCTTGACCCTCAATGTCCCATCCTACTTCCCCTATGACTTGCTAGTCAGATGAAGGATTGATTGGTCCTTCCATGACCTTTGCTGGCCTCTTCACTTACACTCCTCCTTCCCCCATTGCCTGCTCTCTCATCCCCAAGAGGGGTTTCCTGACTATATCTGCTGTCCCCTGTTCCTTGCCTTTGGGGGTCCACCATTATGAGATGGTGGTGGCTTACCTGGCCTTCTCTGTAACCTCACCTCCTATCGCCTAGCCCTGCGCTGACAGGGGTGTCCCCAGGCTTTTCCATGGGCCACTTCTCCACACCTCGTCGTCCTCTGACCTCATCCCACCAGGCCGGCATTGCTCTTTGGCCTTACCCACTCTGTGATCTTCACCCTGCGTGGGCTCCTGCCCGCCCTTGAGCCACCCATGGGAGGGAAGTACCTGCCTTCTCCTGGTTGCCACCCAGGTTTCGTTCTTTACCATTCTTTGGGTGCAGTTCATTCGTCCCCTGTCCTTTCTCACTCTTTTGTGCCCTTGGAATTTGGCCCCTCTCCTACACTCTCCCACACGCCCAATGTGCTCACCTGAAGTCCTACCTCTTGGGCCTGGGTTCATCATCTTTCTTGCTTTGCTTCTCTACTGCATACGTAGCAAGAAAAGTGTCCTTCCTGAGCCAGGTGACATTTCTGCAGCCACAGACTGTGCATCTCCTGGCTGATGCCCATGGTGCTCTGTGTGCTCCTTACCTCATTCCTCACCTTCTGCACACCCCACTGCCGTCTCCTTGGCCCTCATATACTCTCCTGCATCTGCCCGCTTGCCTACGCCCTCTCCTCACAGCCTGTGAACCTGGACTCTGATTTCCTCCAGGGACACGCAAACCTCGGTACTGGTTACCTTTCCTGATTCCATTGGGACCCCTTTGTTGCACAGTCTTGGGGCACAGTCCTTGGGGAGCCTCTTCCTCTGATTCCCCTACCTCTTCCTTATCAGTCTGGGTCAGTGGTTCCCACCGTTCACAGTGGGGCAATTTGGATTTAACTGGGGCGATTTCAAACGAATTGATAAGAGTGAATTTCTTGCATTTCTGAAGCTTCTAGGAGCTTCATGTACTAGTACAGTAGAGAATGATCTTTTGTGACATATTCATCACGTAAGTTCTCTGTTATACGTTTCGTTTTTATTTTTTTTTGTTTTTTTCTCCTTTAAAGTATTCCAAATACTAGTACATCTGTGTCCTTCTCCCCCCAATTGACCTTCCCCCAGCCTCCCCTACCCCCCGGCATCTGTTATATGTTTAAAAGTTTATTTGCTATTTTTTGATATCACTTCAATTGTTATTTTGGGGCAATTTCTGGGTTATTTCTTCCTCAGTATGTCAACTGTCTGTTGTTCTTTTCTTTTTCTCTTTCATGGATGCCATCTTGTTTGGAAGGTTGTTTAGACCAAGTTAGTGGCCTTTTAGGTGTCCTCCAGAGGAATCGGAGTTCACTTTTTGAATAATGGGAATTATATGCCACGGGCCGGGGGAAGCATCAGGATTTTAGAGATGCTTAGGTGGGGCATGGGCAAAAAAAGGTTGGGAGCCACTGCTCTGGGTCTTTGGCCTTCAGCCCTCCCTCTTGCCCCTGTGCCTGCTCAGCCATGCCTGACACCTTGGCGCTCGGTCTCACTCTCCACAGAGCCCTGGGTCTTGCTGTCCGCCCCTCTCTTCTCCTTTCTCTGCCAGCCATCGTCTCTCTGCCAGAACATCTCCAGTCCCAGGTGGGCCATGCTTCTGCTCTACAGCCCTTCAGGTGCTCTCTGATCACATCAGTCCACCCGAAATTTCCCCGTTGGTCGCTCCTGTCTCCCTCAGCCCTCCTCCTCAAGAGGCCTCAGTGCCAGGACCAAACCTTGGTGCTCTGCTCCCTACTCACTCCAGGTGAAGCCCAGGGGGCCACCCTCTATCCTTCCAGGTGATTTCTCGGCTACATCCCTGGGCTTGAGGTCTGCCTGGTCCAGGGTCCCTTAGCCCCATTCTGACATGCTTGAGTCTCATACCTCCACCTCCTCACCTGCTCATGCTTCTCCTCACTGCCCAGCTCTCCTCTCTGCCCCTTCCACCAGTGATTCTCACCTGAGGGTGCATGACCCCCCAAGGAGGCCTATCAGCAACATCTTTGGGGTGTGTTTTTGTGTTTTCTTTTGAATTTTTTTTGGTTTTGTTGTTTCAAGCAGTGTACTGCTCCCCCTTCAGATGGTGTGATAGGCCTCCCTTGGGGGTCATGCCCACCCCCCCCCCTCGGGTGAAACTCACCCCCCCACCCCCGGGAAGAATCACTGCTGTGGAAGCCCAACCTGACCCCTGGGCTGCACTCACCCTTGCGCCTCTAGCTATCTACTGGTTGCCCTTGACACATTTTCCTGAAAGATCCCAGCATTCGCACCATTCTCTCACTGTCCCGACACTGTCCTCTTGCAACTGCCCGACTCCCTTCCAACTCTAATCTGCAAAACACCATTATTTATCTGTAGCCACCACCACAATTCCAAAACACACACACACACACACACACACACACACACACACACACTCTCTCTCTCTCACCCACGTTTAAGCTCCTCCTTCCTCCTTATCTTTACAACTCTGGTGCCTTGTGGAAGTACCTTTGTCCCAGGACCTGGACGTTCTCAGCTCTTGCTGTTCTCCCTTTTCTAGATGTTATCCCTCCTCTCACACCCCTGGCATGATCCTTCCACAGAGCCCCTGTGGTCCTCTCAAGTGCTGGTGTGTTTTCCGCCAACCAGACTTTTGCCTTCGCCTATCCTGCTAGGGCTCCTCTCCAGTGGGCTCTCTGGGTGGATTCCCTGGTCTTGCCCTCCTGCTGCTTAGTTGTCCTCATCATGCCCACCACTTGACACGGAATCAGCCCACAATCTCCATTAAAGGAGTTGGGTATTCCCGTGCATGGAGCTTGGCTCCCTTCACCCAACCCCATCCCAATCCATGTCCTCCTCTCCAACCCTGGCACACCAGAAAGGCCTCCAGACTCGACCCCTTGATCCCACCTCTCCCTGCCTCCATGCTCCACCCTCTGCTTGACCCTCAATGTCCCATCCTACTTCCCCTATGACTTGCTAGTCAGATGAAGGATTGATTGGTCCTTCCATGACCTTTGCTGGCCTCTTCACTTACACTCCTCCTTCCCCCATTGCCTGCTCTCTCATCCCCAAGAGGGGTTTCCTGACTATATCTGCTGTCCCCTGTTCCTTGCCTTTGGGGGTCCACCATTATGAGATGGTGGTGGCTTACCTGGCCTTCTCTGTAACCTCACCTCCTATCGCCTAGCCCTGCGCTGACAGGGGTGTCCCCAGGCTTTTCCATGGGCCACTTCTCCACACCTCGTCGTCCTCTGACCTCATCCCACCAGGCCGGCATTGCTCTTTGGCCTTACCCACTCTGTGATCTTCACCCTGCGTGGGCTCCTGCCCGCCCTTGAGCCACCCATGGGAGGGAAGTACCTGCCTTCTCCTGGTTGCCACCCAGGTTTCGTTCTTTACCATTCTTTGGGTGCAGTTCATTCGTCCCCTGTCCTTTCTCACTCTTTTGTGCCCTTGGAATTTGGCCCCTCTCCTACACTCTCCCACACGCCCAATGTGCTCACCTGAAGTCCTACCTCTTGGGCCTGGGTTCATCATCTTTCTTGCTTTGCTTCTCTACTGCATACGTAGCAAGAAAAGTGTCCTTCCTGAGCCAGGTGACATTTCTGCAGCCACAGACTGTGCATCTCCTGGCTGATGCCCATGGTGCTCTGTGTGCTCCTTACCTCATTCCTCACCTTCTGCACACCCCACTGCCGTCTCCTTGGCCCTCATATACTCTCCTGCATCTGCCCGCTTGCCTACGCCCTCTCCTCACAGCCTGGGAACCTGGACTCTGATTTCCTCCAGGGACACGCAAACCTCGGTACTGGTTACCTTTCCTGATTCCATTGGGACCCCTTTGTTGCACAGTCTTGGGGCACAGTCCTTGGGGAGCCTCTTCCTCTGATTCCCCTACCTCTTCCTTATCAGCCTGGGTCAGTGGTTCCCACCGTTCACAGTGGGGCAATTTGGTTTTAACGGGGGCGATTTCAAACGAATTGATAAGAGTGAATTTCTTGCATTTCTGAAGCTTCTAGGAGCTTCATGTACTAGTACAGTAGAGAATGATCTTTTGTGACATATTCATCACGTAAGTTCTCTGTTATACGTTTCGTTTTTATTTTTTTTGTTTTTTTCTCCTTTAAAGTATTCCAAATACTAGTACATCTGTGTCCTTCTCCCCCCAATTGACCTTCCCCCAGCCTCCCCTACCCCCCGGCATCTGTTATATGTTTAAAAGTTTATTTGCTATTTTTTGATATCACTTCAATTGTTATTTTGGGGCAATTTCTGGGTTATTTCTTCCTCAGTATGTCAACTGTCTGTTGTTCTTTTCTTTTTCTCTTTCATGGATGCCATCTTGTTTGGAAGGTTGTTTAGACCAAGTTAGTGGCCTTTTAGGTGTCCTCCACAGGAATCGGAGTTCACTTTTTGAATAATGGGAATTATATGCCACGGGCCGGGGGAAGCATCAGGATTTTAGAGATGCTTAGGTGGGGCATGGGCAAAAAAAGGTTGGGAGCCACTGCTCTGGGTCTTTGGCCTTCAGCCCTCCCTCTTGCCCCTGTGCCTGCTCAGCCATGCCTGACACCTTGGCGCTCGGTCTCGCTCTGCACAGAGCCCTGGGTCTTGCTGTCCGCCCCTCTCTTCTCCTTCCTCTGCCAGCCATCGTCTCTCTGCCAGAACATCTCCAGTCCCAGGTGGGCCATGCTTCTGCTCTACAGCCCTTCAGGTGCTCTCTGATCACATCAGTCCACCCGAAATTTCCCCGTTGGTCGCTCCTGTCTCCCTCAGCCCTCCTCCTCAAGAGGCCTCAGTGCCAGGACCAAACCTTGGTGCTCTGCTCCCTACTCACTCCAGGTGAAGCCCAGGGGGCCACCCTCTATCCTTCCAGGTGATTTCTCGGCTACATCCCTGGGCTTGAGGTCTGCCTGGTCCAGGGTCCCTTAGCCCCATTCTGACATGCTTGAGTCTCATACCTCCACCTCCTCACCTGCTCATGCTTCTCCTCACTGCCCAGCTCTCCTCTCTGCCCCTTCCACCAGTGATTCTCACCCGAGGGTGCATGACCCCCCAAGGAGGCCTATCAGCAACATCTTTGGGGTGTGTTTTTGTGTTTTCTTTTGAATTTTTTTTGGTTTTGTTGTTTCAAGCAGTGTACTGCTCCCCCTTCAGATGGTGTGATAGGCCTCCCTTGGGGGTCATGCCCACACCCCCCCTCGGGTGAAACTCACCCCCCCACCCCCGGGAAGAATCACTGCTGTGGAAGCCCAACCTGACCCCTGGGCTGCACTCACCCTTGCGCCTCTAGCTATCTACTGGTTGCCCTTCACACATTTTCCTGAAAGATCCCAGCATTCGCACCATTCTCTCACTGTCCCGACACTGTCCTCTTGCAACTGCCCGACTCCCTTCCAACTCTAATCTGCAAAACACCATTATTTATCTGTAGCCACCACCACAATTCCAACACACACACACACACACACACACACACACACACACACACTCACACACTCACCCATGCTTAAGCTCCTCCTTCCTCCTTATCTTTACAACCTTGGTGCCTTGTGGAAGTACCTTTGTCCCAGGACCTGGACATTCTCAGCTCTTGCTGTTCTCACTTTTCTAGATGTTATCCCTCCTCTCACACCCCTGGCATGATCCTTCCACAGAGCCCCTGTGGTCCTCTCAAGTGCTGGTGTGTTTTCCGCCAACCAGACTTTTGCCTTCGCCTATCCTGCTAGGGCTACTCTCCAGTGGGCTCTCTGGGTGGATTCCCTGGTCTTGCCCTCCTGCTGCTTAGTTGTCCTCATCATGCCCACCACTTGACACGGAATCGGCCCACAATCTCCATTGAAGGAGTTGGGTATTCCCGTGCATGGAGCTTGGCTCCCTTCACCCAACCCCATCCCAATCCATGTCCTCCTCTCCAACCCTGGCACACCAGAAAGGCCTCCAGACTCGACCCCTTGATCCCACCTCTCCCTGCCTCCATGCTCCACCCTCTGCTTGACCCTCAATGTCCCATCCTACTTCCCCTATGACTTGCTAGTCAGATGAAGGATTGATTGGTCCTTCCATGACCTTTGCTGGCCTCTTCACTTACACTCCTCCTTCCCCCATTGCCTGCTCTCTCATCCCCAAGAGGGGTTTCCTGACTATATCTGCTGTCCCCTGTTCCTTGCCTTTGGGGGTCCACCATTATGAGATGGTGGTGGCTTACCTGGCCTTCTCTGTAACCTCACCTCCTATCGCCTAGCCCTGCGCTGACAGGGGTGTCCCCAGGCTTTTCCATGGGCCACTTCTCCACACCTCGTCGTCCTCTGACCTCATCCCACCAGGCCGGCATTGCTCTTTGGCCTTACCCACTCTGTGATCTTCACCCTGCGTGGGCTCCTGCCCGCCCTTGAGCCACCCATGGGAGGGAAGTACCTGCCTTCTCCTGGTTGCCACCCAGGTTTCGTTCTTTACCATTCTTTGGGTGCAGTTCATTCGTCCCCTGTCCTTTCTCACTCTTTTGTGCCCTTGGAATTTGGCCCCTCTCCTACACTCTCCCACACGCCCAATGTGCTCACCTGAAGTCCTACCTCTTGGGCCTGGGTTCATCATCTTTCTTGCTTTGCTTCTCTACTGCATACGTAGCAAGAAAAGTGTCCTTCCTGAGCCAGGTGACATTTCTGCAGCCACAGACTGTGCATCTCCTGGCTGATGCCCATGGTGCTCTGTGTGCTCCTTACCTCATTCCTCACCTTCTGCACACCCCACTGCCGTCTCCTTGGCCCTCATATACTCTCCTGCATCTGCCCGCTTGCCTACGCCCTCTCCTCACAGCCTGGGAACCTGGACTCTGATTTCCTCCAGGGACACGCAAACCTCGGTACTGGTTACCTTTCCTGATTCCATTGGGACCCCTTTGTTGCACAGTCTTGGGGCACAGTCCTTGGGGAGCCTCTTCCTCTGATTCCCCTACCTCTTCCTTATCAGTCTGGGTCAGTGGTTCCCACCGTTCACAGTGGGGCAATTTGGTTTTAACGGGGGCGATTTCAAACGAATTGATGAGAGTGAATTTCTTGCATTTCTGAAGCTTCTAGGAGCTTCATGTACTAGTACAGTAGAGAATGATCTTTTGTGACATATTCATCACGTAAGTTCTCTGTTATACGTTTCGTTTTTATTTTTTTTTGTTTTTTTCTCCTTTAAAGTATTCCAAATACTAGTACATCTGTGTCCTTCTCCCCCCAATTGACCTTCCCCCAGCCTCCCCTACCCCCCGGCATCTGTTATATGTTTAAAAGTTTATTTGCTATTTTTTGATATCACTTCAATTGTTATTTTGGGGCAATTTCTGGGTTATTTCTTCCTCAGTATGTCAACTGTCTGTTGTTCTTTTCTTTTTCTCTTTCATGGATGCCATCTTGTTTGGAAGGTTGTTTAGACCAAGTTAGTGGCCTTTTAGGTGTCCTCCACAGGAATCGGAGTTCACTTTTTGAATAATGGGAATTATATGCCACGGGCCGGGGGAAGCATCAGGATTTTAGAGATGCTTAGGTGGGGCATGGGCAAAAAAAGGTTGGGAGCCACTGCTCTGGGTCTTTGGCCTTCAGCCCTCCCTCTTGCCCCTGTGCCTGCTCAGCCATGCCTGACACCTTGGCGCTCGGTCTCACTCTGCACAGAGCCCTGGGTCTTGCTGTCCGCCCCTCTCTTCTCCTTTCTCTGCCAGCCATCGTCTCTCTGCCAGAACATCTCCAGTCCCAGGTGGGCCATGCTTCTGCTCTACAGCCCTTCAGGTGCTCTCTGATCACATCAGTCCACCCGAAATTTCCCCGTTGGTCGCTCCTGTCTCCCTCAGCCCTCCTCCTCAAGAGGCCTCAGTGCCAGGACCAAACCTTGGTGCTCTGCTCCCTACTCACTCCAGGTGAAGCCCAGGGGGCCACCCTCTATCCTTCCAGGTGATTTCTCGGCTACATCCCTGGGCTTGAGGTCTGCCTGGTCCAGGGTCCCTTAGCCCCATTCTGACATGCTTGAGTCTCATACCTCCACCTCCTCACCTGCTCATGCTTCTCCTCAGTGCCCAGCTCTCCTCTCTGCCCCTTCCACCAGTGATTCTCACCCGAGGGTGCATGACCCCCCAAGGAGGCCTATCAGCAACATCTTTGGGGTGTGTTTTTGTGTTTTCTTTTGAATTTTTTTTGGTTTTGTTGTTTCAAGCAGTGTACTGCTCCCCCTTCAGATGGTGTGATAGGCCTCCCTTGGGGGTCATGCCCACCCCCCCCCTCGGGTGAAACTCACCCCCCCACCCCCGGGAAGAATCACTGCTGTGGAAGCCCAACCTGACCCCTGGGCTGCACTCACCCTTGCGCCTCTAGCTATCTACTGGTTGCCCTTGACACATTTTCCTGAAAGATCCCAGCATTCGCACCATTCTCTCACTGTCCCGACACTGTCCTCTTGCAACTGCCCGACTCCCTTCCAACTCTAATCTGCAAAACACCATTATTTATCTGTAGCCACCACCACAATTCCAAAACACACACACACACACACACACACACACACACACACACACACTCACACACTCACCCACGCTTAAGCTCCTCCTTCCTCCTTATCTTTACAACCTTGGTGCCTTGTGGAAGTACCTTTGTCCCAGGACCTGGACATTCTCAGCTCTTGCTGTTCTCACTTTTCTAGATGTTATCCCTCCTCTCACACCCCTGGCATGATCCTTCCACAGAGCCCCTGTGGTCCTCTCAAGTGCTGGTGTGTTTTCCGCCAACCAGACTTTTGCCTTCGCCTATCCTGCTAGGGCTCCTCTCCAGTGGGCTCTCTGGGTGGATTCCCTGGTCTTGCCCTCCTGCTGCTTAGTTGTCCTCATCATGCCCACCACTTGACACGGAATCAGCCCACAATCTCCATTAAAGGAGTTGGGTATTCCCGTGCATGGAGCTTGGCTCCCTTCACCCAACCCCATCCCAATCCATGTCCTCCTCTCCAACCCTGGCACACCAGAAAGGCCTCCAGACTCGACCCCTTGATCCCACCTCTCCCTGCCTCCATGCTCCACCCTCTGCTTGACCCTCAATGTCCCATCCTACTTCCCCTATGACTTGCTAGTCAGATGAAGGATTGATTGGTCCTTCCATGACCTTTGCTGGCCTCTTCACTTACACTCCTCCTTCCCCCATTGCCTGCTCTCTCATCCCCAAGAGGGGTTTCCTGACTATATCTGCTGTCCCCTGTTCCTTGCCTTTGGGGGTCCACCATTATGAGATGGTGGTGGCTTACCTGGCCTTCTCTGTAACCTCACCTCCTATCGCCTAGCCCTGCGCTGACAGGGGTGTCCCCAGGCTTTTCCATGGGCCACTTCTCCACACCTCGTCGTCCTCTGACCTCATCCCACCAGGCCGGCATTGCTCTTTGGCCTTACCCACTCTGTGATCTTCACCCTGCGTGGGCTCCTGCCCGCCCTTGAGCCACCCATGGGAGGGAAGTACCTGCCTTCTCCTGGTTGCCACCCAGGTTTCGTTCTTTACCATTCTTTGGGTGCAGTTCATTCGTCCCCTGTCCTTTCTCACTCTTTTGTGCCCTTGGAATTTGGCCCCTCTCCTACACTCTCCCACACGCCCAATGTGCTCACCTGAAGTCCTACCTCTTGGGCCTGGGTTCATCATCTTTCTTGCTTTGCTTCTCTACTGCATACGTAGCAAGAAAAGTGTCCTTCCTGAGCCAGGTGACATTTCTGCAGCCACAGACTGTGCATCTCCTGGCTGATGCCCATGGTGCTCTGTGTGCTCCTTACCTCATTCCTCACCTTCTGCACACCCCACTGCCGTCTCCTTGGCCCTCATATACTCTCCTGCATCTGCCCGCTTGCCTACGCCCTCTCCTCACAGCCTGGGAACCTGGACTCTGATTTCCTCCAGGGACACGCAAACCTCGGTACTGGTTACCTTTCCTGATTCCATTGGGACCCCTTTGTTGCACAGTCTTGGGGCACAGTCCTTGGGGAGCCTCTTCCTCTGATTCCCCTACCTCTTCCTTATCAGCCTGGGTCAGTGGTTCCCACCGTTCACAGTGGGGCAATTTGGATTTAACGGGGGCGATTTCAAACGAATTGATAAGAGTGAATTTCTTGCATTTCTGAAGCTTCTAGGAGCTTCATGTACTAGTACAGTAGAGAATGATCTTTTGTGACATATTCATCACGTAAGTTCTCTGTTATACGTTTCGTTTTTATTTTTTTTTGTTTTTTTCTCCTTTAAAGTATTCCAAATACTAGTACATCTGTGTCCTTCTCCCCCCAATTGACCTTCCCCCAGCCTCCCCTACCCCCCGGCATCTGTTATATGTTTAAAAGTTTATTTGCTATTTTTTGATATCACTTCAATTGTTATTTTGGGGCAATTTCTGGGTTATTTCTTCCTCAGTATGTCAACTGTCTGTTGTTCTTTTCTTTTTCTCTTTCATGGATGCCATCTTGTTTGGAAGGTTGTTTAGACCAAGTTAGTGGCCTTTTAGGTGTCCTCCACAGGAATCGGAGTTCACTTTTTGAATAATGGGAATTATATGCCACGGGCCGGGGGAAGCATCAGGATTTTAGAGATGCTTAGGTGGGGCATGGGCAAAAAAAGGTTGGGAGCCACTGCTCTGGGTCTTTGGCCTTCAGCCCTCCCTCTTGCCCCTGTGCCTGCTCAGCCATGCCTGACACCTTGGCGCTCGGTCTCGCTCTGCACAGAGCCCTGGGTCTTGCTGTCCGCCCCTCTCTTCTCCTTCCTCTGCCAGCCATCGTCTCTCTGCCAGAACATCTCCAGTCCCAGGTGGGCCATGCTTCTGCTCTACAGCCCTTCAGGTGCTCTCTGATCACATCAGTCCACCCGAAATTTCCCCGTTGGTCGCTCCTGTCTCCCTCAGCCCTCCTCCTCAAGAGGCCTCAGTGCCAGGACCAAACCTTGGTGCTCTGCTCCCTACTCACTCCAGGTGAAGCCCAGGGGGCCACCCTCTATCCTTCCAGGTGATTTCTCGGCTACATCCCTGGGCTTGAGGTCTGCCTGGTCCAGGGTCCCTTAGCCCCATTCTGACATGCTTGAGTCTCATACCTCCACCTCCTCACCTGCTCATGCTTCTCCTCACTGCCCAGCTCTCCTCTCTGCCCCTTCCACCAGTGATTCTCACCCGAGGGTGCATGACCCCCCAAGGAGGCCTATCAGCAACATCTTTGGGGTGTGTTTTTGTGTTTTCTTTTGAATTTTTTTTGGTTTTGTTGTTTCAAGCAGTGTACTGCTCCCCCTTCAGATGGTGTGATAGGCCTCCCTTGGGGGTCATGCCCACACCCCCCCTCGGGTGAAACTCACCCCCCCACCCCCGGGAAGAATCACTGCTGTGGAAGCCCAACCTGACCCCTGGGCTGCACTCACCCTTGCGCCTCTAGCTATCTACTGGTTGCCCTTCACACATTTTCCTGAAAGATCCCAGCATTCGCACCATTCTCTCACTGTCCCGACACTGTCCTCTTGCAACTGCCCGACTCCCTTCCAACTCTAATCTGCAAAACACCATTATTTATCTGTAGCCACCACCACAATTCCAACACACACACACACACACACACACACACACACACACACACACTCACACACTCACCCACGCTTAAGCTCCTCCTTCCTCCTTATCTTTACAACCTTGGTGCCTTGTGGAAGTACCTTTGTCCCAGGACCTGGACATTCTCAGCTCTTGCTGTTCTCACTTTTCTAGATGTTATCCCTCCTCTCACACCCCTGGCATGATCCTTCCACAGAGCCCCTGTGGTCCTCTCAAGTGCTGGTGTGTTTTCCGCCAACCAGACTTTTGCCTTCGCCTATCCTGCTAGGGCTACTCTCCAGTGGGCTCTCTGGGTGGATTCCCTGGTCTTGCCCTCCTGCTGCTTAGTTGTCCTCATCATGCCCACCACTTGACACGGAATCGGCCCACAATCTCCATTGAAGGAGTTGGGTATTCCCGTGCATGGAGCTTGGCTCCCTTCACCCAACCCCATCCCAATCCATGTCCTCCTCTCCAACCCTGGCACACCAGAAAGGCCTCCAGACTCGACCCCTTGATCCCACCTCTCCCTGCCTCCATGCTCCACCCTCTGCTTGACCCTCAATGTCCCATCCTACTTCCCCTATGACTTGCTAGTCAGATGAAGGATTGATTGGTCCTTCCATGACCTTTGCTGGCCTCTTCACTTACACTCCTCCTTCCCCCATTGCCTGCTCTCTCATCCCCAAGAGGGGTTTCCTGACTATATCTGCTGTCCCCTGTTCCTTGCCTTTGGGGGTCCACCATTATGAGATGGTGGTGGCTTACCTGGCCTTCTCTGTAACCTCACCTCCTATCGCCTAGCCCTGCGCTGACAGGGGTGTCCCCAGGCTTTTCCATGGGCCACTTCTCCACACCTCGTCGTCCTCTGACCTCATCCCACCAGGCCGGCATTGCTCTTTGGCCTTACCCACTCTGTGATCTTCACCCTGCGTGGGCTCCTGCCCGCCCTTGAGCCACCCATGGGAGGGAAGTACCTGCCTTCTCCTGGTTGCCACCCAGGTTTCGTTCTTTACCATTCTTTGGGTGCAGTTCATTCGTCCCCTGTCCTTTCTCACTCTTTTGTGCCCTTGGAATTTGGCCCCTCTCCTACACTCTCCCACACGCCCAATGTGCTCACCTGAAGTCCTACCTCTTGGGCCTGGGTTCATCATCTTTCTTGCTTTGCTTCTCTACTGCATACGTAGCAAGAAAAGTGTCCTTCCTGAGCCAGGTGACATTTCTGCAGCCACAGACTGTGCATCTCCTGGCTGATGCCCATGGTGCTCTGTGTGCTCCTTACCTCATTCCTCACCTTCTGCACACCCCACTGCCGTCTCCTTGGCCCTCATATACTCTCCTGCATCTGCCCGCTTGCCTACGCCCTCTCCTCACAGCCTGGGAACCTGGACTCTGATTTCCTCCAGGGACACGCAAACCTCGGTACTGGTTACCTTTCCTGATTCCATTGGGACCCCTTTGTTGCACAGTCTTGGGGCACAGTCCTTGGGGAGCCTCTTCCTCTGATTCCCCTACCTCTTCCTTATCAGTCTGGGTCAGTGGTTCCCACCGTTCACAGTGGGGCAATTTGGTTTTAACGGGGGCGATTTCAAACGAATTGATGAGAGTGAATTTCTTGCATTTCTGAAGCTTCTAGGAGCTTCATGTACTAGTACAGTAGAGAATGATCTTTTGTGACATATTCATCACGTAAGTTCTCTGTTATACGTTTCGTTTTTATTTTTTTTTGTTTTTTTCTCCTTTAAAGTATTCCAAATACTAGTACATCTGTGTCCTTCTCCCCCCAATTGACCTTCCCCCAGCCTCCCCTACCCCCCGGCATCTGTTATATGTTTAAAAGTTTATTTGCTATTTTTTGATATCACTTCAATTGTTATTTTGGGGCAATTTCTGGGTTATTTCTTCCTCAGTATGTCAACTGTCTGTTGTTCTTTTCTTTTTCTCTTTCATGGATGCCATCTTGTTTGGAAGGTTGTTTAGACCAAGTTAGTGGCCTTTTAGGTGTCCTCCACAGGAATCGGAGTTCACTTTTTGAATAATGGGAATTATATGCCACGGGCCGGGGGAAGCATCAGGATTTTAGAGATGCTTAGGTGGGGCATGGGCAAAAAAAGGTTGGGAGCCACTGCTCTGGGTCTTTGGCCTTCAGCCCTCCCTCTTGCCCCTGTGCCTGCTCAGCCATGCCTGACACCTTGGCGCTCGGTCTCACTCTGCACAGAGCCCTGGGTCTTGCTGTCCGCCCCTCTCTTCTCCTTTCTCTGCCAGCCATCGTCTCTCTGCCAGAACATCTCCAGTCCCAGGTGGGCCATGCTTCTGCTCTACAGCCCTTCAGGTGCTCTCTGATCACATCAGTCCACCCGAAATTTCCCCGTTGGTCGCTCCTGTCTCCCTCAGCCCTCCTCCTCAAGAGGCCTCAGTGCCAGGACCAAACCTTGGTGCTCTGCTCCCTACTCACTCCAGGTGAAGCCCAGGGGGCCACCCTCTATCCTTCCAGGTGATTTCTCGGCTACATCCCTGGGCTTGAGGTCTGCCTGGTCCAGGGTCCCTTAGCCCCATTCTGACATGCTTGAGTCTCATACCTCCACCTCCTCACCTGCTCATGCTTCTCCTCACTGCCCAGCTCTCCTCTCTGCCCCTTCCACCAGTGATTCTCACCCGAGGGTGCATGACCCCCCAAGGAGGCCTATCAGCAACATCTTTGGGGTGTGTTTTTGTGTTTTCTTTTGAATTTTTTTTGGTTTTGTTGTTTCAAGCAGTGTACTGCTCCCCCTTCAGATGGTGTGATAGGCCTCCCTTGGGGGTCATGCCCACCCCCCCCCCTCGGGTGAAACTCACCCCCCCACCCCCGGGAAGAATCACTGCTGTGGAAGCCCAACCTGACCCCTGGGCTGCACTCACCCTTGCGCCTCTAGCTATCTACTGGTTGCCCTTGACACATTTTCCTGAAAGATCCCAGCATTCGCACCATTCTCTCACTGTCCCGACACTGTCCTCTTGCAACTGCCCGACTCCCTTCCAACTCTAATCTGCAAAACACCATTATTTATCTGTAGCCACCACCACAATTCCAAAACACACACACACACACACACACACACACACACACACACACACTCACACACTCACCCACGCTTAAGCTCCTCCTTCCTCCTTATCTTTACAACCTTGGTGCCTTGTGGAAGTACCTTTGTCCCAGGACCTGGACATTCTCAGCTCTTGCTGTTCTCACTTTTCTAGATGTTATCCCTCCTCTCACACCCCTGGCATGATCCTTCCACAGAGCCCCTGTGGTCCTCTCAAGTGCTGGTGTGTTTTCCGCCAACCAGACTTTTGCCTTCGCCTATCCTGCTAGGGCTCCTCTCCAGTGGGCTCTCTGGGTGGATTCCCTGGTCTTGCCCTCCTGCTGCTTAGTTGTCCTCATCATGCCCACCACTTGACACGGAATCAGCCCACAATCTCCATTAAAGGAGTTGGGTATTCCCGTGCATGGAGCTTGGCTCCCTTCACCCAACCCCATCCCAATCCATGTCCTCCTCTCCAACCCTGGCACACCAGAAAGGCCTCCAGACTCGACCCCTTGATCCCACCTCTCCCTGCCTCCATGCTCCACCCTCTGCTTGACCCTCAATGTCCCATCCTACTTCCCCTATGACTTGCTAGTCAGATGAAGGATTGATTGGTCCTTCCATGACCTTTGCTGGCCTCTTCACTTACACTCCTCCTTCCCCCATTGCCTGCTCTCTCATCCCCAAGAGGGGTTTCCTGACTATATCTGCTGTCCCCTGTTCCTTGCCTTTGGGGGTCCACCATTATGAGATGGTGGTGGCTTACCTGGCCTTCTCTGTAACCTCACCTCCTATCGCCTAGCCCTGCGCTGACAGGGGTGTCCCCAGGCTTTTCCATGGGCCACTTCTCCACACCTCGTCGTCCTCTGACCTCATCCCACCAGGCCGGCATTGCTCTTTGGCCTTACCCACTCTGTGATCTTCACCCTGCGTGGGCTCCTGCCCGCCCTTGAGCCACCCATGGGAGGGAAGTACCTGCCTTCTCCTGGTTGCCACCCAGGTTTCGTTCTTTACCATTCTTTGGGTGCAGTTCATTCGTCCCCTGTCCTTTCTCACTCTTTTGTGCCCTTGGAATTTGGCCCCTCTCCTACACTCTCCCACACGCCCAATGTGCTCACCTGAAGTCCTACCTCTTGGGCCTGGGTTCATCATCTTTCTTGCTTTGCTTCTCTACTGCATACGTAGCAAGAAAAGTGTCCTTCCTGAGCCAGGTGACATTTCTGCAGCCACAGACTGTGCATCTCCTGGCTGATGCCCATGGTGCTCTGTGTGCTCCTTACCTCATTCCTCACCTTCTGCACACCCCACTGCCGTCTCCTTGGCCCTCATATACTCTCCTGCATCTGCCCGCTTGCCTACGCCCTCTCCTCACAGCCTGGGAACCTGGACTCTGATTTCCTCCAGGGACACGCAAACCTCGGTACTGGTTACCTTTCCTGATTCCATTGGGACCCCTTTGTTGCACAGTCTTGGGGCACAGTCCTTGGGGAGCCTCTTCCTCTGATTCCCCTACCTCTTCCTTATCAGTCTGGGTCAGTGGTTCCCACCGTTCACAGTGGGGCAATTTGGTTTTAACGGGGGCGATTTCAAACGAATTGATGAGAGTGAATTTCTTGCATTTCTGAAGCTTCTAGGAGCTTCATGTACTAGTACAGTAGAGAATGATCTTTTGTGACATATTCATCACGTAAGTTCTCTGTTATACGTTTCGTTTTTATTTTTTTTTGTTTTTTTCTCCTTTAAAGTATTCCAAATACTAGTACATCTGTGTCCTTCTCCCCCCAATTGACCTTCCCCCAGCCTCCCCTACCCCCCGGCATCTGTTATATGTTTAAAAGTTTATTTGCTATTTTTTGATATCACTTCAATTGTTATTTTGGGGCAATTTCTGGGTTATTTCTTCCTCAGTATGTCAACTGTCTGTTGTTCTTTTCTTTTTCTCTTTCATGGATGCCATCTTGTTTGGAAGGTTGTTTAGACCAAGTTAGTGGCCTTTTAGGTGTCCTCCACAGGAATCGGAGTTCACTTTTTGAATAATGGGAATTATATGCCACGGGCCGGGGGAAGCATCAGGATTTTAGAGATGCTTAGGTGGGGCATGGGCAAAAAAAGGTTGGGAGCCACTGCTCTGGGTCTTTGGCCTTCAGCCCTCCCTCTTGCCCCTGTGCCTGCTCAGCCATGCCTGACACCTTGGCGCTCGGTCTCACTCTGCACAGAGCCCTGGGTCTTGCTGTCCGCCCCTCTCTTCTCCTTTCTCTGCCAGCCATCGTCTCTCTGCCAGAACATCTCCAGTCCCAGGTGGGCCATGCTTCTGCTCTACAGCCCTTCAGGTGCTCTCTGATCACATCAGTCCACCCGAAATTTCCCCGTTGGTCGCTCCTGTCTCCCTCAGCCCTCCTCCTCAAGAGGCCTCAGTGCCAGGACCAAACCTTGGTGCTCTGCTCCCTACTCACTCCAGGTGAAGCCCAGGGGGCCACCCTCTATCCTTCCAGGTGATTTCTCGGCTACATCCCTGGGCTTGAGGTCTGCCTGGTCCAGGGTCCCTTAGCCCCATTCTGACATGCTTGAGTCTCATACCTCCACCTCCTCACCTGCTCATGCTTCTCCTCACTGCCCAGCTCTCCTCTCTGCCCCTTCCACCAGTGATTCTCACCCGAGGGTGCATGACCCCCCAAGGAGGCCTATCAGCAACATCTTTGGGGTGTGTTTTTGTGTTTTCTTTTGAATTTTTTTTGGTTTTGTTGTTTCAAGCAGTGTACTGCTCCCCCTTCAGATGGTGTGATAGGCCTCCCTTGGGGGTCATGCCCACCCCCCCCCCTCGGGTGAAACTCACCCCCCCACCCCCGGGAAGAATCACTGCTGTGGAAGCCCAACCTGACCCCTGGGCTGCACTCACCCTTGCGCCTCTAGCTATCTACTGGTTGCCCTTGACACATTTTCCTGAAAGATCCCAGCATTCGCACCATTCTCTCACTGTCCCGACACTGTCCTCTTGCAACTGCCCGACTCCCTTCCAACTCTAATCTGCAAAACACCATTATTTATCTGTAGCCACCACCACAATTCCAAAACACACACACACACACACACACACACACACACACACACACTCACACACTCACCCACGCTTAAGCTCCTCCTTCCTCCTTATCTTTACAACCTTGGTGCCTTGTGGAAGTACCTTTGTCCCAGGACCTGGACATTCTCAGCTCTTGCTGTTCTCACTTTTCTAGATGTTATCCCTCCTCTCACACCCCTGGCATGATCCTTCCACAGAGCCCCTGTGGTCCTCTCAAGTGCTGGTGTGTTTTCCGCCAACCAGACTTTTGCCTTCGCCTATCCTGCTAGGGCTCCTCTCCAGTGGGCTCTCTGGGTGGATTCCCTGGTCTTGCCCTCCTGCTGCTTAGTTGTCCTCATCATGCCCACCACTTGACACGGAATCAGCCCACAATCTCCATTAAAGGAGTTGGGTATTCCCGTGCATGGAGCTTGGCTCCCTTCACCCAACCCCATCCCAATCCATGTCCTCCTCTCCAACCCTGGCACACCAGAAAGGCCTCCAGACTCGACCCCTTGATCCCACCTCTCCCTGCCTCCATGCTCCACCCTCTGCTTGACCCTCAATGTCCCATCCTACTTCCCCTATGACTTGCTAGTCAGATGAAGGATTGATTGGTCCTTCCATGACCTTTGCTGGCCTCTTCACTTACACTCCTCCTTCCCCCATTGCCTGCTCTCTCATCCCCAAGAGGGGTTTCCTGACTATATCTGCTGTCCCCTGTTCCTTGCCTTTGGGGGTCCACCATTATGAGATGGTGGTGGCTTACCTGGCCTTCTCTGTAACCTCACCTCCTATCGCCTAGCCCTGCGCTGACAGGGGTGTCCCCAGGCTTTTCCATGGGCCACTTCTCCACACCTCGTCGTCCTCTGACCTCATCCCACCAGGCCGGCATTGCTCTTTGGCCTTACCCACTCTGTGATCTTCACCCTGCGTGGGCTCCTGCCCGCCCTTGAGCCACCCATGGGAGGGAAGTACCTGCCTTCTCCTGGTTGCCACCCAGGTTTCGTTCTTTACCATTCTTTGGGTGCAGTTCATTCGTCCCCTGTCCTTTCTCACTCTTTTGTGCCCTTGGAATTTGGCCCCTCTCCTACACTCTCCCACACGCCCAATGTGCTCACCTGAAGTCCTACCTCTTGGGCCTGGGTTCATCATCTTTCTTGCTTTGCTTCTCTACTGCATACGTAGCAAGAAAAGTGTCCTTCCTGAGCCAGGTGACATTTCTGCAGCCACAGACTGTGCATCTCCTGGCTGATGCCCATGGTGCTCTGTGTGCTCCTTACCTCATTCCTCACCTTCTGCACACCCCACTGCCGTCTCCTTGGCCCTCATATACTCTCCTGCATCTGCCCGCTTGCCTACGCCCTCTCCTCACAGCCTGGGAACCTGGACTCTGATTTCCTCCAGGGACACGCAAACCTCGGTACTGGTTACCTTTCCTGATTCCATTGGGACCCCTTTGTTGCACAGTCTTGGGGCACAGTCCTTGGGGAGCCTCTTCCTCTGATTCCCCTACCTCTTCCTTATCAGTCTGGGTCAGTGGTTCCCACCGTTCACAGTGGGGCAATTTGGATTTAACGGGGGCGATTTCAAACGAATTGATAAGAGTGAATTTCTTGCATTTCTGAAGCTTCTAGGAGCTTCATGTACTAGTACAGTAGAGAATGATCTTTGGTGACATATTCATCACGTAAGTTCTCTGTTATACGTTTCGTTTTTATTTTTTTTTGTTTTTTTCTCCTTTAAAGTATTCCAAATACTAGTACATCTGTGTCCTTCTCCCCCCAATTGACCTTCCCCCAGCCTCCCCTACCCCCCGGCATCTGTTATATGTTTAAAAGTTTATTTGCTATTTTTTGATATCACTTCAATTGTTATTTTGGGGCAATTTCTGGGTTATTTCTTCCTCAGTATGTCAACTGTCTGTTGTTCTTTTCTTTTTCTCTTTCATGGATGCCATCTTGTTTGGAAGGTTGTTTAGACCAAGTTAGTGGCCTTTTAGGTGTCCTCCACAGGAATCGGAGTTCACTTTTTGAATAATGGGAATTATATGCCACGGGCCGGGGGAAGCATCAGGATTTTAGAGATGCTTAGGTGGGGCATGGGCAAAAAAAGGTTGGGAGCCACTGCTCTGGGTCTTTGGCCTTCAGCCCTCCCTCTTGCCCCTGTGCCTGCTCAGCCATGCCTGACACCTTGGCGCTCGGTCTCGCTCTGCACAGAGCCCTGGGTCTTGCTGTCCGCCCCTCTCTTCTCCTTCCTCTGCCAGCCATCGTCTCTCTGCCAGAACATCTCCAGTCCCAGGTGGGCCATGCTTCTGCTCTACAGCCCTTCAGGTGCTCTCTGATCACATCAGTCCACCCGAAATTTCCCGTTGGTCGCTCCTGTCTCCCTCAGCCCTCCTCCTCAAGAGGCCTCAGTGCCAGGACCAAACCTTGGTGCTCTGCTCCCTACTCACTCCAGGTGAAGCCCAGGGGGCCACCCTCTATCCTTCCAGGTGATTTCTCGGCTACATCCCTGGGCTTGAGGTCTGCCTGGTCCAGGGTCCCTTAGCCCCATTCTGACATGCTTGAGTCTCATACCTCCACCTCCTCACCTGCTCATGCTTCTCCTCTCTGCCCAGCTCTCCTCTCTGCCCCTTCCACCAGTGATTCTCACCCGAGGGTGCATGACCCCCCAAGGAGGCCTATCAGCAACATCTTTGGGGTGTGTTTTTGTGTTTTCTTTTGAATTTTTTTTGGTTTTGTTGTTTCAAGCAGTGTACTGCTCCCCCTTCAGATGGTGTGATAGGCCTCCCTTGGGGGTCATGCCCACCCTCCCCCTCGGGTGAAACTCACCCCCCCACCCCCGGGAAGAATCACTGCTGTGGAAGCCCAACCTGACTCCTGGGCTGCACTCACCCTTGCGCCTCTAGCTATCTACTGGTTGCCCTTGACACATTTTCCTGAAAGATCCCAGCATTCGCACCATTCTCTCACTGTCCCCACACTGTCCTCTTGCAACTGCCCGACTCCCTTCCAACTCTAATCTGCAAAACACCATTATTTATCTGTAGCCACCACCACAATTCCAAAACACACACACACACACACACACACACACACACACACACACACACACACTCACCCACGCTTAAGCTCCTCCTTCCTCCTTATCTTTACAACTCTGGTGCCTTGTGGAAGTACCTTTGTCCCAGGACCTGGACGTTCTCAGCTCTTGCTGTTCTCCCTTTTCTAGATGTTATCCCTCCTCTCACACCCCTGGCATGATCCTTCCACAGAGCCCCTGTGGTCCTCTCAAGTGCTGGTGTGTTTTCCGCCAACCAGACTTTTGCCTTCGCCTATCCTGCTAGGGCTCCTCTCCAGTGGGCTCTCTGGGTGGATTCCCTGGTCTTGCCCTCCTGCTGCTTAGTTGTCCTCATCATGCCCACCACTTGACACGGAATCAGCCCACAATCTCCATTAAAGGAGTTGGGTATTCCCGTGCATGGAGCTTGGCTCCCTTCACCCAACCCCATCCCAATCCATGTCCTCCTCTCCAACCCTGGCACACCAGAAAGGCCTCCAGACTCGACCCCTTGATCCCACCTCTCCCTGCCTCCATGCTCCACCCTCTGCTTGACCCTCAATGTCCCATCCTACTTCCCCTATGACTTGCTAGTCAGATGAAGGATTGATTGGTCCTTCCATGACCTTTGCTGGCCTCTTCACTTACACTCCTCCTTCCCCCATTGCCTGCTCTCTCATCCCCAAGAGGGGTTTCCTGACTATATCTGCTGTCCCCTGTTCCTTGCCTTTGGGGGTCCACCATTATGAGATGGTGGTGGCTTACGTGGCCTTCTCTGTAACCTCACCTCCTATCGCCTAGCCCTGCGCTGACAGGGGTGTCCCCAGGCTTTTCCATGGGCCACTTCTCCACACCTCGTCGTCCTCTGACCTCATCCCACCAGGCCGGCATTGCTCTTTGGCCTTACCCACTCTGTGATCTTCACCCTGCGTGGGCTCCTGCCCGCCCTTGAGCCACCCATGGGAGGGAAGTACCTGCCTTCTCCTGGTTGCCACCCAGGTTTCGTTCTTTACCATTCTTTGGGTGCAGTTCATTCGTCCCCTGTCCTTTCTCACTCTTTTGTGCCCTTGGAATTTGGCCCCTCTCCTACACTCTCCCACACGCCCAATGTGCTCACCTGAAGTCCTACCTCTTGGGCCTGGGTTCATCATCTTTCTTGCTTTGCTTCTCTACTGCATACGTAGCAAGAAAAGTGTCCTTCCTGAGCCAGGTGACATTTCTGCAGCCACAGACTGTGCATCTCCTGGCTGATGCCCATGGTGCTCTGTGTGCTCCTTACCTCATTCCTCACCTTCTGCACACCCCACTGCCGTCTCCTTGGCCCTCATATACTCTCCTGCATCTGCCCGCTTGCCTACGCCCTCTCCTCACAGCCTGGGAACCTGGACTCTGATTTCCTCCAGGGACACGCAAACCTCGGTACTGGTTACCTTTCCTGATTCCATTGGGACCCCTTTGTTGCACAGTCTTGGGGCACAGTCCTTGGGGAGCCTCTTCCTCTGATTCCCCTACCTCTTCCTTATCAGTCTGGGTCAGTGGTTCCCACCGTTCACAGTGGGGCAATTTGGATTTAACGGGGGCGATTTCAAACGAATTGATAAGAGTGAATTTCTTGCATTTCTGAAGCTTCTAGGAGCTTCATGTACTAGTACAGTAGAGAATGATCTTTTGTGACATATGCATCACGTAAGTTCTCTGTTATACGTTTCGTTTTTATTTTTTTTGTTTTTTTCTCCTTTAAAGTATTCCAAATACTAGTACATCTGTGTCCTTCTCCCCCCAATTGACCTTCCCCCAGCCTCCCCTACCCCCCGGCATCTGTTATATGTTTAAAAGTTTATTTGCTATTTTTTGATATCACTTCAATTGTTATTTTGGGGCAATTTCTGGGTTATTTCTTCCTCAGTATGTCAACTGTCTGTTGTTCTTTTCTTTTTCTCTTTCATGGATGCCATCTTGTTTGGAAGGTTGTTTAGACCAAGTTAGTGGCCTTTTAGGTGTCCTCCACAGGAATCGGAGTTCACTTTTTGAATAATGGGAATTATATGCCACGGGCCGGGGGAAGCATCAGGATTTTAGAGATGCTTAGGTGGGGCATGGGCAAAAAAAGGTTGGGAGCCACTGCTCTGGGTCTTTGGCCTTCAGCCCTCCCTCTTGCCCCTGTGCCTGCTCAGCCATGCCTGACACCTTGGCGCTCGGTCTCGCTCTGCACAGAGCCCTGGGTCTTGCTGTCCGCCCCTCTCTTCTCCTTCCTCTGCCAGCCATCGTCTCTCTGCCAGAACATCTCCAGTCCCAGGTGGGCCATGCTTCTGCTCTACAGCCCTTCAGGTGCTCTCTGATCACATCAGTCCACCCGAAATTTCCCGTTGGTCGCTCCTGTCTCCCTCAGCCCTCCTCCTCAAGAGGCCTCAGTGCCAGGACCAAACCTTGGTGCTCTGCTCCCTACTCACTCCAGGTGAAGCCCAGGGGGCCACCCTCTATCCTTCCAGGTGATTTCTCGGCTACATCCCTGGGCTTGAGGTCTGCCTGGTCCAGGGTCCCTTAGCCCCATTCTGACATGCTTGAGTCTCATACCTCCACCTCCTCACCTGCTCATGCTTCTCCTCTCTGCCCAGCTCTCCTCTCTGCCCCTTCCACCAGTGATTCTCACCCGAGGGTGCATGACCCCCCAAGGAGGCCTATCAGCAACATCTTTGGGGTGTGTTTTTGTGTTTTCTTTTGAATTTTTTTTGGTTTTGTTGTTTCAAGCAGTGTACTGCTCCCCCTTCAGATGGTGTGATAGGCCTCCCTTGGGGGTCATGCCCACCCTCCCCCTCGGGTGAAACTCACCCCCCCACCCCCGGGAAGAATCACTGCTGTGGAAGCCCAACCTGACTCCTGGGCTGCACTCACCCTTGCGCCTCTAGCTATCTACTGGTTGCCCTTGACACATTTTCCTGAAAGATCCCAGCATTCGCACCATTCTCTCACTGTCCCCACACTGTCCTCTTGCAACTGCCCGACTCCCTTCCAACTCTAATCTGCAAAACACCATTATTTATCTGTAGCCACCACCACAATTCCAAAACACACACACACACACACACACACACACACACACACTCACCCACGCTTAAGCTCCTCCTTCCTCCTTATCTTTACAACTCTGGTGCCTTGTGGAAGTACCTTTGTCCCAGGACCTGGACGTTCTCAGCTCTTGCTCTTCTCCCTTTTCTAGATGTAATCCCTCCTCTCACACCCCTGGCATGATCCTCCCACAGAGCCCCTGTGGTCCTCTCAAGTGCTGGTGTGTTTTCCGCCAACCAGACTTTTGCCTTCGCCTATCCTGCTAGGGCTCCTCTCCAGTGGGCTCTCTGGGTGGATTCCCTGGTCTTGCCCTCGTGGTGCTTAGTTGTCCTCATCATGCCCACCACTTGACACGGAATCAGCCCACAATCTCCATTAAAGGGGTTGGGTATTCCCGTGCATGGAGCTTGGCTCCCTTCACCCAACCCCATCCCAATCCATGTCCTCCTCTCCAACCCTGGCACACCAGAAAGGCCTCCAGACTCGACCCCTTGATCCCACCTCTCCCTGCCTCCATGCTCCACCCTCTGCTTGACCCTCAATGTCCCATCCTACTTCCCCTATGACTTGCTAGTCAGATGAAGGATTGATTGGTCCTTCCATGACCTTTGCTGGCCTCTTCACTTACACTCCTCCTTCCCCCATTGCCTGCTCTCTCATCCCCAAGAGGGGTTTCCTGACTATATCTGCTGTCCCCTGTTCCTTGCCTTTGGGGGTCCACCATTATGAGATGGTGGTGGCTTACCTGGCCTTCTCTGTAACCTCACCTCCTATCGCCTAGCCCTGCGCTGACAGGGGTGTCCCCAGGCTTTTCCATGGGCCACTTCTCCACACCTCGTCGTCCTCTGACCTCATCCCACCAGGCCGGCATTGCTCTTTGGCCTTACCCACTCTGTGATCTTCACCCTGCGTGGGCTCCTGCCTGCCCTTGAGCCACCCATGGGAGGGAAGTACCTGCCTTCTCCTGGTTGCCACCCAGGTTTCGTTCTTTACCATTCTTTGGGTGCAGTTCATTCGTCCCCTGTCCTTGCTCACTCTTTTGTGCCCTTGGAATTTGGCCACTCTCCCACATGCCCAATGTGCTCACCTGAAGTCCTACCTCTTGGGCCTGGGTTCATCATCTTTCTTGCTTTGCTTCTCTACTGCATACGTAGCAAGAAAAGTGTCCTTCCTGAGCCAGGTGACATTTCTGCAGCCACAGACTGTGCATCTCCTGGCTGATGCCCATGGTGCTCTGTGTGCTCCTTACCTCATTCCTCTCCTTCTGCACACCCTACTGCCGTCTCCTTGGCCCTCATATACTCTCCTGCATCTGCCCGCTTGCCTACGCCCTCTCCTCACAGCCTGTGAACCTGGACTCTGATTTCCTCCAGGGACACGCAAACCTCGGTACTGGTTACCTTTCCTGATTCCATTGGGACCCCTTTGTTGCACAGTCTTGGGGCACAGTCCTTGGGGAGCCTCTTCCTCTGATTCCCCTACCTCTTCCTTATCAGTCTGGGTCAGTGGTTCGCACCGTTCACAGTGGGGCAATTTGGATTTAACGGGGGCGATTTCAAACGAATTGATAAGAGTGAATTTCTTGCATTTCTGAAGCTTCTAGGAGCTTCATGTACTAGTACAGTAGAGAATGATCTTTTGTGACCTATGCATCACGTAAGTTCTCTGTTATACGTTTCGTTTTTATTTTTTTTGTTTTTTTCTCCTTTAAAGTATTCCAAATACTAGTACATCTGTGTCCTTCTCCCCCCAATTGACTTCCCCCAGCCTCCCCTACCCCCCGGCATCTGTTATATGTTTAAAAGTTTATTTGCTATTTTTTGATATCACTTCAATTGTTATTTTGGGGCAATTTCTGGGTTATTTCTTCCTCACTATGTCAACTGTCTGTTGTTCTTTTCCTTTTCTCTTTTATGGATGCCATCTTGTTTGGAAGGTTGTTTAGACCAAGTTAGTGGCCTTTTAGGTGTCCTCCACAGGAATCGGAGTTCACTTTTTGAATAATGGGAATTATATGCCACGGGCCGGGGGAAGCATCAGGATTTTAGAGATGCTTAGGTGGGGCATGGGCAAAAAAAGGTTGGGAGCCACTGCTCTGGGTCTTTGGCCTTCAGCCCTCCCTCTTGCCCCTGTGCCTGCTCAGCCATGCCTGACACCTTGGCGCTCGGTCTCGCTCTGCACAGAGCCCTGGGTCTTGCTGTCCGCCCCTCTCTTCTCCTTCCTCTGCCAGCCATCGTCTCTCTGCCAGAACATCTCCAGTCCCAGGTGGGCCATGCTTCTGCTCTACAGCCCTTCAGGTGCTCTCTGATCACATCAGTCCACCCGAAATTTCCCCGTTGGTCGCTCCTGTCTCCCTCAGCCCTCCTCCTCAAGAGGCCTCAGTGCCAGGACCAAACCTTGGTGCTCTGCTCCCTACTCACTCCAGGTGAAGCCCAGGGGGCCACCCTCTATCCTTCCAGGTGATTTCTCGGCTACATCCCTGGGCTTGAGGTCTGCCTGGTCCAGGGTCCCTTAGCCCCATTCTGACATGCTTGAGTCTCATACCTCCACCTCCTCACCTGCTCATGCTTCTCCTCACTGCCCAGCTCTCCTCTCTGCCCCTTCCACCAGTGATTCTCACCCGAGGGTGCATGACCCCCCAAGGAGGCCTATCAGCAACATCTTTGGGGTGTGTTTTTGTGTTTTCTTTTGAATTTTTTTTGGTTTTGTTGTTTCAAGCAGTGTACTGCTCCCCCTTCAGATGGTGTGATAGGCCTCCCTTGGGGGTCATGCCCACACCCCCCCCTCGGGTGAAACTCACCCCCCCACCCCCGGGAAGAATCACTGCTGTGGAAGCCCAACCTGACCCCTGGGCTGCACTCACCCTTGCGCCTCTAGCTATCTACTGGTTGCCCTTCACACATTTTCCTGAAAGATCCCAGCATTCGCACCATTCTCTCACTGTCCCCACACTGTCCTCTTGCAACTGCCCGACTCCCTTCCAACTCTAATCTGCAAAACACCATTATTTATCTGTAGCCACCACCACAATTCCAACACACACACACACACACACCCACACACACACACACACTCACCCACGCTTAAGCTCCTCCTTCCTCCTTATCTTTACAACTCCGGTGCCTTGTGGAAGTACCTTTTTCCCAGGACCTGGACGTTCTCAGCTCTTGCTGTTCTCCCTTTTCTAGATGTTATCCCTCCTCTCACACCCCTGGCATGATCCTTCCCCAGAGTCCCTGTGGTCCTCTCAAGTGCTGGTGTGTTTTCCGCCAACCAGACTTTTGCCTTCGCCTATCCTGCTAGGGCTCCTCTCCAGTGGGCTCTCTGGGTGGATTCCCTGGTCTTGCCCTCCTGCTGCTTAGTTGTCCTCATCATGCCCACCACTTGACACGGAATCAGCCCACAATCTCCATTAAAGGAGTTGGGTACTCCCGTGCATGGAGCTTGGCTCCCTTCACCCAACCCCATCCCAGTCCATGTCCTCCTCTCCAACCCTGGCACACCAGAAAGGCCTCCAGACTCGACCCCTTGATCCCACCTCTCCCTGCCTCCATGCTCCACCCTCTGCTTGACCCTCAATGTCCCATCCTACTTCCCCTATGACTTGCTAGTCAGATGAAGGATTGATTGGTCCTTCCATGACCTTTGCTGGCCTCTTCACTTACACTCCTCCTTCCCCCATTGCCTGCTCTCTCATCCCCAAGAGGGGTTTCCTGACTATATCTGCTGTCCCCTGTTCCTTGCCTTTGGGGGTCCACCATTATGAGATGGTGGTGGCTTACCTGGCCTTCTCTGTAACCTCACCTCCTATCGCCTAGCCCTGCGCTGACAGGGGTGTCCCCAGGCTTTTCCATGGGCCACTTCTCCACACCTCGTCGTCCTCTGACCTCATCCCACCAGGCCGGCATTGCTCTTTGGCCTTACCCACTCTGTGATCTTCACCCTGCGTGGGCTCCTGCCCGCCCTTGAGCCACCCATGGGAGGGAAGTACCTGCCTTCTCCTGGTTGCCACCCAGGTTTCGTTCTTTACCATTCTTTGGGTGCAGTTCATTCGTCCCCTGTCCTTTCTCACTCTTTTGTGCCCTTGGAATTTGGCCCCTCTCCTACACTCTCCCACACGCCCAATGTGCTCACCTGAAGTCCTACCTCTTGGGCCTGGGTTCATCATCTTTCTTGCTTTGCTTCTCTACTGCATACGTAGCAAGAAAAGTGTCCTTCCTGAGCCAGGTGACATTTCTGCAGCCACAGACTGTGCATCTCCTGGCTGATGCCCATGGTGCTCTGTGTGCTCCTTACCTCATTCCTCACCTTCTGCACACCCCACTGCCGTCTCCTTGGCCCTCATATACTCTCCTGCATCTGCCCGCTTGCCTACGCCCTCTCCTCACAGCCTGTGAACCTGGACTCTGATTTCCTCCAGGGACACGCAAACCTCGGTACTGGTTACCTTTCCTGATTCCATTGGGACCCCTTTGTTGCACAGTCTTGGGGCACAGTCCTTGGGGAGCCTCTTCCTCTGATTCCCCTACCTCTTCCTTATCAGTCTGGGTCAGTGGTTCCCACCGTTCACAGTGGGGCAATTTGGATTTAACTGGGGCGATTTCAAACGAATTGATAAGAGTGAATTTCTTGCATTTCTGAAGCTTCTAGGAGCTTCATGTACTAGTACAGTAGAGAATGATCTTTTGTGACATATTCATCACGTAAGTTCTCTGTTATACGTTTCGTTTTTATTTTTTTTTGTTTTTTTCTCCTTTAAAGTATTCCAAATACTAGTACATCTGTGTCCTTCTCCCCCCAATTGACCTTCCCCCAGCCTCCCCTACCCCCCGGCATCTGTTATATGTTTAAAAGTTTATTTGCTATTTTTTGATATCACTTCAATTGTTATTTTGGGGCAATTTCTGGGTTATTTCTTCCTCAGTATGTCAACTGTCTGTTGTTCTTTTCTTTTTCTCTTTCATGGATGCCATCTTGTTTGGAAGGTTGTTTAGACCAAGTTAGTGGCCTTTTAGGTGTCCTCCAGAGGAATCGGAGTTCACTTTTTGAATAATGGGAATTATATGCCACGGGCCGGGGGAAGCATCAGGATTTTAGAGATGCTTAGGTGGGGCATGGGCAAAAAAAGGTTGGGAGCCACTGCTCTGGGTCTTTGGCCTTCAGCCCTCCCTCTTGCCCCTGTGCCTGCTCAGCCATGCCTGACACCTTGGCGCTCGGTCTCACTCTCCACAGAGCCCTGGGTCTTGCTGTCCGCCCCTCTCTTCTCCTTTCTCTGCCAGCCATCGTCTCTCTGCCAGAACATCTCCAGTCCCAGGTGGGCCATGCTTCTGCTCTACAGCCCTTCAGGTGCTCTCTGATCACATCAGTCCACCCGAAATTTCCCCGTTGGTCGCTCCTGTCTCCCTCAGCCCTCCTCCTCAAGAGGCCTCAGTGCCAGGACCAAACCTTGGTGCTCTGCTCCCTACTCACTCCAGGTGAAGCCCAGGGGGCCACCCTCTATCCTTCCAGGTGATTTCTCGGCTACATCCCTGGGCTTGAGGTCTGCCTGGTCCAGGGTCCCTTAGCCCCATTCTGACATGCTTGAGTCTCATACCTCCACCTCCTCACCTGCTCATGCTTCTCCTCACTGCCCAGCTCTCCTCTCTGCCCCTTCCACCAGTGATTCTCACCTGAGGGTGCATGACCCCCCAAGGAGGCCTATCAGCAACATCTTTGGGGTGTGTTTTTGTGTTTTCTTTTGAATTTTTTTTGGTTTTGTTGTTTCAAGCAGTGTACTGCTCCCCCTTCAGATGGTGTGATAGGCCTCCCTTGGGGGTCATGCCCACCCCCCCCCCTCGGGTGAAACTCACCCCCCCACCCCCGGGAAGAATCACTGCTGTGGAAGCCCAACCTGACCCCTGGGCTGCACTCACCCTTGCGCCTCTAGCTATCTACTGGTTGCCCTTGACACATTTTCCTGAAAGATCCCAGCATTCGCACCATTCTCTCACTGTCCCGACACTGTCCTCTTGCAACTGCCCGACTCCCTTCCAACTCTAATCTGCAAAACACCATTATTTATCTGTAGCCACCACCACAATTCCAAAACACACACACACACACACACACACACACACACACACACACTCTCTCTCTCTCACCCACGTTTAAGCTCCTCCTTCCTCCTTATCTTTACAACTCTGGTGCCTTGTGGAAGTACCTTTGTCCCAGGACCTGGACGTTCTCAGCTCTTGCTGTTCTCCCTTTTCTAGATGTTATCCCTCCTCTCACACCCCTGGCATGATCCTTCCACAGAGCCCCTGTGGTCCTCTCAAGTGCTGGTGTGTTTTCCGCCAACCAGACTTTTGCCTTCGCCTATCCTGCTAGGGCTCCTCTCCAGTGGGCTCTCTGGGTGGATTCCCTGGTCTTGCCCTCGTGGTGCTTAGTTGTCCTCATCATGCCCACCACTTGACACGGAATCAGCCCACAATCTCCATTAAAGGAGTTGGGTATTCCCGTGCATGGAGCTTGGCTCCCTTCACCCAACCCCATCCCAATCCATGTCCTCCTCTCCAACCCTGGCACACCAGAAAGGCCTCCAGACTCGACCCCTTGATCCCACCTCTCCCTGCCTCCATGCTCCACCCTCTGCTGGACCCTCAATGTCCCATCCTACTTCCCCTATGACTTGCTAGTCAGATGAAGGATTGATTGGTCCTTCCATGACCTTTGCTGGCCTCTTCACTTACACTCCTCCTTCCCCCATTGCCTGCTCTCTCATCCCCAAGAGGGGTTTCCTGACTATATCTTCTGTCCCCTGTTCCTTGCCTTTGGGGGTCCACCATTATGAGATGGTGGTGGCTTACCTGGCCTTCTCTGTAACCTCACCTCCTATCGCCTAGCCCTGCGCTGACAGGGGTGTCCCCAGGCTTTTCCATGGGCCACTTCTCCACACCTCGTCGTCCTCTGACCTCATCCCACCAGGCCGGCATTGCTCTTTGGCCTTACCCACTCTGTGATCTTCACCCTGCGTGGGCTCCTGCCCGCCCTTGAGCCACCCATGGGAGGGAAGTACCTGCCTTCTCCTGGTTGCCACCCAGGTTTCGTTCTTTACCATTCTTTGGGTGCAGTTCATTCGTCCCCTGTCCTTTCTCACTCTTTTGTGCCCTTGGAATTTGGCCACTCTCCCACACGCCCAATGTGCTCACCTGAAGTCCTACCTCTTGGGCCTGGGTTCATCATCTTTCTTGCTTTGCTTCTCTACTGCATACGTAGCAAGAAAAGTGTCCTTCCTGAGCCAGGTGACATTTCTGCAGCCACAGACTGTGCATCTCCTGGCTGATGCCCATGGTGCTCTGTGTGCTCCTTACCTCATTCCTCACCTTCTGCACACCCCACTGCCGTCTCCTTGGCCCTCATATACTCTCCTGCATCTGCCCGCTTGCCTACGCCCTCTCCTCACAGCCTGTGAACCTGGACTCTGATTTCCTCCAGGGACACGCAAACCTCGGTACTGGTTACCTTTCCTGATTCCATTGGGACCCCTTTGTTGCACAGTCTTGGGGCACAGTCCTTGGGGAGCCTCTTCCTCTGATTCCCCTACCTCTTCCTTATCAGTCTGGGTCAGTGGTTCCCACCGTTCACAGTGGGGCAATTTGGATTTAACGGGGGCGATTTCAAACGAATTGATAAGAGTGAATTTCTTGCATTTCTGAAGCTTCTAGGAGCTTCATGTACTAGTACAGTAGAGAATGATCTTTGGTGACATATTCATCACGTAAGTTCTCTGTTATACGTTTCATTTTTTTTTTGTTTGTTTTTTTCTCCTTTAAAGTATTCCAAATACTAGTACATCTGTGTCCTTCTCCCCCCAATTGACCTTCCCCCAGCCTCCCCTACCCCCCGGCATCTGTTATATGTTTAAAAGTTTATTTGCTATTTTTTGATATCACTTCAATTGTTATTTTGGGGCAATTTCTGGGTTATTTCTTCCTCAGTATGTCAACTGTCTTTTGTTCTTTTCTTTTTCTCTTTCATGGATGCCATCTTGTTTGGAAGGTTTTTTAGACCATGTTAGTGGCCTTTTAGGTGTCCTCCACAGGAATCGGAGTTCACTTTTTGAATAATGGGAATTATATGCCACGGGCCGGGGGAAGCATCAGGATTTTAGAGATGCTTAGGTGGGGCATGGGCAAAAAAAGGTTGGGAGCCACTGCTCTGGGTCTTTGGCCTTCAGCCCTCCCTCTTGCCCCTGTGCCTGCTCAGCCATGCCTGACACCTTGGCGCTCGGTCTCACTCTGCACAGAGCCCTGGGTCTTGCTGTCCACCCCTCTCTTCTCCTTCCTCTGCCAGCCATCGTCTCTCTGCCAGAACATCTCCAGTCCCAGGTGGGCCATGCTTCTGCTCTACAGCCCTTCAGGTGCTCTCTGATCACATCAGTCCACCCGAAATTTCCCCGTTGGTCGCTCCTGTCTCCCTCAGCCCTCCTCCTCAAGAGGCCTCAGTGCCAGGACCAAACCTTGGTGCTCTGCTCCCTACTCACTCCAGGTGAAGCCCAGGGGGCCACCCTCTATCCTTCCAGGTGATTTCTCGGCTACATCCCTGGGCTTGAGGTCTGCCTGGTCCAGGGTCCCTTAGCCCCATTCTGACATGCTTGAGTCTCATACCTCCACCTCCTCACCTGCTCATGCTTCTCCTCACTGCCCAGCTCTCCTCTCTGCCCCTTCCACCAGTGATTCTCACCCGAGGGTGCATGACCCCCCAAGGAGGCCTATCAGCAACATCTTTGGGGTGTGTTTTTGTGTTTTCTTTTGAATTTTTTTTGGTTTTGTTGTTTCAAGCAGTGTACTGCTCCCCCTTCAGATGATGTGATAGGCCTCCCTTGGGGGTCATGCCCACCCCCCCCTTCGGGTGAAACTCACCCCCCCACCCCCGGGAAGAATCACTGCTGTGGAAGCCCAACCTGACCCCTGGGCTGCACTCACCCTTGCGCCTCTAGCTATCTACTGGTTGCCCTTGACACATTTTCCTGAAAGATCCCAGCATTCGCACCATTCTCTCACTGTCCCGACACTGTCCTCTTGCAACTGCCCGACTCCCTTCCAACTCTAATCTGCAAAACACCATTATTTATCTGTAGCCACCACCACAATTCCAAAACACACACACACACACACACAGACACACACACACACTCACCCACGCTTAAGCTCCTCCTTCCTCCTTATCTTTACAACTCTGGTGCCTTGTGGAAGTACCTTTGTCCCAGGACCTGGACGTTCTCAGCTCTTGCTGTTCTCCCTTTTCTAGATGTTATCCCTCCTCTCACACCCCTGGCATGATCCTTCCACAGAGCCCCTGTGGTCCTCTCAAGTGCTGGTGTGTTTTCCGCCAACCAGACTTTTGCCTTCGCCTATCCTGCTAGGGCTCCTCTCCAGTGGGCTCTCTGGGTGGATTCCCTGGTCTTGCCCTCGTGGTGCTTAGTTGTCCTCATCATGCCCACCACTTGACACGGAATCAGCCCACAATCTCCATTAAAGGAGTTGGGTATTCCCGTGCATGGAGCTTGGCTCCCTTCACCCAACCCCATCCCAATCCATGTCCTCCTCTCCAACCCTGGCACACCAGAAAGGCCTCCAGACTCGACCCCTTGATCCCACCTCTCCCTGCCTCCATGCTCCACCCTCTGCTGGACCCTCAATGTCCCATCCTACTTCCCCTATGACTTGCTAGTCAGATGAAGGATTGATTGGTCCTTCCATGACCTTTGCTGGCCTCTTCACTTACACTCCTCCTTCCCCCATTGCCTGCTCTCTCATCCCCAAGAGGGGTTTCCTGACTATATCTTCTGTCCCCTGTTCCTTGCCTTTGGGGGTCCACCATTATGAGATGGTGGTGGCTTACCTGGCCTTCTCTGTAACCTCACCTCCTATCGCCTAGCCCTGCGCTGACAGGGGTGTCCCCAGGCTTTTCCATGGGCCACTTCTCCACACCTCGTCGTCCTCTGACCTCATCCCACCAGGCCGGCATTGCTCTTTGGCCTTACCCACTCTGTGATCTTCACCCTGCGTGGGCTCCTGCCCGCCCTTGAGCCACCCATGGGAGGGAAGTACCTGCCTTCTCCTGGTTGCCACCCAGGTTTCGTTCTTTACCATTCTTTGGGTGCAGTTCATTCGTCCCCTGTCCTTTCTCACTCTTTTGTGCCCTTGGAATTTGGCCACTCTCCCACACGCCCAATGTGCTCACCTGAAGTCCTACCTCTTGGGCCTGGGTTCATCATCTTTCTTGCTTTGCTTCTCTACTGCATACGTAGCAAGAAAAGTGTCCTTCCTGAGCCAGGTGACATTTCTGCAGCCACAGACTGTGCATCTCCTGGCTGATGCCCATGGTGCTCTGTGTGCTCCTTACCTCATTCCTCACCTTCTGCACACCCCACTGCCGTCTCCTTGGCCCTCATATACTCTCCTGCATCTGCCCGCTTGCCTACGCCCTCTCCTCACAGCCTGTGAACCTGGACTCTGATTTCCTCCAGGGACACGCAAACCTCGGTACTGGTTACCTTTCCTGATTCCATTGGGACCCCTTTGTTGCACAGTCTTGGGGCACAGTCCTTGGGGAGCCTCTTCCTCTGATTCCCCTACCTCTTCCTTATCAGTCTGGGTCAGTGGTTCCCACCGTTCACAGTGGGGCAATTTGGATTTAACGGGGGCGATTTCAAACGAATTGATAAGAGTGAATTTCTTGCATTTCTGAAGCTTCTAGGAGCTTCATGTACTAGTACAGTAGAGAATGATCTTTGGTGACATATTCATCACGTAAGTTCTCTGTTATACGTTTCATTTTTTTTTTGTTTGTTTTTTTCTCCTTTAAAGTATTCCAAATACTAGTACATCTGTGTCCTTCTCCCCCCAATTGACCTTCCCCCAGCCTCCCCTACCCCCCGGCATCTGTTATATGTTTAAAAGTTTATTTGCTATTTTTTGATATCACTTCAATTGTTATTTTGGGGCAATTTCTGGGTTATTTCTTCCTCAGTATGTCAACTGTCTTTTGTTCTTTTCTTTTTCTCTTTCATGGATGCCATCTTGTTTGGAAGGTTTTTTAGACCATGTTAGTGGCCTTTTAGGTGTCCTCCACAGGAATCGGAGTTCACTTTTTGAATAATGGGAATTATATGCCACGGGCCGGGGGAAGCATCAGGATTTTAGAGATGCTTAGGTGGGGCATGGGCAAAAAAAGGTTGGGAGCCACTGCTCTGGGTCTTTGGCCTTCAGCCCTCCCTCTTGCCCCTGTGCCTGCTCAGCCATGCCTGACACCTTGGCGCTCGGTCTCACTCTGCACAGAGCCCTGGGTCTTGCTGTCCACCCCTCTCTTCTCCTTCCTCTGCCAGCCATCGTCTCTCTGCCAGAACATCTCCAGTCCCAGGTGGGCCATGCTTCTGCTCTACAGCCCTTCAGGTGCTCTCTGATCACATCAGTCCACCCGAAATTTCCCCGTTGGTCGCTCCTGTCTCCCTCAGCCCTCCTCCTCAAGAGGCCTCAGTGCCAGGACCAAACCTTGGTGCTCTGCTCCCTACTCACTCCAGGTGAAGCCCAGGGGGCCACCCTCTATCCTTCCAGGTGATTTCTCGGCTACATCCCTGGGCTTGAGGTCTGCCTGGTCCAGGGTCCCTTAGCCCCATTCTGACATGCTTGAGTCTCATACCTCCACCTCCTCACCTGCTCATGCTTCTCCTCACTGCCCAGCTCTCCTCTCTGCCCCTTCCACCAGTGATTCTCACCCGAGGGTGCATGACCCCCCAAGGAGGCCTATCAGCAACATCTTTGGGGTGTGTTTTTGTGTTTTCTTTTGAATTTTTTTTGGTTTTGTTGTTTCAAGCAGTGTACTGCTCCCCCTTCAGATGATGTGATAGGCCTCCCTTGGGGGTCATGCCCACCCCCCCCTTCGGGTGAAACTCACCCCCCCACCCCCGGGAAGAATCACTGCTGTGGAAGCCCAACCTGACCCCTGGGCTGCACTCACCCTTGCGCCTCTAGCTATCTACTGGTTGCCCTTGACACATTTTCCTGAAAGATCCCAGCATTCGCACCATTCTCTCACTGTCCCGACACTGTCCTCTTGCAACTGCCCGACTCCCTTCCAACTCTAATCTGCAAAACACCATTATTTATCTGTAGCCACCACCACAATTCCAAAACACACACACACACACACACAGACACACACACACACTCACCCACGCTTAAGCTCCTCCTTCCTCCTTATCTTTACAACTCTGGTGCCTTGTGGAAGTACCTTTGTCCCAGGACCTGGACGTTCTCAGCTCTTGCTGTTCTCCCTTTTCTAGATGTTATCCCTCCTCTCACACCCCTGGCATGATCCTTCCACAGAGCCCCTGTGGTCCTCTCAAGTGCTGGTGTGTTTTCCGCCAACCAGACTTTTGCCTTCGCCTATCCTGCTAGGGCTCCTCTCCAGTGGGCTCTCTGGGTGGATTCCCTGGTCTTGCCCTCGTGGTGCTTAGTTGTCCTCATCATGCCCACCACTTGACACGGAATCAGCCCACAATCTCCATTAAAGGAGTTGGGTATTCCCGTGCATGGAGCTTGGCTCCCTTCACCCAACCCCATCCCAATCCATGTCCTCCTCTCCAACCCTGGCACACCAGAAAGGCCTCCAGACTCGACCCCTTGATCCCACCTCTCCCTGCCTCCATGCTCCACCCTCTGCTGGACCCTCAATGTCCCATCCTACTTCCCCTATGACTTGCTAGTCAGATGAAGGATTGATTGGTCCTTCCATGACCTTTGCTGGCCTCTTCACTTACACTCCTCCTTCCCCCATTGCCTGCTCTCTCATCCCCAAGAGGGGTTTCCTGACTACATCTGCTGTCCCCTGTTCCTTGCCTTTGGGGGTCCACCATTATGAGATGGTGGTGGCTTACCTGGCCTTCTCTGTAACCTCACCTCCTATCGCCTAGCCCTGCGCTGACAGGGGTGTCCCCAGGCTTTTCCATGGGCCACTTCTCCACACCTCGTCGTCCTCTGACCTCATCCCACCAGGCCGGCATTGCTCTTTGGCCTTACCCACTCTGTGATCTTCACCCTGCGTGGGCTCCTGCCCGCCCTTGAGCCACCCATGGGAGGGAAGTACCTGCCTTCTCCTGGTTGCCACCCAGGTTTCGTTCTTTACCATTCTTTGGGTGCAGTTCATTCGTCCCCTGTCCTTTCTCACTCTTTTGTGCCCTTGGAATTTGGCCACTCTCCCACACGCCCAATGTGCTCACCTGAAGTCCTACCTCTTGGGCCTGGGTTCATCATCTTTCTTGCTTTGCTTCTCTACTGCATACGTAGCAAGAAAAGTGTCCTTCCTGAGCCAGGTGACATTTTTGCAGCCACAGACTGTGCATCTCCTGGCTGATGCCCATGGTGCTCTGTGTGCTCCTTACCTCATTCCTCACCTTCTGCACACCCCACTGCCGTCTCCTTGGCCCTCATATACTCTCCTGCATCTGCCCCCTTGCCTACGCCCTCTCCTCACAGCCTGGGAACCTGGACTCTGATTTCCTCCAGGGACACGCAAACCTCGCTACTGGTTACCTTTCCTGATTCCATTGGGACCCCTTTGTTGCACAGTCTTGGGGCACAGTCCTTGGGGAGCCTCTTCCTCTGATTCCCCTACCTCTTCCTTATCAGTCTGGGTCAGTGGTTCCCACCGTTCACAGTGGGGCAATTTGGATTTAACGGGGGCGATTTCAAACGAATTGATAAGAGTGAATTTCTTGCATTTCTGAAGCTTCTAGGAGCTTCATGTACTAGTACAGTAGAGAATGATCTTTGGTGACATATTCATCACGTAAGTTCTCTGTTATACGTTTCGTTTTTATTTTTTTTTGTTTTTTTCTCCTTTAAAGTATTCCAAATACTAGTACATCTGTGTCCTTCTCCCCCCAGTTGACCTTCCCCCAGCCTCCCCTACCCCCCGGCATCTGTTATATGTTTAAAAGTTTATTTGCTATTTTTTGATATCACTTCAATTGTTATTTTGGGGCAATTTCTGGGTTATTTCTTCCTCAGTATGTCAACTGTCTGTTGTTCTTTTCTTTTTCTCTTTCATGGATGCCATCTTGTTTGGAAGGTTGTTTAGACCAAGTTAGTGGCCTTTTAGGTGTCCTCCACAGGAATCGGAGTTCACTTTTTGAATAATGGGAATTATATGCCACGGGCCGGGGGAAGCATCAGGATTTTAGAGATGCTTAGGTGGGGCATGGGCAAAAAAAGGTTGGGAGCCACTGCTCTGGGTCTTTGGCCTTCAGCCCTCCCTCTTGCCCCTGTGCCTGCTCAGCCATGCCTGACACCTTGGCGCTCGGTCTCGCTCTGCACAGAGCCCTGGGTCTTGCTGTCCGCCCCTCTCTTCTCCTTCCTCTGCCAGCCATCGTCTCTCTGCCAGAACATCTCCAGTCCCAGGTGGGCCATGCTTCTGCTCTACAGCCCTTCAGGTGCTCTCTGATCACATCAGTCCACCCGAAATTTCCCCGTTGGTCGCTCCTGTCTCCCTCAGCCCTCCTCCTCAAGAGGCCTCAGTGCCAGGACCAAACCTTGGTGCTCTGCTCCCTACTCACTCCAGGTGAAGCCCAGGGGGCCACCCTCTAACCTTCCAGGTGATTTCTCGGCTACATCCCTGGGCTTGAGGTCTGCCTGGTCCAGGGTCCCTTAGCCCCATTCTGACATGCTTGAGTCTCATACCTCCACCTCCTCACCTGCTCATGCTTCTCCTCTCTGCCCAGCTCTCCTCTCTGCCCCTTCCACCAGTGATTCTCACCCGAGGGTGCATGACCCCCCAAGGAGGCCTATCAGCAACATCTTTGGGGTGTGTTTTTGTGTTTTCTTTTGAATTTTTTTTGGTTTTGTTGTTTCAAGCAGTGTACTGCTCCCCCTTCAGATGGTGTGATAGGCCTCCCTTGGGGGTCATGCCCACCCCCCCCCTCGGGTGAAACTCACCCCCCCACCCCCGGGAAGAATCACTGCTGTGGAAGCCCAACCTGACTCCTGGGCTGCACTCACCCTTGCGCCTCTAGCTATCTACTGGTTGCCCTTGACACATTTTCCTGAAAGATCCCAGCATTCGCACCATTCTCTCACTGTTCCGACACTGTCCTCTTGCAACTGCCCGACTCCCTTCCAACTCTAATCTGCAAAACACCATTATTTATCTGTAGCCACCACCACAATTCCAAAACACACACACACACACACACACACACACACACACACACACTCACCCACGCTTAAGCTCCTCCTTCCTCCTTATCTTTACAACTCTGGTGCCTTGTGGAAGTACCTTTGTCCCAGGACCTGGACGTTCTCAGCTCTTGCTATTCTCCCTTTTCTAGATGTTATCCCTCCTCTCACACCCCTGGCATGATCCTTCCACAGAGCCCCTGTGGTCCTCTCAAGTGCTGGTGTGTTTTCCGCCAACCAGACTTTTGCCTTCGCCTATCCTGCTAGGGCTACTCTCCAGTGGGCTCTCTGGGTGGATTCCCTGGTCTTGCCCTCGTGGTGCTTAGTTGTCCTCATCATGCCCACCACTTGACACGGAATCAGCCCACAATCTCCATTAAAGGAGTTGGGTATTCCCGTGCATGGAGCTTGGCTCCCTTCACCCAACCCCATCCCAATCCATGTCCTCCTCTCCAACCCTGGCACACCAGAAAGGCCTCCAGACTCGACCCCTTGATCCCACCTCTCCCTGCCTCCATGCTCCACCCTCTGCTGGACCCTCAATGTCCCATCCTACTTCCCCTATGACTTGCTAGTCAGATGAAGGATTGATTGGTCCTTCCATGACCTTTGCTGGCCTCTTCACTTACACTCCTCCTTCCCCCATTGCCTGCTCTCTCATCCCCAAGAGGGGTTTCCTGACTACATCTGCTGTCCCCTGTTCCTTGCCTTTGGGGGTCCACCATTATGAGATGGTGGTGGCTTACCTGGCCTTCTCTGTAACCTCACCTCCTATCGCCTAGCCCTGCGCTGACAGGGGTGTCCCCAGGCTTTTCCATGGGCCACTTCTCCACACCTCGTCGTCCTCTGACCTCATCCCACCAGGCCGGCATTGCTCTTTGGCCTTACCCACTCTGTGATCTTCACCCTGCGTGGGCTCCTGCCCGCCCTTGAGCCACCCATGGGAGGGAAGTACCTGCCTTCTCCTGGTTGCCACCCAGGTTTCGTTCTTTACCATTCTTTGGGTGCAGTTCATTCGTCCCCTGTCCTTTCTCACTCTTTTGTGCCCTTGGAATTTGGCCACTCTCCCACACGCCCAATGTGCTCACCTGAAGTCCTACCTCTTGGGCCTGGGTTCATCATCTTTCTTGCTTTGCTTCTCGACTGCATACGTAGCAAGAAAAGTGTCCTTCCTGAGCCAGGTGACATTTCTGCAGCCACAGACTGTGCATCTCCTGGCTGATGCCCATGGTGCTCTGTGTGCTCCTTACCTCATTCCTCACCTTCTGCACACCCCACTGCCGTCTCCTTGGCCCTCATATACTCTCCTGCATCTGCCCCCTTGCCTACGCCCTCTCCTCACAGCCTGGGAACCTGGACTCTGATTTCCTCCAGGGACACGCAAACCTCGCTACTGGTTACCTTTCCTGATTCCATTGGGACCCCTTTGTTGCACAGTCTTGGGGCACAGTCCTTGGGGAGCCTCTTCCTCTGATTCCCCTACCTCTTCCTTATCAGTCTGGGTCAGTGGTTCCCACCGTTCACAGTGGGGCAATTTGGATTTAACGGGGGCGATTTCAAACGAATTGATAAGAGTGAATTTCTTGCATTTCTGAAGCTTCTAGGAGCTTCATGTACTAGTACAGTAGAGAATGATCTTTGGTGACATATTCATCACGTAAGTTCTCTGTTATACGTTTCGTTTTTATTTTTTTTTGTTTTTTTCTCCTTTAAAGTATTCCAAATACTAGTACATCTGTGTCCTTCTCCCCCCAGTTGACCTTCCCCCAGCCTCCCCTACCCCCCGGCATCTGTTATATGTTTAAAAGTTTATTTGCTATTTTTTGATATCACTTCAATTGTTATTTTGGGGCAATTTCTGGGTTATTTCTTCCTCAGTATGTCAACTGTCTGTTGTTCTTTTCTTTTTCTCTTTCATGGATGCCATCTTGTTTGGAAGGTTGTTTAGACCAAGTTAGTGGCCTTTTAGGTGTCCTCCACAGGAATCGGAGTTCACTTTTTGAATAATGGGAATTATATGCCACGGGCCGGGGGAAGCATCAGGATTTTAGAGATGCTTAGGTGGGGCATGGGCAAAAAAAGGTTGGGAGCCACTGCTCTGGGTCTTTGGCCTTCAGCCCTCCCTCTTGCCCCTGTGCCTGCTCAGCCATGCCTGACACCTTGGCGCTCGGTCTCGCTCTGCACAGAGCCCTGGGTCTTGCTGTCCGCCCCTCTCTTCTCCTTCCTCTGCCAGCCATCGTCTCTCTGCCAGAACATCTCCAGTCCCAGGTGGGCCATGCTTCTGCTCTACAGCCCTTCAGGTGCTCTCTGATCACATCAGTCCACCCGAAATTTCCCCGTTGGTCGCTCCTGTCTCCCTCAGCCCTCCTCCTCAAGAGGCCTCAGTGCCAGGACCAAACCTTGGTGCTCTGCTCCCTACTCACTCCAGGTGAAGCCCAGGGGGCCACCCTCTAACCTTCCAGGTGATTTCTCGGCTACATCCCTGGGCTTGAGGTCTGCCTGGTCCAGGGTCCCTTAGCCCCATTCTGACATGCTTGAGTCTCATACCTCCACCTCCTCACCTGCTCATGCTTCTCCTCTCTGCCCAGCTCTCCTCTCTGCCCCTTCCACCAGTGATTCTCACCCGAGGGTGCATGACCCCCCAAGGAGGCCTGTCAGCAACATCTTTGGGGTGTGTTTTTGTGTTTTCTTTTGAATTTTTTTTGGTTTTGTTGTTTCAAGCAGTGTACTGCTCCCCCTTCAGATGGTGTGATAGGCCTCCCTTGGGGGTCATGCCCACCCCCCCCCCTCGGGTGAAACTCACCCCCCCACCCCCGGGAAGAATCACTGCTGTGGAAGCCCAACCTGACTCCTGGGCTGCACTCACCCTTGCGCCTCTAGCTATCTACTGGTTGCCCTTGACACATTTTCCTGAAAGATCCCAGCATTCGCACCATTCTCTCACTGTTCCGACACTGTCCTCTTGCAACTGCCCGACTCCCTTCCAACTCTAATCTGCAAAACACCATTATTTATCTGTAGCCACCACCACAATTCCAAAACACACACACACACACACACACACACACACACACACACACACACACTCACCCACGCTTAAGCTCCTCCTTCCTCCTTATCTTTACAACTCTGGTGCCTTGTGGAAGTACCTTTGTCCCAGGACCTGGACGTTCTCAGCTCTTGCTATTCTCCCTTTTCTAGATGTTATCCCTCCTCTCACACCCCTGGCATGATCCTTCCACAGAGCCCCTGTGGTCCTCTCAAGTGCTGGTGTGTTTTCCGCCAACCAGACTTTTGCCTTCGCCTATCCTGCTAGGGCTACTCTCCAGTGGGCTCTCTGGGTGGATTCCCTGGTCTTGCCCTCGTGGTGCTTAGTTGTCCTCATCATGCCCACCACTTGACACGGAATCAGCCCACAATCTCCATTAAAGGAGTTGGGTATTCCCGTGCATGGAGCTTGGCTCCCTTCACCCAACCCCATCCCAATCCATGTCCTCCTCTCCAACCCTGGCACACCAGAAAGGCCTCCAGACTCGACCCCTTGATCCCACCTCTCCCTGCCTCCATGCTCCACCCTCTGCTGGACCCTCAATGTCCCATCCTACTTCCCCTATGACTTGCTAGTCAGATGAAGGATTGATTGGTCCTTCCATGACCTTTGCTGGCCTCTTCACTTACACTCCTCCTTCCCCCATTGCCTGCTCTCTCATCCCCAAGAGGGGTTTCCTGACTACATCTGCTGTCCCCTGTTCCTTGCCTTTGGGGGTCCACCATTATGAGATGGTGGTGGCTTACCTGGCCTTCTCTGTAACCTCACCTCCTATCGCCTAGCCCTGCGCTGACAGGGGTGTCCCCAGGCTTTTCCATGGGCCACTTCTCCACACCTCGTCGTCCTCTGACCTCATCCCACCAGGCCGGCATTGCTCTTTGGCCTTACCCACTCTGTGATCTTCACCCTGCGTGGGCTCCTGCCCGCCCTTGAGCCACCCATGGGAGGGAAGTACCTGCCTTCTCCTGGTTGCCACCCAGGTTTCGTTCTTTACCATTCTTTGGGTGCAGTTCATTCGTCCCCTGTCCTTTCTCACTCTTTTGTGCCCTTGGAATTTGGCCACTCTCCCACACGCCCAATGTGCTCACCTGAAGTCCTACCTCTTGGGCCTGGGTTCATCATCTTTCTTGCTTTGCTTCTCTACTGCATACGTAGCAAGAAAAGTGTCCTTCCTGAGCCAGGTGACATTTCTGCAGCCACAGACTGTGCATCTCCTGGCTGATGCCCATGGTGCTCTGTGTGCTCCTTACCTCATTCCTCACCTTCTGCACACCCCACTGCCGTCTCCTTGGCCCTCATATACTCTCCTGCATCTGCCCCCTTGCCTACGCCCTCTCCTCACAGCCTGGGAACCTGGACTCTGATTTCCTCCAGGGACACGCAAACCTCGCTACTGGTTACCTTTCCTGATTCCATTGGGACCCCTTTGTTGCACAGTCTTGGGGCACAGTCCTTGGGGAGCCTCTTCCTCTGATTCCCCTACCTCTTCCTTATCAGTCTGGGTCAGTGGTTCCCACCGTTCACAGTGGGGCAATTTGGATTTAACGGGGGCGATTTCAAACGAATTGATAAGAGTGAATTTCTTGCATTTCTGAAGCTTCTAGGAGCTTCATGTACTAGTACAGTAGAGAATGATCTTTGGTGACATATTCATCACGTAAGTTCTCTGTTATACGTTTCGTTTTTATTTTTTTTTGTTTTTTTCTCCTTTAAAGTATTCCAAATACTAGTACATCTGTGTCCTTCTCCCCCCAGTTGACCTTCCCCCAGCCTCCCCTACCCCCCGGCATCTGTTATATGTTTAAAAGTTTATTTGCTATTTTTTGATATCACTTCAATTGTTATTTTGGGGCAATTTCTGGGTTATTTCTTCCTCAGTATGTCAACTGTCTGTTGTTCTTTTCTTTTTCTCTTTCATGGATGCCATCTTGTTTGGAAGGTTGTTTAGACCAAGTTAGTGGCCTTTTAGGTGTCCTCCACAGGAATCGGAGTTCACTTTTTGAATAATGGGAATTATATGCCACGGGCCGGGGGAAGCATCAGGATTTTAGAGATGCTTAGGTGGGGCATGGGCAAAAAAAGGTTGGGAGCCACTGCTCTGGGTCTTTGGCCTTCAGCCCTCCCTCTTGCCCCTGTGCCTGCTCAGCCATGCCTGACACCTTGGCGCTCGGTCTCGCTCTGCACAGAGCCCTGGGTCTTGCTGTCCGCCCCTCTCTTCTCCTTCCTCTGCCAGCCATCGTCTCTCTGCCAGAACATCTCCAGTCCCAGGTGGGCCATGCTTCTGCTCTACAGCCCTTCAGGTGCTCTCTGATCACATCAGTCCACCCGAAATTTCCCCGTTGGTCGCTCCTGTCTCCCTCAGCCCTCCTCCTCAAGAGGCCTCAGTGCCAGGACCAAACCTTGGTGCTCTGCTCCCTACTCACTCCAGGTGAAGCCCACGGGGCCACCCTCTAACCTTCCAGGTGATTTCTCGGCTACATCCCTGGGCTTGAGGTCTGCCTGGTCCAGGGTCCCTTAGCCCCATTCTGACATGCTTGAGTCTCATACCTCCACCTCCTCACCTGCTCATGCTTCTCCTCTCTGCCCAGCTCTCCTCTCTGCCCCTTCCACCAGTGATTCTCACCCGAGGGTGCATGACCCCCCAAGGAGGCCTATCAGCAACATCTTTGGGGTGTGTTTTTGTGTTTTCTTTTGAATTTTTTTTGGTTTTGTTGTTTCAAGCAGTGTACTGCTCCCCCTTCAGATGGTGTGATAGGCCTCCCTTGGGGGTCATGCCCACCCCCCCCCCTCGGGTGAAACTCACCCCCCCACCCCCGGGAAGAATCACTGCTGTGGAAGCCCAACCTGACTCCTGGGCTGCACTCACCCTTGCGCCTCTAGCTATCTACTGGTTGCCCTTGACACATTTTCCTGAAAGATCCCAGCATTCGCACCATTCTCTCACTGTTCCGACACTGTCCTCTTGCAACTGCCCGACTCCCTTCCAACTCTAATCTGCAAAACACCATTATTTATCTGTAGCCACCACCACAATTCCAAAACACACACACACACACACACACACACACACACACACACACACTCACCCACGCTTAAGCTCCTCCTTCCTCCTTATCTTTACAACTCTGGTGCCTTGTGGAAGTACCTTTGTCCCAGGACCTGGACGTTCTCAGCTCTTGCTATTCTCCCTTTTCTAGATGTTATCCCTCCTCTCACACCCCTGGCATGATCCTTCCACAGAGCCCCTGTGGTCCTCTCAAGTGCTGGTGTGTTTTCCGCCAACCAGACTTTTGCCTTCGCCTATCCTGCTAGGGCTACTCTCCAGTGGGCTCTCTGGGTGGATTCCCTGGTCTTGCCCTCGTGGTGCTTAGTTGTCCTCATCATGCCCACCACTTGACACGGAATCAGCCCACAATCTCCATTAAAGGAGTTGGGTATTCCCGTGCATGGAGCTTGGCTCCCTTCACCCAACCCCATCCCAATCCATGTCCTCCTCTCCAACCCTGGCACACCAGAAAGGCCTCCAGACTCGACCCCTTGATCCCACCTCTCCCTGCCTCCATGCTCCACCCTCTGCTGGACCCTCAATGTCCCATCCTACTTCCCCTATGACTTGCTAGTCAGATGAAGGATTGATTGGTCCTTCCATGACCTTTGCTGGCCTCTTCACTTACACTCCTCCTTCCCCCATTGCCTGCTCTCTCATCCCCAAGAGGGGTTTCCTGACTACATCTGCTGTCCCCTGTTCCTTGCCTTTGGGGGTCCACCATTATGAGATGGTGGTGGCTTACCTGGCCTTCTCTGTAACCTCACCTCCTATCGCCTAGCCCTGCGCTGACAGGGGTGTCCCCAGGCTTTTCCATGGGCCACTTCTCCACACCTCGTCGTCCTCTGACCTCATCCCACCAGGCCGGCATTGCTCTTTGGCCTTACCCACTCTGTGATCTTCACCCTGCGTGGGCTCCTGCCCGCCCTTGAGCCACCCATGGGAGGGAAGTACCTGCCTTCTCCTGGTTGCCACCCAGGTTTCGTTCTTTACCATTCTTTGGGTGCAGTTCATTCGTCCCCTGTCCTTTCTCACTCTTTTGTGCCCTTGGAATTTGGCCACTCTCCTACACTCTCCCACACGCCCAATGTGCTCACCTGAAGTCCTACCTCTTGGGCCTGGGTTCATCATCTTTCTTGCTTTGCTTCTCGACTGCATACGTAGCAAGAAAAGTGTCCTTCCTGAGCCAGGTGACATTTCTGCAGCCACAGACTGTGCATCTCCTGGCTGATGCCCATGGTGCTCTGTGTGCTCCTTACCTCATTCCTCACCTTCTGCACACCCCACTGCCGTCTCCTTGGCCCTCATATACTCTCCTGCATCTGCCCCCTTGCCTACGCCCTCTCCTCACAGCCTGGGAACCTGGACTCTGATTTCCTCCAGGGACACGCAAACCTCGCTACTGGTTACCTTTCCTGATTCCATTGGGACCCCTTTGTTGCACAGTCTTGGGGCACAGTCCTTGGGGAGCCTCTTCCTCTGATTCCCCTACCTCTTCCTTATCAGTCTGGGTCAGTGGTTCCCACCGTTCACAGTGGGGCAATTTGGATTTAACGGGGGCGATTTCAAACGAATTGATAAGAGTGAATTTCTTGCATTTCTGAAGCTTCTAGGAGCTTCATGTACTAGTACAGTAGAGAATGATCTTTGGTGACATATTCATCACGTAAGTTCTCTGTTATACGTTTCGTTTTTATTTTTTTTTTTTGTTTTTTTCTCCTTTAAAGTATTCCAAATACTAGTACATCTGTGTCCTTCTCCCCCCAATTGACCTTCCCCCAGCCTCCCCTACCCCCCGGCATCTGTTATATGTTTAAAAGTTTATTTGCTATTTTTTGATATCACTTCAATTGTTATTTTGGGGCAATTTCTGGGTTATTTCTTCCTCAGTATGTCAACTGTCTGTTGTTCTTTTCTTTTTCTCTTTCATGGATGCCATCTTGTTTGGAAGGTTGTTTAGACCAAGTTAGTGGCCTTTTAGGTGTCCTCCACAGGAATCGGAGTTCACTTTTTGAATAATGGGAATTATATGCCACGGGCCGGGGGAAGCATCAGGATTTTAGAGATGCTTAGGTGGGGCATGGGCAAAAAAAGGTTGGGAGCCACTGCTCTGGGTCTTTGGCCTTCAGCCCTCCCTCTTGCCCCTGTGCCTGCTCAGCCATGCCTGACACCTTGGCGCTCGGTCTCGCTCTGCACAGAGCCCTGGGTCTTGCTGTCCGCCCCTCTCTTCTCCTTCCTCTGCCAGCCATCGTCTCTCTGCCAGAACATCTCCAGTCCCAGGTGGGCCATGCTTCTGCTCTACAGCCCTTCAGGTGCTCTCTGATCACATCAGTCCACCCGAAATTTCCCCGTTGGTCGCTCCTGTCTCCCTCAGCCCTCCTCCTCAAGAGGCCTCAGTGCCAGGACCAAACCTTGGTGCTCTGCTCCCTACTCACTTCAGGTGAAGCCCAGGGGGCCACCCTCTATCCTTCCAGGTGATTTCTCGGCTACATCCCTGGGCTTGAGGTCTGCCTGGTCCAGGGTCCCTTAGCCCCATTCTGACATGCTTGAGTCTCATACCTCCACCTCCTCACCTGCTCATGCTTCTCCTCTCTGCCCAGCTCTCCTCTCTGCCCCTTCCACCAGTGATTCTCACCCGAGGGTGCATGACCCCCCAAGGAGGCCTATCAGCAACATCTTTGGGGTGTGTTTTTGTGTTTTCCTTTGAATTTTTTTTGGTTTTGTTGTTTCAAGCAGTGTACTGCTCCCCCTTCAGATGGTGTGATAGGCCTCCCTTGGGGGTCATGCCGACACCCCCCCCTCGGGTGAAACTCACCCCCCCACCCCCGGGAAGAATCACTGCTGTGGAAGCCCAACCTGACCCCTGGGCTGCACTCACCCTTGCGCCTCTAGCTATCTACTGGTTGCCCTTGACACATTTTCCTGAAAGATCCCAGCATTCGCACCATTCTCTCACTGTCCCCACACTGTCCTCTTGCAACTGCCCGACTCCCTTCCAACTCTAATCTGCAAAACACCATTATTTATCTGTAGCCACCACCACAATTCCAAAACACACACACACACACACACACACACACACACACTCACCCACGCTTAAGCTCCTCCTTCCTCCTTATCTTTACAACTCTGGTGCCTTGTGGAAGTACCTTTGTCCCAGGACCTGGACGTTCTCAGCTCTTGCTGTTCTCCCTTTTCTAGATGTTATCCCTCCTCTCACACCCCTGGCATGATCCTTCCACAGAGCCCCTGTGGTCCTCTCAAGTGCTGGTGTGTTTTCCGCCAACCAGACTTTTGCCTTCGCCTATCCTGCTAGGGCTCCTCTCCAGTGGGCTCTCTGGGTGGATTCCCTGGTCTTGCCCTCCTGCTGCTTAGTTGTCCTCATCATGCCCACCACTTGACACGGAATCAGCCCACAATCTCCATTAAAGGAGTTGGGTATTCCCGTGCATGGAGCTTGGCTCCCTTCACCCAACCCCATCCCAATCCATGTCCTCCTCTCCAACCCTGGCACACCAGAAAGGCCTCCAGACTCGACCCCTTGATCCCACCTCTCCCTGCCTCCATGCTCCACCCTCTGCTGGACCCTCAATGTCCCATCCTACTTCCCCTATGACTTGCTAGTCAGATGAAGGATTGATTGGTCCTTCCATGACCTTTGCTGGCCTCTTCACTTACACTCCTCCTTCCCCCATTGCCTGCTCTCTCATCCCCAAGAGGGGTTTCCTGACTATATCTGCTGTCCCCTGTTCCTTGCCTTTGGGGGTCCACCATTATGAGATGGTGGTGGCTTACCTGGCCTTCTCTGTAACCTCACCTCCTATCGCCTAGCCCTGCGCTGACAGGGGTGTCCCCAGGCTTTTCCATGGGCCACTTCTCCACACCTCGTTGTCCTCTGACCTCATCCCACCAGGCCGGCATTGCTCTTTGGCCTTACCCACTCTGTGATCTTCACCCTGCGTGGGCTCCTGCCCGCCCTTGAGCCACCCATGGGAGGGAAGTACCTGCCTTCTCCTGGTTGCCACCCAGGTTTCGTTCTTTACCATTCTTTGGGTGCAGTTCATTCGTCCCCTGTCCTTTCTCACTCTTTTGTGCCCTTGGAATTTGGCCACTCTCCTACACTCTCCCACACGCCCAATGTGCTCACCTGAAGTCCTACCTCTTGGGCCTGGGTTCATCATCTTTCTTGCTTTGCTTCTCTACTGCATACGTAGCAAGAAAAGTGTCCTTCCTGAGCCAGGTGACATTTCTGCAGCCACAGACTGTGCATCTCCTGGCTGATGCCCATGGTGCTCTGTGTGCTCCTTACCTCATTCCTCACCTTCTGCACACCCCACTGCCGTCTCCTTGGCCCTCATATACTCTCCTGCATCTGCCCCCTTGCCTACGCCCTCTCCTCACAGCCTGGGAACCTGGACTCTGATTTCCTCCAGGGACACGCAAACCTCGCTACTGGTTACCTTTCCTGATTCCATTGGGACCCCTTTGTTGCACAGTCTTGGGGCACAGTCCTTGGGGAGCCTCTTCCTCTGATTCCCCTACCTCTTCCTTATCAGTCTGGGTCAGTGGTTCCCACCGTTCACAGTGGGGCAATTTGGATTTAACGGGGGCGATTTCAAACGAATTGATAAGAGTGAATTTCTTGCATTTCTGAAGCTTCTAGGAGCTTCATGTACTAGTACAGTAGAGAATGATCTTTTGTGACATATTCATCACGTAAGTTCTCTGTTATACGTTTCGTTTTTATTTTTTTTTGTTTTTTTCTCCTTTAAAGTATTCCAAATACTAGTACATCTGTGTCCTTCTCCCCCCAATTGACCTTCCCCCAGCCTCCCCTACCCCCCGGCATCTGTTATATGTTTAAAAGTTTATTTGCTATTTTTTGATATCACTTCAATTGTTATTTTGGGGCAATTTCTGGGTTATTTCTTCCTCAGTATGTCAACTGTCTGTTGTTCTTTTCTTTTTCTCTTTCATGGATGCCATCTTGTTTGGAAGGTTGTTTAGACCAAGTTAGTGGCCTTTTAGGTGTCCTCCACAGGAATCGGAGTTCACTTTTTGAATAATGGGAATTATATGCCACGGGCCGGGGGAAGCATCAGGATTTTAGAGATGCTTAGGTGGGGCATGGGCAAAAAAAGGTTGGGAGCCACTGCTCTGGGTCTTTGGCCTTCAGCCCTCCCTCTTGCCCCTGTGCCTGCTCAGCCATGCCTGACACCTTGGCGCTCGGTCTCGCTCTGCACAGAGCCCTGGGTCTTGCTGTCCGCCCCTCTCTTCTCCTTCCTCTGCCAGCCATCGTCTCTCTGCCAGAACATCTCCAGTCCCAGGTGGGCCATGCTTCTGCTCTACAGCCCTTCAGGTGCTCTCTGATCACATCAGTCCACCCGAAATTTCCCCGTTGGTCGCTCCTGTCTCCCTCAGCCCTCCTCCTCAAGAGGCCTCAGTGCCAGGACCAAACCTTGGTGCTCTGCTCCCTACTCACTCCAGGTGAAGCCCAGGGGGCCACCCTCTATCCTTCCAGGTGATTTCTCGGCTACATCCCTGGGCTTGAGGTCTGCCTGGTCCAGGGTCCCTTAGCCCCATTCTGACATGCTTGAGTCTCATACCTCCACCTCCTCACCTGCTCATGCTTCTCCTCTCTGCCCAGCTCTCCTCTCTGCCCCTTCCACCAGTGATTCTCACCCGAGGGTGCATGACCCCCCAAGGAGGCCTATCAGCAACATCTTTGGGGTGTGTTTTTGTGTTTTCTTTTGAATTTTTTTTGGTTTTGTTGTTTCAAGCAGTGTACTGCTCCCCCTTCAGATGGTGTGATAGGCCTCCCTTGGGGGTCATGCCCACCCCCCCCTCGGGTGAAACTCACCCCCCCACCCCCGGGAAGAATCACTGCTGTGGAAGCCCAACCTGACCCCTGGGCTGCACTCACCCTTGCGCCTCTAGCTATCTACTGGTTGCCCTTGACACATTTTCCTGAAAGATCCCAGCATTCGCACCATTCTCTCAATGTCCCCACACTGTCCTCTTCCAACTGCCCGACTCCCTTCCAACTCTAATCTGCAAAACACCATTATTTATCTGTAGCCACCACCACAATTCCAAAACACACACACACACACACACACACACACACACACACTCACCCACGCTTAAGCTCCTCCTTCCTCCTTATCTTTACAACTCTGGTGCCTTGTGGAAGTACCTTTGTCCCAGGACCTGGACGTTCTCAGCTCTTGCTGTTCTCCCTTTTCTAGATGTTATCCCTCCTCTCACACCCCTGGCATGATCCTTCCACAGAGCCCCTGTGGTCCTCTCAAGTGCTGGTGTGTTTTCCGCCAACCAGACTTTTGCCTTCGCCTATCCTGCTAGGGCTCCTCTCCAGTGGGCTCTCTGGGTGGATTCCCTGGTCTTGCCCTCGTGGTGCTTAGTTGTCCTCATCATGCCCACCACTTGACACGGAATCAGCCCACAATCTCCATTAAAGGAGTTGGGTATTCCCGTGCATGGAGCTTGGCTCCCTTCATCCAACCCCATCCCAATCCATGTCCTCCTCTCCAACCCTGGCACACCAGAAAGGCCTCCAGACTCGACCCCTTGATCCCACCTCTCCCTGCCTCCATGCTCCACCCTCTGCTTGACCCTCAATGTCCCATCCTACTTCCCCTATGACTTGCTAGTCAGATGAAGGATTGATTGGTCCTTCCATGACCTTTGCTGGCCTCTTCACTTACACTCCTCCTTCCCCCATTGCCTGCTCTCTCATCCCCAAGAGGGGTTTCCTGACTATATCTGCTGTCCCCTGTTCCTTGCCTTTGGGGGTCCACCATTATGAGATGGTGGTGGCTTACCTGGCCTTCTCTGTAACCTCACCTCCTATCGCCTAGCCCTGCGCTGACAGGGGTGTCCCCAGGCTTTTCCATGGGCCACTTCTCCACACCTCGTCGTCCTCTGACCTCATCCCACCAGGCCGGCATTGCTCTTTGGCCTTACCCACTCTGTGATCTTCACCCTGCGTGGGCTCCTGCCCGCCCTTGAGCCACCCATGGGAGGGAAGTACCTGCCTTCTCCTGGTTGCCACCCAGGTTTCGTTCTTTACCATTCTTTGGGTGCAGTTCATTCGTCCCCTGTCCTTTCTCACTCTTTTGTGCCCTTGGAATTTGGCCACTCTCCCACACGCCCAATGTGCTCACCTGAAGTCCTACCTCTTGGGCCTGGGTTCATCATCTTTCTTGCTTTGCTTCTCGACTGCATACGTAGCAAGAAAAGTGTCCTTCCTGAGCCAGGTGACATTTCTGCAGCCACAGACTGTGCATCTCCTGGCTGATGCCCATGGTGCTCTGTGTGCTCCTTACCTCATTCCTCACCTTCTGCACACCCCACTGCCGTCTCCTTGGCCCTCATATACTCTCCTGCATCTGCCCGCTTGCCTACGCCCTCTCCTCACAGCCTGGGAACCTGGACTCTGATTTCCTCCAGGGACACGCAAACCTCGGTACTGGTTACCTTTCCTGATTCCATTGGGACCCCTTTGTTGCACAGTCTTGGGGCACAGTCCTTGGGGAGCCTCTTCCTCTGATTCCCCTACCTCTTCCTTATCAGTCTGGGTCAGTGGTTCCCACCGTTCACAGTGGGGCAATTTGGATTTAACGGGGGCGATTTCAAACGAATTGATAAGAGTGAATTTCTTGCATTTCTGAAGCTTCTAGGAGCTTCATGTACTAGTACAGTAGAGAATGATCTTTGGTGACATATTCATCACGTAAGTTCTCTGTTATACGTTTCGTTTTTATTTTTTTTTGTTTTTTTCTCCTTTAAAGTATTCCAAATACTAGTACATCTGTGTCCTTCTCCCCCCAATTGACCTTCCCCCAGCCTCCCCTACCCCCCGGCATCTGTTATATGTTTAAAAGTTTATTTGCTATTTTTTGATATCACTTCAATTGTTATTTTGGGGCAATTTCTGGGTTATTTCTTCCTCAGTATGTCAACTGTCTGTTGTTCTTTTCTTTTTCTCTTTCATGGATGCCATCTTGTTTGGAAGGTTGTTTAGACCAAGTTAGTGGCCTTTTAGGTGTCCTCCACAGGAATCGGAGTTCACTTTTTGAATAATGGGAATTATATGCCACGGGCCGGGGGAAGCATCAGGATTTTAGAGATGCTTAGGTGGGGCATGGGCAAAAAAAGGTTGGGAGCCACTGCTCTGGGTCTTTGGTCTTCAGCCCTCCCTCTTGCCCCTGTGCCTGCTCAGCCATGCCTGACACCTTGGCGCTCGGTCTCGCTCTGCACAGAGCCCTGGGTCTTGCTGTCCGCCCCTCTCTTCTCCTTCCTCTGCCAGCCATCGTCTCTCTGCCAGAACATCTCCAGTCCCAGGTGGGCCATGCTTCTGTTCTACAGCCCTTCAGGTGCTCTCTGATCACATCAGTCCACCCGAAATTTCCCCGTTGGTCGCTCCTGTCTCCCTCAGCCCTCCTCCTCAAGAGGCCTCAGTGCCAGGACCAAACCTTGGTGCTCTGCTCCCTACTCACTCCAGGTGAAGCCCAGGGGGCCACCCTCTATCCTTCCAGGTGATTTCTCGGCTACATCCCTGGGCTTGAGGTCTGCCTGGTCCAGGGTCCCTTAGCCCCATTCTGACATGCTTGAGTCTCATACCTCCACCTCCTCACCTGCTCATGCTTCTCCTCTCTGCCCAGCTCTCCTCTCTGCCCCTTCCACCAGTGATTCTCACCCGAGGGTGCATGACCCCCCAAGGAGGCCTATCAGCAACATCTTTGGGGTGTGTTTTTGTGTTTTCTTTTGAATTTTTTTTGGTTTTGTTGTTTCAAGCAGTGTACTGCTCCCCCTTCAGATGGTGTGATAGGCCTCCCTTGGGGGTCATGCCCACCCCCCCCCCTCGGGTGAAACTCACCCCCCCACCCCCGGGAAGAATCACTGCTGTGGAAGCCCAACCTGACCCCTGGGCTGCACTCACCCTTGCGCCTCTAGCTATCTACTGGTTGCCCTTGACACATTTTCCTGAAAGATCCCAGCATTCGCACCATTCTCTCACTGTCCCGACACTGTCCTCTTCCAACTGCCCGACTCCCTTCCAACTCTAATCTGCAAAACACCATTATTTATCTGTAGCCACCACCACAATTCCAAAACACACACACACACACACACACACACACACACACACACACACTCACCCACGCTTAAGCTCCTCCTTCCTCCTTATCTTTACAACTCTGGTGCCTTGTGGAAGTACCTTTGTCCCAGGACCTGGACGTTCTCAGCTCTTGCTGTTCTCCCTTTTCTAGATGTTATCCCTCCTCTCACACCCCTGGCATGATCCTTCCACAGAGCCCCTGTGGTCCTCTCAAGTGCTGGTGTGTTTTCCGCCAACCAGACTTTTGCCTTCGCCTATCCTGCTAGGGCTCCTCTCCAGTGGGCTCTCTGGGTGGATTCCCTGGTCTTGCCCTCGTGGTGCTTAGTTGTCCTCATCATGCCCACCACTTGACACGGAATCAGCCCACAATCTCCATTAAAGGAGTTGGGTATTCCCGTGCATGGAGCTTGGCTCCCTTCATCCAACCCCATCCCAATCCATGTCCTCCTCTCCAACCCTGGCACACCAGAAAGGCCTCCAGACTCGACCCCTTGATCCCACCTCTCCCTGCCTCCATGCTCCACCCTCTGCTTGACCCTCAATGTCCCATCCTACTTCCCCTATGACTTGCTAGTCAGATGAAGGATTGATTGGTCCTTCCATGACCTTTGCTGGCCTCTTCACTTACACTCCTCCTTCCCCCATTGCCTGCTCTCTCATCCCCAAGAGGGGTTTCCTGACTATATCTGCTGTCCCCTGTTCCTTGCCTTTGGGGGTCCACCATTATGAGATGGTGGTGGCTTACCTGGCCTTCTCTGTAACCTCACCTCCTATCGCCTAGCCCTGCGCTGACAGGGGTGTCCCCAGGCTTTTCCATGGGCCACTTCTCCACACCTCGTCGTCCTCTGACCTCATCCCACCAGGCCGGCATTGCTCTTTGGCCTTACCCACTCTGTGATCTTCACCCTGCGTGGGCTCCTGCCCGCCCTTGAGCCACCCATGGGAGGGAAGTACCTGCCTTCTCCTGGTTGCCACCCAGGTTTCGTTCTTTACCATTCTTTGGGTGCAGTTCATTCGTCCCCTGTCCTTTCTCACTCTTTTGTGCCCTTGGAATTTGGCCACTCTCCCACACGCCCAATGTGCTCACCTGAAGTCCTACCTCTTGGGCCTGGGTTCATCATCTTTCTTGCTTTGCTTCTCGACTGCATACGTAGCAAGAAAAGTGTCCTTCCTGAGCCAGGTGACATTTCTGCAGCCACAGACTGTGCATCTCCTGGCTGATGCCCATGGTGCTCTGTGTGCTCCTTACCTCATTCCTCACCTTCTGCACACCCCACTGCCGTCTCCTTGGCCCTCATATACTCTCCTGCATCTGCCCGCTTGCCTACGCCCTCTCCTCACAGCCTGGGAACCTGGACTCTGATTTCCTCCAGGGACACGCAAACCTCGGTACTGGTTACCTTTCCTGATTCCATTGGGACCCCTTTGTTGCACAGTCTTGGGGCACAGTCCTTGGGGAGCCTCTTCCTCTGATTCCCCTACCTCTTCCTTATCAGTCTGGGTCAGTGGTTCCCACCGTTCACAGTGGGGCAATTTGGATTTAACGGGGGCGATTTCAAACGAATTGATAAGAGTGAATTTCTTGCATTTCTGAAGCTTCTAGGAGCTTCATGTACTAGTACAGTAGAGAATGATCTTTGGTGACATATTCATCACGTAAGTTCTCTGTTATACGTTTCGTTTTTATTTTTTTTTGTTTTTTTCTCCTTTAAAGTATTCCAAATACTAGTACATCTGTGTCCTTCTCCCCCCAATTGACCTTCCCCCAGCCTCCCCTACCCCCCGGCATCTGTTATATGTTTAAAAGTTTATTTGCTATTTTTTGATATCACTTCAATTGTTATTTTGGGGCAATTTCTGGGTTATTTCTTCCTCAGTATGTCAACTGTCTGTTGTTCTTTTCTTTTTCTCTTTCATGGATGCCATCTTGTTTGGAAGGTTGTTTAGACCAAGTTAGTGGCCTTTTAGGTGTCCTCCACAGGAATCGGAGTTCACTTTTTGAATAATGGGAATTATATGCCACGGGCCGGGGGAAGCATCAGGATTTTAGAGATGCTTAGGTGGGGCATGGGCAAAAAAAGGTTGGGAGCCACTGCTCTGGGTCTTTGGTCTTCAGCCCTCCCTCTTGCCCCTGTGCCTGCTCAGCCATGCCTGACACCTTGGCGCTCGGTCTCGCTCTGCACAGAGCCCTGGGTCTTGCTGTCCGCCCCTCTCTTCTCCTTCCTCTGCCAGCCATCGTCTCTCTGCCAGAACATCTCCAGTCCCAGGTGGGCCATGCTTCTGCTCTACAGCCCTTCAGGTGCTCTCTGATCACATCAGTCCACCCGAAATTTCCCCGTTGGTCGCTCCTGTCTCCCTCAGCCCTCCTCCTCAAGAGGCCTCAGTGCCAGGACCAAACCTTGGTGCTCTGCTCCCTACTCACTCCAGGTGAAGCCCAGGGGGCCACCCTCTATCCTTCCAGGTGATTTCTCGGCTACATCCCTGGGCTTGAGGTCTGCCTGGTCCAGGGTCCCTTAGCCCCATTCTGACATGCTTGAGTCTCATACCTCCACCTCCTCACCTGCTCATGCTTCTCCTCTCTGCCCAGCTCTCCTCTCTGCCCCTTCCACCAGTGATTCTCACCCGAGGGTGCATGACCCCCCAAGGAGGCCTATCAGCAACATCTTTGGGGTGAGTTTTTGTGTTTTCTTTTGAATTTTTTTTGGTTTTGTTGTTTCAAGCAGTGTACTGCTCCCCCTTCAGATGGTGTGATAGGCCTCCCTTGGGGGTCATGCCCACCCCCCCCCCTCGGGTGAAACTCACCCCCCCACCCCCGGGAAGAATCACTGCTGTGGAAGCCCAACCTGACTCCTGGGCTGCACTCACCCTTGCGCCTCTAGCTATCTACTGGTTGCCCTTGACACATTTTCCTGAAAGATCCCAGCATTCGCACCATTCTCTCACTGTTCCGACACTGTCCTCTTGCAACTGCCCGACTCCCTTCCAACTCTAATCTGCAAAACACCATTATTTATCTGTAGCCACCACCACAATTCCAAAACACACACACACACACACACACACACTCACCCACGCTTAAGCTCCTCCTTCCTCCTTATCTTTACAACTCTGGTGCCTTGTGGAAGTACCTTTGTCCCAGGACCTGGACGTTCTCAGCTCTTGCTGTTCTCCCTTTTCTAGATGTTATCCCTCCTCTCACACCCCTGGCATGATCCTTCCACAGAGCCCCTGTGGTCCTCTCAAGTGCTGGTGTGTTTTCCGCCAACCAGACTTTTGCCTTCGCCTATCCTGCTAGGGCTCCTCTCCAGTGGGCTCTCTGGGTGGATTCCCTGGTCTTGCCCTCCTGCTGCTTAGTTGTCCTCATCATGCCCACCACTTGACACGGAATCAGCCCACAATCTCCATTAAAGGAGTTGGGTATTCCCGTGCATGGAGCTTGGCTCCCTTCACCCAACCCCATCCCAATCCATGTCCTCCTCTCCAACCCTGGCACACCAGAAAGGCCTCCAGACTCGACCCCTTGATCCCACCTCTCCCTGCCTCCATGCTCCACCCTCTGCTTGACCCTCAATGTCCCATCCTACTTCCCCTATGACTTGCTAGTCAGATGAAGGATTGATTGGTCCTTCCATGACCTTTGCTGGCCTCTTCACTTACACTCCTCCTTCCCCCATTGCCTGCTCTCTCATCCCCAAGAGGGGTTTCCTGACTATATCTGCTGTCCCCTGTTCCTTGCCTTTGGGGGTCCACCATTATGAGATGGTGGTGGCTTACCTGGCCTTCTCTGTAACCTCACCTCCTATCGCCTAGCCCTGCGCTGACAGGGGTGTCCCCAGGCTTTTCCATGGGCCACTTCTCCACACCTCGTCGTCCTCTGACCTCATCCCACCAGGCCGGCATTGCTCTTTGGCCTTACCCACTCTGTGATCTTCACCCTGCGTGGGCTCCTGCCCGCCCTTGAGCCACCCATGGGAGGGAAGTACCTGCCTTCTCCTGGTTGCCACCCAGGTTTCGTTCTTTACCATTCTTTGGGTGCAGTTCATTCGTCCCCTGTCCTTTCTCACTCTTTTGTGCCCTTGGAATTTGGCCACTCTCCCACACGCCCAATGTGCTCACCTGAAGTCCTACCTCTTGGGCCTGGGTTCATCATCTTTCTTGCTTTGCTTCTCTACTGCATATGTAGCAAGAAAAGTGTCCTTCCTGAGCCAGGTGACATTTCTGCAGCCACAGACTGTGCATCTCCTGGCTGATGCCCATGGTGCTCTGTGTGCTCCTTACCTCATTCCTCACCTTCTGCACACCCCACTGCCGTCTCCTTGGCCCTCATATACTCTCCTGCATCTGCCCCCTTGCCTACGCCCTCTCCTCACAGCCTGGGAACCTGGACTCTGATTTCCTCCAGGGACACGCAAACCTCGGTACTGGTTACCTTTCCTGATTCCATTGGGACCCCTTTGTTGCACAGTCTTGGGGCACAGTCCTTGGGGAGCCTCTTCCTCTGATTCCCCTACCTCTTCCTTATCAGTCTGGGTCAGTGGTTCCCACCGTTCACAGTGGGGCAATTTGGATTTAACGGGGGCGATTTCAAACGAATTGATAAGAGTGAATTTCTTGCATTTCTGAAGCTTCTAGGAGCTTCATGTACTAGTACAGTAGAGAATGATCTTTGGTGACATATGCATCACGTAAGTTCTCTGTTATACGTTTCGTTTTTATTTTTTTTTGTTTTTTTCTCCTTTAAAGTATTCCAAATACTAGTACATCTGTGTCCTTCTCCCCCCAATTGACCTTCCCCCAGCCTCCCCTACCCCCCGGCATCTGTTATATGTTTAAAAGTTTATTTTCTATTTTTTGATATCACTTCAATTGTTATTTTGGGGCAATTTCTGGGTTATTTCTTCCTCAGTATGTCAACTGTCTGTTGTTCTTTTCTTTTTCTCTTTCATGGATGCCATCTTGTTTGGAAGGTTGTTTAGACCAAGTTAGTGGCCTTTTAGGTGTCCTCCACAGGAATCGGAGTTCACTTTTTGAATAATGGGAATTATATGCCACGGGCCGGGGGAAGCATCAGGATTTTAGAGATGCTTAGGTGGGGCATGGGCAAAAAAAGGTTGGGAGCCACTGCTCTGGGTCTTTGGCCTTCAGCCCTCCCTCTTGCCCCTGTGCCTGCTCAGCCATGCCTGACACCTTGGCGCTCGGTCTCGCTCTGCACAGAGCCCTGGGTCTTGCTGTCCGCCCCTCTCTTCTCCTTCCTCTGCCAGCCATCGTCTCTCTGCCAGAACATCTCCAGTCCCAGGTGGGCCATGCTTCTGCTCTACAGCCCTTCAGGTGCTCTCTGATCACATCAGTCCACCCGAAATTTCCCCGTTGGTCGCTCCTGTCTCCCTCAGCCCTCCTCCTCAAGAGGCCTCAGTGCCAGGACCAAACCTTGGTGCTCTGCTCCCTACTCACTCCAGGTGAAGCCCAGGGGGCCACCCTCTATCCTTCTAGGTGATTTCTCGGCTACATCCCTGGGCCTGAGGTCTGCCTGGTCCAGGGTCCCTTAGCCCCATTCTGACATGCTTGAGTCTCATACCTCCACCTCCTCACCTGCTCATGCTTCTCCTCACTGCCCAGCTCTCCTCTCTGCCCCTTCCACCAGTGATTCTCACCCGAGGGTGCAAGACCCCCCAAGGAGGCCTATCAGCAACATCTTTGGGGTGTGTTTTTGTGTTTTCTTTTGAATTTTTTTTGGTTTTGTTGTTTCAAGCAGTGTACTGCTCCCCCTTCAGATGGTGTGATAGGCCTCCCTTGGGGGTCATGCCGACACCCCCCCCTCGGGTGAAACTCACCCCCCCACCCCCAGGAAGAATCACTGCTGTGGAAGCCCAACCTGACCCCTGGGCTGCACTCACCCTTGCGCCTCTAGCTATCTACTGGTTGCCCTTGACACATTGTCCTGAAAGATCCCAGCATTCGCACCATTCTCTCACTGTCCCCACACTGTCCTCTTGCAACTGCCCGACTCCCTTCCAACTCTAATCTGCAAAACACCATTATTTATCTGTAGCCACCACCACAATTCCAAAACACACACACACACACACACACACACACTCACCCACGCTTAAGCTCCTCCTTCCTCCTTATCTTTACAACTCTGGTGCCTTGTGGAAGTACCTTTGTCCCAGGACCTGGACGTTCTCAGCTCTTGCTGTTCTCCCTTTTCTAGATGTTATCCCTCCTCTCACACCCCTGGCATGATCCTTCCACAGAGCCCCTGTGGTCCTCTCAAGTGCTGGTGTGTTTTCCGCCAACCAGACTTTTGCCTTCGCCTATCCTGCTAGGGCTACTCTCCAGTGGGCTCTCTGGGTGGATTCCCTGGTCTTGCCCTCCTGGTGCTTAGTTGTCCTCATCATGCCCACCACTTGACACGGAATCAGCCCACAATCTCCATTAAAGGAGTTGGGTATTCCCGTGCATGGAGCTTGGCTCCCTTCACCCAACCCCATCCCAATCCATGTCCTCCTCTCCAACCCTGGCACACCAGAAAGGCCTCCAGACTCGACCCCTTGATCCCACCTCTCCCTGCCTCCATGCTCCACCCTCTGCTGGACCCTCAATGTCCCATCCTACTTCCCCTATGACTTGCTAGTCAGATGAAGGATTGATTGGTCCTTCCATGACCTTTGCTGGCCTCTTCACTTACACTCCTCCTTCCCCCATTGCCTGCTCTCTCATCCCCAAGAGGGGTTTCCTGACTATATCTGCTGTCCCCTGTTCCTTGCCTTTGGGGGTCCACCATTATGAGATGGTGGTGGCTTACCTGGCCTTCTCTGTAACCTCACCTCCTATCGCCTAGCCCTGCGCTGACAGGGGTGTCCCCAGGCTTTTCTATGGGCCACTTCTCCACACCTCGTCGTCCTCTGACCTCATCCCACCAGGCCGGCATTGCTCTTTGGCCTTACCCACTCTGTGATCTTCACCCTGCGTGGGCTCCTGCCCGCCCTTGAGCCACCCATGGGAGGGAAGTACCTGCCTTCTCCTGGTTGCCACCCAGGTTTCGTTCTTTACCATTCTTTGGGTGCAGTTCATTCGTCCCCTGTCCTTTCTCACTCTTTTGTGCCCTTGGAATTTGGCCACTCTCCCACACGCCCAATGTGCTCACCTGAAGTCCTACCTCTTGGGCCTGGGTTCATCATCTTTCTTGCTTTGCTTCTCTACTGCATATGTAGCAAGAAAAGTGTCCTTCCTGAGCCAGGTGACATTTCTGCAGCCACAGACTGTGCATCTCCTGGCTGATGCCCATGGTGCTCTGTGTGCTCCTTACCTCATTCCTCACCTTCTGCACACCCCACTGCCGTCTCCTTGGCCCTCATATACTCTCCTGCATCTGCCCGCTTGCCTACGCCCTCTCCTCACAGCCTGGGAACCTGGACTCTGATTTCCTCCAGGGACACGCAAACCTCGGTACTGGTTACCTTTCCTGATTCCATTGGGACCCCTTTGTTGCACAGTCTTGGGGCACAGTCCTTGGGGAGCCTCTTCCTCTGATTCCCCTACCTCTTCCTTATCAGTCTGGGTCAGTGGTTCCCACCGTTCACAGTGGGGCAATTTGGATTTAACGGGGGCGATTTCAAACGAATTGATAAGAGTGAATTTCTTGCATTTCTGAAGCTTCTAGGAGCTTCATGTACTAGTACAGTAGAGAATGATCTTTGGTGACATATTCATCACGTAAGTTCTCTGTTATACGTTTCGTTTTTATTTTTTTTTGTTTTTTTCTCCTTTAAAGTATTCCAAATACTAGTACATCTGTGTCCTTCTCCCCCCAATTGACCTTCCCCCAGCCTCCCCTACCCCCCGGCATCTGTTATATGTTTAAAAGTTTATTTGCTATTTTTTGATATCACTTCAATTGTTATTTTGGGGCAATTTCTGGGTTATTTCTTCCTCAGTATGTCAACTGTCTGTTGTTCTTTTCTTTTTCTCTTTCATGGATGCCATCTTGTTTGGAAGGTTGTTTAGACCAAGTTAGTGGCCTTTTAGGTGTCCTCCACAGGAATCGGAGTTCACTTTTTGAATAATGGGAATTATATGCCACGGGCCGGGGGAAGCATCAGGATTTTAGAGATGCTTAGGTGGGGCATGGGCAAAAAAAGGTTGGGAGCCACTGCTCTGGGTCTTTGGCCTTCAGCCCTCCCTCTTGCCCCTGTGCCTGCTCAGCCATGCCTGACACCTTGGCGCTCGGTCTCGCTCTGCACAGAGCCCTGGGTCTTGCTGTCCGCCCCTCTCTTCTCCTTCCTCTGCCAGCCATCGTCTCTCTGCCAGAACATCTCCAGTCCCAGGTGGGCCATGCTTCTGCTCTACAGCCCTTCAGGTGCTCTCTGATCACATCAGTCCACCCGAAATTTCCCCGTTGGTCGCTCCTGTCTCCCTCAGCCCTCCTCCTCAAGAGGCCTCAGTGCCAGGACCAAACCTTGGTGCTCTGCTCCCTACTCACTCCAGGTGAAGCCCAGGGGGCCACCCTCTATCCTTCCAGGTGATTTCTCGGCTACATCCCTGGGCTTGAGGTCTGCCTGGTCCAGGGTCCCTTAGCCCCATTCTGACATGCTTGAGTCTCATACCTCCACCTCCTCACCTGCTCATGCTTCTCCTCACTACCCAGCTCTCCTCTCTGCCCCTTCCACCAGTGATTCTCACCCGAGGGTGCATGACCCCCCAAGGAGGCCTATCAGCAACATCTTTGGGGTGTGTTTTTGTGTTTTCTTTTGAATTTTTTTTGGTTTTGTTGTTTCAAGCAGTGTACTGCTCCCCCTTCAGATGGTGTGATAGGCCTCCCTTGGGGGTCATGCCGACACCCCCCCCTCGGGTGAAACTCACCCCCCCACCCCCGGGAAGAATCACTGCTGTGGAAGCCCAACCTGACCCCTGGGCTGCACTCACCCTTGCGCCTCTAGCTATCTACTGGTTGCCCTTGACACATTTTCCTGAAAGATCCCAGCATTCGCACCATTCTCTCACTGTCCCCACACTGTCCTCTTGCAACTGCCCGACTCCCTTCCAACTCTAATCTGCAAAACACCATTATTTATCTGTAGCCACCACCACAATTCCAAAACACACACACACACACACACACACACACACACACACTCACCCACGCTTAAGCTCCTCCTTCCTCCTTATCTTTACAACTCTGGTGCCTTGTGGAAGTACCTTTGTCCCAGGACCTGGACGTTCTCAGCTCTTGCTGTTCTCCCTTTTCTAGATGTTATCCCTCCTCTCACACCCCTGGCATGATCCTTCCACAGAGCCCCTGTGGTCCTCTCAAGTGCTGGTGTGTTTTCCGCCAACCAGACTTTTGCCTTCGCCTATCCTGCTAGGGCTCCTCTCCAGTGGGCTCTCTGGGTGGATTCCCTGGTCTTGCCCTCCTGCTGCTTAGTTGTCCTCATCATGCCCACCACTTGACACGGAATCAGCCCACAATCTCCATTAAAGGAGTTGGGTATTCCCGTGCATGGAGCTTGGCTCCCTTCACCCAACCCCATCCCAATCCATGTCCTCCTCTCCAACCCTGGCACACCAGAAAGGCCTCCAGACTCGACCCCTTGATCCCACCTCTCCCTGCCTCCATGCTCCACCCTCTGCTAGACCCTCAATGTCCCATCCTACTTCCCCTATGACTTGCTAGTCAGATGAAGGATTGATTGGTCCTTCCATGACCTTTGCTGGCCTCTTCACTTACACTCCTCCTTCCCCCATTGCCTGCTCTCTCATCCCCAAGAGGGGTTTCCTGACTATATCTGCTGTCCCCTGTTCCTTGCCTTTGGGGGTCCACCATTATGAGATGGTGGTGGCTTACCTGGCCTTCTCTGTAACCTCACCTCCTATCGCCTAGCCCTGCGCTGACAGGGGTGTCCCCAGGCTTTTCCATGGGCCACTTCTCCACACCTCGTCGTCCTCTGACCTCATCCCACCAGGCCGGCATTGCTCTTTGGCCTTACCCACTCTGTGATCTTCACCCTGCGTGGGCTCCTGCCCGCCCTTGAGCCACCCATGGGAGGGAAGTACCTGCCTTCTCCTGGTTGCCACCCAGGTTTCGTTCTTTACCATTCTTTGGGTGCAGTTCATTCGTCCCCTGTCCTTTCTCACTCTTTTGTGCCCTTGGAATTTGGCCCCTCTCCTACACTCTCCCACACGCCCAATGTGCTCACCTGAAGTCCTACCTCTTGGGCCTGGGTTCATCATCTTTCTTGCTTTGCTTCTCTACTGCATATGTAGCAAGAAAAGTGTCCTTCCTGAGCCAGGTGACATTTCTGCAGCCACAGACTGTGCATCTCCTGGCTGATGCCCATGGTGCTCTGTGTGCTCCTTACCTCATTCCTCACCTTCTGCACACCCCACTGCCGTCTCCTTGGCCCTCATATACTCTCCTGCATCTGCCCGCTTGCCTACGCCCTCTCCTCACAGCCTGGGAACCTGGACTCTGATTTCCTCCAGGGACACGCAAACCTCGGTACTGGTTACCTTTCCTGATTCCATTGGGACCCCTTTGTTGCACAGTCTTGGGGCACAGTCCTTGGGGAGCCTCTTCCTCTGATTCCCCTACCTCTTCCTTATCAGTCTGGGTCAGTGGTTCCCACCGTTCACAGTGGGGCAATTTGGATTTAACGGGGGCGATTTCAAACGAATTGATAAGAGTGAATTTCTTGCATTTCTGAAGCTTCTAGGAGCTTCATGTACTAGTACAGTAGAGAATGATCTTTGGTGACATATTCATCACGTAAGTTCTCTGTTATACGTTTCGTTTTTATTTTTTTTTGTTTTTTTCTCCTTTAAAGTATTCCAAATACTAGTACATCTGTGTCCTTCTCCCCCCAGTTGACCTTCCCCCAGCCTCCCCTACCCCCCGGCATCTGTTATATGTTTAAAAGTTTATTTGCTATTTTTTGATATCACTTCAATTGTTATTTTGGGGCAATTTCTGGGTTATTTCTTCCTCAGTATGTCAACTGTCTGTTGTTCTTTTCTTTTTCTCTTTCATGGATGCCATCTTGTTTGGAAGGTTGTTTAGACCAAGTTAGTGGCCTTTTAGGTGTCCTCCACAGGAATCGGAGTTCACTTTTTGAATAATGGGAATTATATGCCACGGGCCGGGGGAAGCATCAGGATTTTAGAGATGCTTAGGTGGGGCATGGGCAAAAAAAGGTTGGGAGCCACTGCTCTGGGTCTTTGGCCTTCAGCCCTCCTTCTTGCCCCTGTGCCTGCTCAGCCATGCCTGACACCTTGGCGCTCGGTCTCGCTCTGCACAGAGCCCTGGGTCTTGCTGTCCGCCCCTCTCTTCTCCTTCCTCTGCCAGCCATCGTCTCTCTGCCAGAACATCTCCAGTCCCAGGTGGGCCATGCTTCTGCTCTACAGCCCTTCAGGTGCTCTCTGATCACATCAGTCCACCCGAAATTTCCCCGTTGGTCGCTCCTGTCTCCCTCAGCCCTCCTCCTCAAGAGGCCTCAGTGCCAGGACCAAACCTTGGTGCTCTGCTCCCTACTCACTCCAGGTGAAGCCCAGGGGGCCACCCTCTATCCTTCCAGGTGATTTCTCGGCTACATCCCTGGGCTTGAGGTCTGCCTGGTCCAGGGTCCCTTAGCCCCATTCTGACATGCTTGAGTCTCATACCTCCACCTCCTCACCTGCTCATGCTTCTCCTCTCTGCCCAGCTCTCCTCTCTGCCCCTTCCACCAGTGATTCTCACCCGAGGGTGCATGACCCCCCAAGGAGGCCTATCAGCAACATCTTTGGGGTGTGTTTTTGTGTTTTCTTTTGAATTTTTTTTGGTTTTGTTGTTTCAAGCAGTGTACTCCTTCCACTTCAGATGGTGTGATAGGCCTCCCTTGGGGGTCATGCCCACCCCCCCCTCGGGTGAAACTCACCCCCCCACCCCCGGGAAGAATCACTGCTGTGGAAGCCCAACCTGACTCCTGGGATGCACTCACCCTTGCGCCTCTAGCTATCTACTGGTTGCCCTTGACACATTTTCCTGAAAGATCCCAGCATTCGCACCATTCTCTCACTGTCCCCACACTGTCCTCTTGCAACTGCCCGACTCCCTTCCAACTCTAATCTGTAAAACACCATTATTTATCTGTAGCCACCACCACAATTCCAAAACACACACACACACACACACACACACACACACACACTCACTCACCCACGCTTAAGCTCCTCCTTCCTCCTTATCTTTACAACTCTGGTGCCTTGTGGAAGTACCTTTGTCCCAGGACCTGGACGTTCTCAGCTCTTGCTGTTCTCCCTTTTCTAGATGTTATCCCTCCTCTCACACCCCTGGCATGATCCTTCCACAGAGCCCCTGTGGTCCTCTCAAGTGCTGGTGTGTTTTCCGCCAACCAGACTTTTGCCTTCGCCTATCCTGCTAGGGCTCCTCTCCAGTGGGCTCTCTGGGTGGATTCCCTGGTCTTGCCCTCCTGGTGCTTAGTTGTCCTCATCATGCCCACCACTTGACACGGAATCAGCCCACAATCTCCATTAAAGGAGTTGGGTATTCCCGTGCATGGAGCTTGGCTCCCTTCACCCAACCCCATCCCAATCCATGTCCTCCTCTCCAACCCTGGCACACCAGAAAGGCCTCCAGACTCGACCCCTTGATCCCACCTCTCCCTGCCTCCATGCTCCACCCTCTGCTGGACCCTCAATGTCCCATCCTACTTCCCCTATGACTTGCTAGTCAGATGAAGGATTGATTGGTCCTTCCATGACCTTTGCTGGCCTCTTCACTTACACTCCTCCTTCCCCCATTGCCTGCTCTCTCATCCCCAAGAGGGGTTTCCTGACTATATCTGCTGTCCCCTGTTCCTTGCCTTTGGGGGTCCACCATTATGAGATGGTGGTGGCTTACCTGGCCTTCTCTGTAACCTCACCTCCTATCGCCTAGCCCTGCGCTGACAGGGGTGTCCCCAGGCTTTTCCATGGGCCACTTCTCCACACCTCGTCGTCCTCTGACCTCATCCCACCAGGCCGGCATTGCTCTTTGGCCTTACCCACTCTGTGATCTTCACCCTGCGTGGGCTCCTGCCCGCCCTTGAGCCACCCATGGGAGGGAAGTACCTGCCTTCTCCTGGTTGCCACCCAGGTTTCGTTCTTTACCATTCTTTGGGTGCAGTTCATTCGTCCCCTGTCCTTTCTCACTCTTTTGTGCCCTTGGAATTTGGCCACTCTCCTGCACTCTCCCACACGCCCAATGTGCTCACCTGAAGTCCTACCTCTTGGGCCTGGGTTCATCATCTTTCTTGCTTTGCTTCTCTACTGCATACGTAGCAAGAAAAGTGTCCTTCCTGAGCCAGGTGACATTTCTGCAGCCACAGACTGTGCATCTCCTGGCTGATGCCCATGGTGCTCTGTGTGCTCCTTACCTCATTCCTCACCTTCTGCACACCCCACTGCCGTCTCCTTGGCCCTCATATACTCTCCTGCATCTGCCCGCTTGCCTACGCCCTCTCCTCACAGCCTGTGAACCTGGACTCTGATTTCCTCCAGGGACACGCAAACCTCGGTACTGGTTACCTTTCCTGATTCCATTGGGACCCCTTTGTTGCACAGTCTTGGGGCACAGTCCTTGGGGAGCCTCTTCCTCTGATTCCCCTACCTCTTCCTTATCAGTCTGGGTCAGTGGTTCCCACCGTTCACAGTGGGGCAATTTGGATTTAACGGGGGCGATTTCAAACGAATTGATAAGAGTGAATTTCTTGCATTTCTGAAGCTTCTAGGAGCTTCATGTACTAGTACAGTAGAGAATGATCTTTGGTGACATATTCATCACGTAAGTTCTCTGTTATACGTTTCGTTTTTATTTTTTTTTGTTTTTTTCTCCTTTAAAGTATTCCAAATACTAGTACATCTGTGTCCTTCTCCCCCCAATTGACCTTCCCCCAGCCTCCCCTACCCCCCGGCATCTGTTATATGTTTAAAAGTTTATTTGCTATTTTTTGATATCACTTCAATTGTTATTTTGGGGCAATTTCTGGGTTATTTCTTCCTCAGTATGTCAACTGTCTGTTGTTCTTTTCTTTTTCTCTTTCATGGATGCCATCTTGTTTGGAAGGTTGTTTAGACCAAGTTAGTGGCCTTTTAGGTGTCCTCCACAGGAATCGGAGTTCACTTTTTGAATAATGGGAATTATATGCCACGGGCCGGGGGAAGCATCAGGATTTTAGAGATGCTTAGGTGGGGCATGGGCAAAAAAAGGTTGGGAGCCACTGCTCTGGGTCTTTGGCCTTCAGCCCTCCCTCTTGCCCCTGTGCCTGCTCAGCCATGCCTGACACCTTGGCGCTCGGTCTCGCTCTGCACAGAGCCCTGGGTCTTGCTGTCCGCCCCTCTCTTCTCCTTCCTCTGCCAGCCATCGTCTCTCTGCCAGAACATCTCCAGTCCCAGGTGGGCCATGCTTCTGCTCTACAGCCCTTCAGGTGCTCTCTGATCACATCAGTCCACCCGAAATTTCCCCGTTGGTGGCTCCTGTCTCCCTCAGCCCTCCTCCTCAAGAGGCCTCAGTGCCAGGACCAAACCTTGGTGCTCTGCTCCCTACTCACTCCAGGTGAAGCCCAGGGGGCCACCCTCTATCCTTCCAGGTGATTTCTCGGCTACATCCCTGGGCTTGAGGTCTGCCTGGTCCAGGGTCCCTTAGCCCCATTCTGACATGCTTGAGTCTCATACCTCCACCTCCTCACCTGCTCATGCTTCTCCTCTCTGCCCAGCTCTCCTCTCTGCCCCTTCCACCAGTGATTCTCACCCGAGGGTGCATGACCCCCCAAGGAGGCCTATCAGCAACATCTTTGGGGTGTGTTTTTGTGTTTTCTTTTGAATTTTTTTTGGTTTTGTTGTTTCAAGCAGTGTACTGCTTCCACTTCAGATGGTGTGATAGGCCTCCCTTGGGGGTCATGCCCACCCCCCCCCTCGGGTGAAACTCACCCCCCCACCCCCGGGAAGAATCACTGCTGTGGAAGCCCAACCTGACTCCTGGGCTGCACTCACCCTTGCGCCTCTAGCTATCTACTGGTTGCCCTTGACACATTTTCCTGAAAGATCCCAGCATTCGCACCATTCTCTCACTGTTCCGACACTGTCCTCTTGCAACTGCCCGACTCCCTTCCAACTCTAATCTGCAAAACACCATTATTTATCTGTAGCCACCACCACAATTCCAAAACACACACACACACACACACACACACACACACACACACACACACACACACTCACTCACCCACGCTTAAGCTCCTCCTTCCTCCTTATCTTTACAACTCTGGTGCCTTGTGGAAGTACCTTTGTCCCAGGACCTGGACGTTCTCAGCTCTTGCTGTTCTCCCTTTTCTAGATGTTATCCCTCCTCTCACACCCCTGGCATGATCCTTCCACAGAGCCCCTGTGGTCCTCTCAAGTGCTGGTGTGTTTTCCGCCAACCAGACTTTTGCCTTCGCCTATCCTGCTAGGGCTCCTCTCCAGTGGGCTCTCTGGGTGGATTCCCTGGTCTTGCCCTCCTGGTGCTTAGTTGTCCTCATCATGCCCACCACTTGACACGGAATCAGCCCACAATCTCCATTAAAGGAGTTGGGTATTCCCGTGCATGGAGCTTGGCTCCCTTCACCCAACCCCATCCCAATCCATGTCCTCCTCTCCAACCCTGGCACACCAGAAAGGCCTCCAGACTCGACCCCTTGATCCCACCTCTCCCTGCCTCCATGCTCCACCCTCTGCTGGACCCTCAATGTCCCATCCTACTTCCCCTATGACTTGCTAGTCAGATGAAGGATTGATTGGTCCTTCCATGACCTTTGCTGGCCTCTTCACTTACACTCCTCCTTCCCCCATTGCCTGCTCTCTCATCCCCAAGAGGGGTTTCCTGACTATATCTGCTGTCCCCTGTTCCTTGCCTTTGGGGGTCCACCATTATGAGATGGTGGTGGCTTACCTGGCCTTCTCTGTAACCTCACCTCCTATCGCCTAGCCCTGCGCTGACAGGGGTGTCCCCAGGCTTTTCCATGGGCCACTTCTCCACACCTCGTCGTCCTCTGACCTCATCCCACCAGGCCGGCATTGCTCTTTGGCCTTACCCACTCTGTGATCTTCACCCTGCGTGGGCTCCTGCCCGCCCTTGAGCCACCCATGGGAGGGAAGTACCTGCCTTCTCCTGGTTGCCACCCAGGTTTCGTTCTTTACCATTCTTTGGGTGCAGTTCATTCGTCCCCTGTCCTTTCTCACTCTTTTGTGCCCTTGGAATTTGGCCACTCTCCTGCACTCTCCCACACGCCCAATGTGCTCACCTGAAGTCCTACCTCTTGGGCCTGGGTTCATCATCTTTCTTGCTTTGCTTCTCTACTGCATACGTAGCAAGAAAAGTGTCCTTCCTGAGCCAGGTGACATTTCTGCAGCCACAGACTGTGCATCTCCTGGCTGATGCCCATGGTGCTCTGTGTGCTCCTTACCTCATTCCTCACCTTCTGCACACCCCACTGCCGTCTCCTTGGCCCTCATATACTCTCCTGCATCTGCCCGCTTGCCTACGCCCTCTCCTCACAGCCTGTGAACCTGGACTCTGATTTCCTGCAGGGACACGCAAACCTCGGTACTGGTTACCTTTCCTGATTCCATTGGGACCCCTTTGTTGCACAGTCTTGGGGCACAGTCCTTGGGGAGCCTCTTCCTCTGATTCCCCTACCTCTTCCTTATCAGTCTGGGTCAGTGGTTCCCACCGTTCACAGTGGGGCAATTTGGATTTAACGGGGGCGATTTCAAACGAATTGATAAGAGTGAATTTCTTGCATTTCTGAAGCTTCTAGGAGCTTCATGTACTAGTACAGTAGAGAATGATCTTTGGTGACATATTCATCACGTAAGTTCTCTGTTATACGTTTCGTTTTTATTTTTTTTTGTTTTTTTCTCCTTTAAAGTATTCCAAATACTAGTACATCTGTGTCCTTCTCCCCCCAATTGACCTTCCCCCAGCCTCCCCTACCCCCCGGCATCTGTTATATGTTTAAAAGTTTATTTGCTATTTTTTGATATCACTTCAATTGTTATTTTGGGGCAATTTCTGGGTTATTTCTTCCTCAGTATGTCAACTGTCTGTTGTTCTTTTCTTTTTCTCTTTCATGGATGCCATCTTGTTTGGAAGGTTGTTTAGACCAAGTTAGTGGCCTTTTAGGTGTCCTCCACAGGAATCGGAGTTCACTTTTTGAATAATGGGAATTATATGCCACGGGCCGGGGGAAGCATCAGGATTTTAGAGATGCTTAGGTGGGGCATGGGCAAAAAAAGGTTGGGAGCCACTGCTCTGGGTCTTTGGCCTTCAGCCCTCCCTCTTGCCCCTGTGCCTGCTCAGCCATGCCTGACACCTTGGCGCTCGGTCTCGCTCTGCACAGAGCCCTGGGTCTTGCTGTCCGCCCCTCTCTTCTCCTTCCTCTGCCAGCCATCGTCTCTCTGCCAGAACATCTCCAGTCCCAGGTGGGCCATGCTTCTGCTCTACAGCCCTTCAGGTGCTCTCTGATCACATCAGTCCACCCGAAATTTCCCCGTTGGTCGCTCCTGTCTCCCTCAGCCCTCCTCCTCAAGAGGCCTCAGTGCCAGGACCAAACCTTGGTGCTCTGCTCCCTACTCACTCCAGGTGAAGCCCAGGGGGCCACCTTCTATCCTTCCAGGTGATTTCTCGGCTACATCCCTGGGCTTGAGGTCTGCCTGGTCCAGGGTCCCTTAGCCCCATTCTGACATGCTTGAGTCTCATACCTCCACCTCCTCACCTGCTCATGCTTCTCCTCTCTGCCCAGCTCTCCTCTCTGCCCCTTCCACCAGTGATTCTCACCCGAGGGTGCATGACCCCCCAAGGAGGCCTATCAGCAACATCTTTGGGGTGTGTTTTTGTGTTTTCTTTTGAATTTTTTTTGGTTTTGTTGTTTCAAGCAGTGTACTGCTCCCCCTTCAGATGGTGTGATAGGCCTCCCTTGGGGGTCATGCCCACCCCCCCCCCTCGGGTGAAACTCACCCCCCCACCCCCGGGAAGAATCACTGCTGTGGAAGCCCAACCTGACTCCTGGGCTGCACTCACCCTTGCGCCTCTACCTATCTACTGGTTGCCCTTGACACATTTTCCTGAAAGATCCCAGCATTCGCACCATTCTCTCACTGTTCCGACACTGTCCTCTTGCAACTGCCCGACTCCCTTCCAACTCTAATCTGCAAAACACCATTATTTATCTGTAGCCACCACCACAATTCCAAAACACACACACACACACACACACACACACACACACACTCACCCACGCTTAAGCTCCTCCTTCCTCCTTACCTTTACAACTCTGGTGCCTTGTGGAAGTACCTTTGTCCCAGGACCTGGACGTTCTCAGCTCTTGCTGTTCTCCCTTTTCTAGATGTTATCCCTCCTCTCACACCCCTGGCATGATCCTTCCACAGAGCCCCTGTGGTCCTCTCAAGTGCTGGTGTGTTTTCCGCCAACCAGACTTTTGCCTTCGCCTATCCTGCTAGGGCTACTCTCCAGTGGGCTCTCTGGGTGGATTCCCTGGTCTTGCCCTCCTGGTGCTTAGTTGTCCTCATCATGCCCACCACTTGACACGGAATCAGCCCACAATCTCCATTAAAGGAGTTGGGTATTCCCGTGCATGGAGCTTGGCTCCCTTCACCCAACCCCATCCCAATCCATGTCCTCCTCTCCAACCCTGGCACACCAGAAAGGCCTCCAGACTCGACCCCTTGATCCCACCTCTCCCTGCCTCCATGCTCCACCCTCTGCTGGACCCTCAATGTCCCATCCTACTTCCCCTATGACTTGCTAGTCAGATGAAGGATTGATTGGTCCTTCCATGACCTTTGCTGGCCTCTTCACTTACACTCCTCCTTCCCCCATTGCCTGCTCTCTCATCCCCAAGAGGGGTTTCCTGACTATATCTGCTGTCCCCTGTTCCTTGCCTTTGGGGGTCCACCATTATGAGATGGTGGTGGCTTACCTGGCCTTCTCTGTAACCTCACCTCCTATCGCCTAGCCCTGCGCTGACAGGGGTGTCCCCAGGCTTTTCCATGGGCCACTTCTCCACACCTCGTCGTCCTCTGACCTCATCCCACCAGGCCGGCATTGCTCTTTGGCCTTACCCACTCTGTGATCTTCACCCTGCGTGGGCTCCTGCCCGCCCTTGAGCCACCCATGGGAGGGAAGTACCTGCCTTCTCCTGGTTGCCACCCAGGTTTCGTTCTTTACCATTCTTTGGGTGCAGTTCATTCGTCCCCTGTCCTTTCTCACTCTTTTGTGCCCTTGGAATTTGGCCACTCTCCTGCACTCTCCCACACGCCCAATGTGCTCACCTGAAGTCCTACCTCTTGGGCCTGGGTTCATCATCTTTCTTGCTTTGCTTCTCTACTGCATACGTAGCAAGAAAAGTGTCCTTCCTGAGCCAGGTGACATTTCTGCAGCCACAGACTGTGCATCTCCTGGCTGATGCCCATGGTGCTCTGTGTGCTCCTTACCTCATTCCTCACCTTCTGCACACCCCACTGCCGTCTCCTTGGCCCTCATATACTCTCCTGCATCTGCCCGCTTGCCTACGCCCTCTCCTCACAGCCTGTGAACCTGGACTCTGATTTCCTGCAGGGACACGCAAACCTCGGTACTGGTTACCTTTCCTGATTCCATTGGGACCCCTTTGTTGCACAGTCTTGGGGCACAGTCCTTGGGGAGCCTCTTCCTCTGATTCCCCTACCTCTTCCTTATCAGTCTGGGTCAGTGGTTCCCACCGTTCACAGTGGGGCAATTTGGATTTAACGGGGGCGATTTCAAACGAATTGATAAGAGTGAATTTCTTGCATTTCTGAAGCTTCTAGGAGCTTCATGTACTAGTACAGTAGAGAATGATCTTTGGTGACATATTCATCACGTAAGTTCTCTGTTATACGTTTCGTTTTTATTTTTTTTTGTTTTTTTCTCCTTTAAAGTATTCCAAATACTAGTACATCTGTGTCCTTCTCCCCCCAATTGACCTTCCCCCAGCCTCCCCTACCCCCCGGCATCTGTTATATGTTTAAAAGTTTATTTGCTATTTTTTGATATCACTTCAATTGTTATTTTGGGGCAATTTCTGGGTTATTTCTTCCTCAGTATGTCAACTGTCTGTTGTTCTTTTCTTTTTCTCTTTCATGGATGCCATCTTGTTTGGAAGGTTGTTTAGACCAAGTTAGTGACCTTTTAGGTGTCCTCCACAGGAATCGGAGTTCACTTTTTGAATAATGGGAATTATATGCCACGGGCCGGGGGAAGCATCAGGATTTTAGAGATGCTTAGGTGGGGCATGGGCAAAAAAAGGTTGGGAGCCACTGCTCTGGGTCTTTGGCCTTCAGCCCTCCCTCTTGCCCCTGTGCCTGCTCAGCCATGCCTGACACCTTGGCGCTCGGTCTCGCTCTGCACAGAGCCCTGGGTCTTGCTGTCCGCCCCTCTCTTCTCCTTCCTCTGCCAGCCATCGTCTCTCTGCCAGAACATCTCCAGTCCCAGGTGGGCCATGCTTCTGCTCTACAGCCCTTCAGGTGCTCTCTGATCACATCAGTCCACCCGAAATTTCCCCGTTGGTCGCTCCTGTCTCCCTCAGCCCTCCTCCTCAAGAGGCCTCAGTGCCAGGACCAAACCTTGGTGCTCTGCTCCCTACTCACTCCAGGTGAAGCCCAGGGGGCCACCCTCTATCCTTCCAGGTGATTTCTCGGCTACATCCCTGGGCTTGAGGTCTGCCTGGTCCAGGGTCCCTTAGCCCCATTCTGACATGCTTGAGTCTCATACCTCCACCTCCTCACCTGCTCATGCTTCTCCTCTCTGCCCAGCTCTCCTCTCTGCCCCTTCCACCAGTGATTCTCACCCGAGGGTGCATGACCCCCCAAGGAGGCCTATCAGCAACATCTTTGGGGTGTGTTTTTGTGTTTTCTTTTGAATTTTTTTTGGTTTTGTTGTTTCAAGCAGTGTACTGCTTCCACTTCAGATGGTGTGATAGGCCTCCCTTGGGGGTCATGCCCACCCCCCCCCCCTCGGGTGAAACTCACCCCCCCACCCCCGGGAAGAATCACTGCTGTGGAAGCCCAACCTGACTCCTGGGCTGCACTCACCCTTGCGCCTCTAGCTATCTACTGGTTGCCCTTGACACATTTTCCTGAAAGATCCCAGCATTCGCACCATTCTCTCACTGTTCCGACACTGTCCTCTTGCAACTGCCCGACTCCCTTCCAACTCTAATCTGCAAAACACCATTATTTATCTGTAGCCACCACCACAATTCCAAAACACACACACACACACACACACACACACACACACACACACACACACTCACTCACCCACGCTTAAGCTCCTCCTTCCTCCTTATCTTTACAACTCTGGTGCCTTGTGGAAGTACCTTTGTCCCAGGACCTGGACGTTCTCAGCTCTTGCTGTTCTCCCTTTTCTAGATGTTATCCCTCCTCTCACACCCCTGGCATGATCCTTCCACAGAGCCCCTGTGGTCCTCTCAAGTGCTGGTGTGTTTTCCGCCAACCAGACTTTTGCCTTCGCCTATCCTGCTAGGGCTACTCTCCAGTGGGCTCTCTGGGTGGATTCCCTGGTCTTGCCCTCCTGGTGCTTAGTTGTCCTCATCATGCCCACCACTTGACACGGAATCAGCCCACAATCTCCATTAAAGGAGTTGGGTATTCCCGTGCATGGAGCTTGGCTCCCTTCACCCAACCCCATCCCAATCCATGTCCTCCTCTCCAACCCTGGCACACCAGAAAGGCCTCCAGACTCGACCCCTTGATCCCACCTCTCCCTGCCTCCATGCTCCACCCTCTGCTGGACCCTCAATGTCCCATCCTACTTCCCCTATGACTTGCTAGTCAGATGAAGGATTGATTGGTCCTTCCATGACCTTTGCTGGCCTCTTCACTTACACTCCTCCTTCCCCCATTGCCTGCTCTCTCATCCCCAAGAGGGGTTTCCTGACTATATCTGCTGTCCCCTGTTCCTTGCCTTTGGGGGTCCACCATTATGAGATGGTGGTGGCTTACCTGGCCTTCTCTGTAACCTCACCTCCTATCGCCTAGCCCTGCGCTGACAGGGGTGTCCCCAGGCTTTTCCATGGGCCACTTCTCCACACCTCGTCGTCCTCTGACCTCATCCCACCAGGCCGGCATTGCTCTTTGGCCTTACCCACTCTGTGATCTTCACCCTGCATGGGCTCCTGCCCGCCCTTGAGCCACCCATGGGAGGGAAGTACCTGCCTTCTCCTGGTTGCCACCCAGGTTTCGTTCTTTACCATTCTTTGGGTGCAGTTCATTCGTCCCCTGTCCTTTCTCACTCTTTTGTGCCCTTGGAATTTGGCCACTCTCCTGCACTCTCCCACACGCCCAATGTGCTCACCTGAAGTCCTACCTCTTGGGCCTGGGTTCATCATCTTTCTTGCTTTGCTTCTCTACTGCATACGTAGCAAGAAAAGTGTCCTTCCTGAGCCAGGTGACATTTCTGCAGCCACAGACTGTGCATCTCCTGGCTGATGCCCATGGTGCTCTGTGTGCTCCTTACCTCATTCCTCACCTTCTGCACACCCCACTGCCGTCTCCTTGGCCCTCATATACTCTCCTGCATCTGCCCGCTTGCCTACGCCCTCTCCTCACAGCCTGTGAACCTGGACTCTGATTTCCTCCAGGGACACGCAAACCTCGGTACTGGTTACCTTTCCTGATTCCATTGGGACCCCTTTGTTGCACAGTCTTGGGGCACAGTCCTTGGGGAGCCTCTTCCTCTGATTCCCCTACCTCTTCCTTATCAGTCTGGGTCAGTGGTTCCCACCGTTCACAGTGGGGCAATTTGGATTTAACGGGGGCGATTTCAAACGAATTGATAAGAGTGAATTTCTTGCATTTCTGAAGCTTCTAGGAGCTTCATGTACTAGTACAGTAGAGAATGATCTTTGGTGACATATTCATCACGTAAGTTCTCTGTTATACGTTTCGTTTTTATTTTTTTTTGTTTTTTTCTCCTTTAAAGTATTCCAAATACTAGTACATCTGTGTCCTTCTCCCCCCAATTGACCTTCCCCCAGCCTCCCCTACCCCCCGGCATCTGTTATATGTTTAAAAGTTTATTTGCTATTTTTTGATATCACTTCAATTGTTATTTTGGGGCAATTTCTGGGTTATTTCTTCCTCAGTATGTCAACTGTCTGTTGTTCTTTTCTTTTTCTCTTTCATGGATGCCATCTTGTTTGGAAGGTTGTTTAGACCAAGTTAGTGACCTTTTAGGTGTCCTCCACAGGAATCGGAGTTCACTTTTTGAATAATGGGAATTATATGCCACGGGCCGGGGGAAGCATCAGGATTTTAGAGATGCTTAGGTGGGGCATGGGCAAAAAAAGGTTGGGAGCCACTGCTCTGGGTCTTTGGCCTTCAGCCCTCCCTCTTGCCCCTGTGCCTGCTCAGCCATGCCTGACACCTTGGCGCTCGGTCTCGCTCTGCACAGAGCCCTGGGTCTTGCTGTCCGCCCCTCTCTTCTCCTTCCTCTGCCAGCCATCGTCTCTCTGCCAGAACATCTCCAGTCCCAGGTGGGCCATGCTTCTGCTCTACAGCCCTTCAGGTGCTCTCTGATCACATCAGTCCACCCGAAATTTCCCCGTTGGTCGCTCCTGTCTCCCTCAGCCCTCCTCCTCAAGAGGCCTCAGTGCCAGGACCAAACCTTGGTGCTCTGCTCCCTACTCACTCCAGGTGAAGCCCAGGGGGCCACCTTCTATCCTTCCAGGTGATTTCTCGGCTACATCCCTGGGCTTGAGGTCTGCCTGGTCCAGGGTCCCTTAGCCCCATTCTGACATGCTTGAGTCTCATACCTCCACCTCCTCACCTGCTCATGCTTCTCCTCTCTGCCCAGCTCTCCTCTCTGCCCCTTCCACCAGTGATTCTCACCCGAGGGTGCATGACCCCCCAAGGAGGCCTATCAGCAACATCTTTGGGGTGTGTTTTTGTGTTTTCTTTTGAATTTTTTTTGGTTTTGTTGTTTCAAGCAGTGTACTGCTCCCCCTTCAGATGGTGTGATAGGCCTCCCTTGGGGGTCATGCCCACCCCCCCCCCTCGGGTGAAACTCACCCCCCCACCCCCGGGAAGAATCACTGCTGTGGAAGCCCAACCTGACTCCTGGGCTGCACTCACCCTTGCGCCTCTACCTATCTACTGGTTGCCCTTGACACATTTTCCTGAAAGATCCCAGCATTCGCACCATTCTCTCACTGTTCCGACACTGTCCTCTTGCAACTGCCCGACTCCCTTCCAACTCTAATCTGCAAAACACCATTATTTATCTGTAGCCACCACCACAATTCCAAAACACACACACACACACACACACACACACACACACACACACACACACTCACCCACGCTTAAGCTCCTCCTTCCTCCTTACCTTTACAACTCTGGTGCCTTGTGGAAGTACCTTTGTCCCAGGACCTGGACGTTCTCAGCTCTTGCTGTTCTCCCTTTTCTAGATGTTATCCCTCCTCTCACACCCCTGGCATGATCCTTCCACAGAGCCCCTGTGGTCCTCTCAAGTGCTGGTGTGTTTTCCGCCAACCAGACTTTTGCCTTCGCCTATCCTGCTAGGGCTACTCTCCAGTGGGCTCTCTGGGTGGATTCCCTGGTCTTGCCCTCCTGGTGCTTAGTTGTCCTCATCATGCCCACCACTTGACACGGAATCAGCCCACAATCTCCATTAAAGGAGTTGGGTATTCCCGTGCATGGAGCTTGGCTCCCTTCACCCAACCCCATCCCAATCCATGTCCTCCTCTCCAACCCTGGCACACCAGAAAGGCCTCCAGACTCGACCCCTTGATCCCACCTCTCCCTGCCTCCATGCTCCACCCTCTGCTGGACCCTCAATGTCCCATCCTACTTCCCCTATGACTTGCTAGTCAGATGAAGGATTGATTGGTCCTTCCATGACCTTTGCTGGCCTCTTCACTTACACTCCTCCTTCCCCCATTGCCTGCTCTCTCATCCCCAAGAGGGGTTTCCTGACTATATCTGCTGTCCCCTGTTCCTTGCCTTTGGGGGTCCACCATTATGAGATGGTGGTGGCTTACCTGGCCTTCTCTGTAACCTCACCTCCTATCGCCTAGCCCTGCGCTGACAGGGGTGTCCCCAGGCTTTTCCATGGGCCACTTCTCCACACCTCGTCGTCCTCTGACCTCATCCCACCAGGCCGGCATTGCTCTTTGGCCTTACCCACTCTGTGATCTTCACCCTGCGTGGGCTCCTGCCCGCCCTTGAGCCACCCATGGGAGGGAAGTACCTGCCTTCTCCTGGTTGCCACCCAGGTTTCGTTCTTTACCATTCTTTGGGTGCAGTTCATTCGTCCCCTGTCCTTTCTCACTCTTTTGTGCCCTTGGAATTTGGCCACTCTCCTGCACTCTCCCACACGCCCAATGTGCTCACCTGAAGTCCTACCTCTTGGGCCTGGGTTCATCATCTTTCTTGCTTTGCTTCTCTACTGCATACGTAGCAAGAAAAGTGTCCTTCCTGAGCCAGGTGACATTTCTGCAGCCACAGACTGTGCATCTCCTGGCTGATGCCCATGGTGCTCTGTGTGCTCCTTACCTCATTCCTCACCTTCTGCACACCCCACTGCCGTCTCCTTGGCCCTCATATACTCTCCTGCATCTGCCCGCTTGCCTACGCCCTCTCCTCACAGCCTGTGAACCTGGACTCTGATTTCCTGCAGGGACACGCAAACCTCGGTACTGGTTACCTTTCCTGATTCCATTGGGACCCCTTTGTTGCACAGTCTTGGGGCACAGTCCTTGGGGAGCCTCTTCCTCTGATTCCCCTACCTCTTCCTTATCAGTCTGGGTCAGTGGTTCCCACCGTTCACAGTGGGGCAATTTGGATTTAACGGGGGCGATTTCAAACGAATTGATAAGAGTGAATTTCTTGCATTTCTGAAGCTTCTAGGAGCTTCATGTACTAGTACAGTAGAGAATGATCTTTGGTGACATATTCATCACGTAAGTTCTCTGTTATACGTTTCGTTTTTATTTTTTTTTTGTTTTTGTCTCCTTTAAAGTATTCCAAATACTAGTACATCTGTGTCCTTCTCCCCCCAATTGACCTTCCCCCAGCCTCCCCTACCCCCCGGCATCTGTTATATGTTTAAAAGTTTATTTGCTATTTTTTGATATCACTTCAATTGTTATTTTGGGGCAATTTCTGGGTTATTTCTTCCTCAGTATGTCAACTGTCTGTTGTTCTTTTCTTTTTCTCTTTCATGGATGCCATCTTGTTTGGAAGGTTGTTTAGACCAAGTTAGTGACCTTTTAGGTGTCCTCCACAGGAATCGGAGTTCACTTTTTGAATAATGGGAATTATATGCCACGGGCCGGGGGAAGCATCAGGATTTTAGAGATGCTTAGGTGGGGCATGGGCAAAAAAAGGTTGGGAGCCACTGCTCTGGGTCTTTGGCCTTCAGCCCTCCCTCTTGCCCCTGTGCCTGCTCAGCCATGCCTGACACCTTGGCGCTCGGTCTCGCTCTGCACAGAGCCCTGGGTCTTGCTGTCCGCCCCTCTCTTCTCCTTCCTCTGCCAGCCATCGTCTCTCTGCCAGAACATCTCCAGTCCCAGGTGGGCCATGCTTCTGCTCTACAGCCCTTCAGGTGCTCTCTGATCACATCAGTCCACCCGAAATTTCCCCGTTGGTCGCTCCTGTCTCCCTCAGCCCTCCTCCTCAAGAGGCCTCAGTGCCAGGACCAAACCTTGGTGCTCTGCTCCCTACTCACTCCAGGTGAAGCCCAGGGGGCCACCCTCTATCCTTCCAGGTGATTTCTCGGCTACATCCCTGGGCTTGAGGTCTGCCTGGTCCAGGGTCCCTTAGCCCCATTCTGACATGCTTGAGTCTCATACCTCCACCTCCTCACCTGCTCATGCTTCTCCTCTCTGCCCAGCTCTCCTCTCTGCCCCTTCCACCAGTGATTCTCACCCGAGGGTGCATGACCCCCCAAGGAGGCCTATCAGCAACATCTTTGGGGTGTGTTTTTGTGTTTTCTTTTGAATTTTTTTTGGTTTTGTTGTTTCAAGCAGTGTACTGCTTCCACTTCAGATGGTGTGATAGGCCTCCCTTGGGGGTCATGCCCACCCCCCCCCCTCGGGTGAAACTCACCCCCCCACCCCCGGGAAGAATCACTGCTGTGGAAGCCCAACCTGACCCCTGGGCTGCACTCACCCTTGCGCCTCTAGCTATCTACTGGTTGCCCTTGACACATTTTCCTGAAAGATCCCAGCATTCGCACCATTCTCTCACTGTCCCCACACTGTCCTCTTGCAACTGCCCGACTCCCTTCCAACTCTAATCTGCAAAACACCATTATTTATCTGTAGCCACCACCACAATTCCAAAACACACACACACACACACACACACACACACACACACACACACACACACTCACTCACCCACGCTTAAGTTCCTCCTTCCTCCTTATCTTTACAACTCTGGTGCCTTGTGGAAGTACCTTTGTCCCAGGACCTGGACGTTCTCAGCTCTTGCTGTTCTCCCTTTTCTAGATGTTATCCCTCCTCTCACACCCCTGGCATGATCCTTCCACAGAGCCCCTGTGGTCCTCTCAAGTGCTGGTGTGTTTTCCGCCAACCAGACTTTTGCCTTCGCCTATCCTGCTAGGGCTACTCTCCAGTGGGCTCTCTGGGTGGATTCCCTGGTCTTGCCCTCCTGGTGCTTAGTTGTCCTCATCATGCCCACCACTTGACACGGAATCAGCCCACAATCTCCATTAAAGGAGTTGGGTATTCCCGTGCATGGAGCTTGGCTCCCTTCACCCAACCCCATCCCAATCCATGTCCTCCTCTCCAACCCTGGCACACCAGAAAGGCCTCCAGACTCGACCCCTTGATCCCACCTCTCCCTGCCTCCATGCTCCACCCTCTGCTGGACCCTCAATGTCCCATCCTACTTCCCCTATGACTTGCTAGTCAGATGAAGGATTGATTGGTCCTTCCATGACCTTTGCTGGCCTCTTCACTTACACTCCTCCTTCCCCCATTGCCTGCTCTCTCATCCCCAAGAGGGGTTTCCTGACTATATCTGCTGTCCCCTGTTCCTTGCCTTTGGGGGTCCACCATTATGAGATGGTGGTGGCTTACCTGGCCTTCTCTGTAACCTCACCTCCTATCGCCTAGCCCTGCGCTGACAGGGGTGTCCCCAGGCTTTTCCATGGGCCACTTCTCCACACCTCGTCGTCCTCTGACCTCATCCCACCAGGCCGGCATTGCTCTTTGGCCTTACCCACTCTGTGATCTTCACCCTGCGTGGGCTCCTGCCCGCCCTTGAGCCACCCATGGGAGGGAAGTACCTGCCTTCTCCTGGTTGCCACCCAGGTTTCGTTCTTTACCATTCTTTGGGTGCAGTTCATTCGTCCCCTGTCCTTTCTCACTCTTTTGTGCCCTTGGAATTTGGCCACTCTCCTGCACTCTCCCACACGCCCAATGTGCTCACCTGAAGTCCTACCTCTTGGGCCTGGGTTCATCATCTTTCTTGCTTTGCTTCTCTACTGCATACGTAGCAAGAAAAGTGTCCTTCCTGAGCCAGGTGACATTTCTGCAGCCACAGACTGTGCATCTCCTGGCTGATGCCCATGGTGCTCTGTGTGCTCCTTACCTCATTCCTCACCTTCTGCACACCCCACTGCCGTCTCCTTGGCCCTCATATACTCTCCTGCATCTGCCCGCTTGCCTACGCCCTCTCCTCACAGCCTGTGAACCTGGACTCTGATTTCCTGCAGGGACACGCAAACCTCGGCACTGGTTACCTTTCCTGATTCCATTGGGACCCCTTTGTTGCACAGTCTTGGGGCACAGTCCTTGGGGAGCCTCTTCCTCTGATTCCCCTACCTCTTCCTTATCAGTCTGGGTCAGTGGTTCCCACCGTTCACAGTGGGGCAATTTGGATTTAACGGGGGCGATTTCAAACGAATTGATAAGAGTGAATTTCTTGCATTTCTGAAGCTTCTAGGAGCTTCATGTACTAGTACAGTAGAGAATGATCTTTGGTGACATATTCATCACGTAAGTTCTCTGTTATACGTTTCGTTTTTATTTTTTTTTTGTTTTTGTCTCCTTTAAAGTATTCCAAATACTAGTACATCTGTGTCCTTCTCCCCCCAATTGACCTTCCCCCAGCCTCCCCTACCCCCCGGCATCTGTTATATGTTTAAAAGTTTATTTGCTATTTTTTGATATCACTTCAATTGTTATTTTGGGGCAATTTCTGGGTTATTTCTTCCTCAGTATGTCAACTGTCTGTTGTTCTTTTCTTTTTCTCTTTCATGGATGCCATCTTGTTTGGAAGGTTGTTTAGACCAAGTTAGTGACCTTTTAGGTGTCCTCCACAGGAATCGGAGTTCACTTTTTGAATAATGGGAATTATATGCCACGGGCCGGGGGAAGCATCAGGATTTTAGAGATGCTTAGGTGGGGCATGGGCAAAAAAAGGTTGGGAGCCACTGCTCTGGGTCTTTGGCCTTCAGCCCTCCCTCTTGCCCCTGTGCCTGCTCAGCCATGCCTGACACCTTGGCGCTCGGTCTCGCTCTGCACAGAGCCCTGGGTCTTGCTGTCCGCCCCTCTCTTCTCCTTCCTCTGCCAGCCATCGTCTCTCTGCCAGAACATCTCCAGTCCCAGGTGGGCCATGCTTCTGCTCTACAGCCCTTCAGGTGCTCTCTGATCACATCAGTCCACCCGAAATTTCCCCGTTGGTCGCTCCTGTCTCCCTCAGCCCTCCTCCTCAAGAGGCCTCAGTGCCAGGACCAAACCTTGGTGCTCTGCTCCCTACTCACTCCAGGTGAAGCCCAGGGGGCCACCCTCTATCCTTCCAGGTGATTTCTCGGCTACATCCCTGGGCTTGAGGTCTGCCTGGTCCAGGGTCCCTTAGCCCCATTCTGACATGCTTGAGTCTCATACCTCCACCTCCTCACCTGCTCATGCTTCTCCTCTCTGCCCAGCTCTCCTCTCTGCCCCTTCCACCAGTGATTCTCACCCGAGGGTGCATGACCCCCCAAGGAGGCCTATCAGCAACATCTTTGGGGTGTGTTTTTGTGTTTTCTTTTGAATTTTTTTTGGTTTTGTTGTTTCAAGCAGTGTACTGCTTCCACTTCAGATGGTGTGATAGGCCTCCCTTGGGGGTCATGCCCACCCCCCCCCCTCGGGTGAAACTCACCCCCCCACCCCCGGGAAGAATCACTGCTGTGGAAGCCCAACCTGACCCCTGGGCTGCACTCACCCTTGCGCCTCTAGCTATCTACTGGTTGCCCTTGACACATTTTCCTGAAAGATCCCAGCATTCGCACCATTCTCTCACTGTCCCCACACTGTCCTCTTGCAACTGCCCGACTCCCTTCCAACTCTAATCTGCAAAACACCATTATTTATCTGTAGCCACCACCACAATTCCAAAACACACACACACACACACACACACACACACACACACACACACACACACTCACTCACCCACGCTTAAGTTCCTCCTTCCTCCTTATCTTTACAACTCTGGTGCCTTGTGGAAGTACCTTTGTCCCAGGACCTGGACGTTCTCAGCTCTTGCTGTTCTCCCTTTTCTAGATGTTATCCCTCCTCTCACACCCCTGGCATGATCCTTCCACAGAGCCCCTGTGGTCCTCTCAAGTGCTGGTGTGTTTTCCGCCAACCAGACTTTTGCCTTCGCCTATCCTGCTAGGGCTACTCTCCAGTGGGCTCTCTGGGTGGATTCCCTGGTCTTGCCCTCCTGGTGCTTAGTTGTCCTCATCATGCCCACCACTTGACACGGAATCAGCCCACAATCTCCATTAAAGGAGTTGGGTATTCCCGTGCATGGAGCTTGGCTCCCTTCACCCAACCCCATCCCAATCCATGTCCTCCTCTCCAACCCTGGCACACCAGAAAGGCCTCCAGACTCGACCCCTTGATCCCACCTCTCCCTGCCTCCATGCTCCACCCTCTGCTGGACCCTCAATGTCCCATCCTACTTCCCCTATGACTTGCTAGTCAGATGAAGGATTGATTGGTCCTTCCATGACCTTTGCTGGCCTCTTCACTTACACTCCTCCTTCCCCCATTGCCTGCTCTCTCATCCCCAAGAGGGGTTTCCTGACTATATCTGCTGTCCCCTGTTCCTTGCCTTTGGGGGTCCACCATTATGAGATGGTGGTGGCTTACCTGGCCTTCTCTGTAACCTCACCTTCTATCGCCTAGCCCTGCGCTGACAGGGGTGTCCCCAGGCTTTTCCATGGGCCACTTCTCCACACCTCGTCGTCCTCTGACCTCATCCCACCAGGCCGGCATTGCTCTTTGGCCTTACCCACTCTGTGATCTTCACCCTGCGTGGGCTCCTGCCCGCCCTTGAGCCACCCATGGGAGGGAAGTACCTGCCTTCTCCTGGTTGCCACCCAGGTTTCGTTCTTTACCATTCTTTGGGTGCAGTTCATTCGTCCCCTGTCCTTTCTCACTCTTTTGTGCCCTTGGAATTTGGCCACTCTCCTGCACTCTCCCACACGCCCAATGTGCTCACCTGAAGTCCTACCTCTTGGGCCTGGGTTCATCATCTTTCTTGCTTTGCTTCTCTACTGCATACGTAGCAAGAAAAGTGTCCTTCCTGAGCCAGGTGACATTTCTGCAGCCACAGACTGTGCATCTCCTGGCTGATGCCCATGGTGCTCTGTGTGCTCCTTACCTCATTCCTCACCTTCTGCACACCCCACTGCCGTCTCCTTGGCCCTCATATACTCTCCTGCATCTGCCCGCTTGCCTACGCCCTCTCCTCACAGCCTGGGAACCTGGACTCTGATTTCCTCCAGGGACACGCAAACCTCGGCACTGGTTACCTTTCCTGATTCCATTGGGACCCCTTTGTTGCACAGTCTTGGGGCACAGTCCTTGGGGAGCCTCTTCCTCTGATTCCCCTACCTCTTCCTTATCAGTCTGGGTCAGTGGTTCCCACCGTTCACAGTGGGGCAATTTGGATTTAACGGGGGCGATTTCAAACGAATTGATAAGAGTGAATTTCTTGCATTTCTGAAGCTTCTAGGAGCTTCATGTACTAGTACAGTAGAGAATGATCTTTGGTGACATATTCATCACGTAAGTTCTCTGTTATACGTTTCGTTTTTATTTTTTTTTTTGTTTTTTTCTCCTTTAAAGTATTCCAAATACTAGTACATCTGTGTCCTTCTCCCCCCAATTGACCTTCCCCCAGCCTCCCCTACCCCCCGGCATCTGTTATATGTTTAAAAGTTTATTTGCTATTTTTTGATATCACTTCAATTGTTATTTTGGGGCAATTTCTGGGTTATTTCTTCCTCAGTATGTCAACTGTCTGTTGTTCTTTTCTTTTTCTCTTTCATGGATGCCATCTTGTTTGGAAGGTTGTTTAGACCAAGTTAGTGGCCTTTTAGGTGTCCTCCACAGGAATCGGAGTTCACTTTTTGAATAATGGGAATTATATGCCACGGGCCGGGGGAAGCATCAGGATTTTAGAGATGCTTAGGTGGGGCATGGGCAAAAAAAGGTTGGGAGCCACTGCTCTGGGTCTTTGGCCTTCAGCCCTCCCTCTTGCCCCTGTGCCTGCTCAGCCATGCCTGACACCTTGGCGCTCGGTCTCGCTCTGCACAGAGCCCTGGGTCTTGCTGTCCGCCCCTCTCTTCTCCTTCCTCTGCCAGCCATCGTCTCTCTGCCAGAACATCTCCAGTCCCAGGTGGGCCATGCTTCTGCTCTACAGCCCTTCAGGTGCTCTCTGATCACATCAGTCCACCCGAAATTTCCCCGTTGGTCGCTCCTGTCTCCCTCAGCCCTCCTCCTCAAGAGGCCTCAGTGCCAGGACCAAACCTTGGTGCTCTGCTCCCTACTCACTCCAGGTGAAGCCCAGGGGGCCACCCTCTATCCTTCCAGGTGATTTCTCGGCTACATCCCTGGGCTTGAGGTCTGCCTGGTCCAGGGTCCCTTAGCCCCATTCTGACATGCTTGAGTCTCATACCTCCACCTCCTCACCTGCTCATGCTTCTCCTCTCTGCCCAGCTCTCCTCTCTGCCCCTTCCACCAGTGATTCTCACCCGAGGGTGCATGACCCCCCAAGGAGGCCTATCAGCAACATCTTTGGGGTGTGTTTTTGTGTTTTCTTTTGAATTTTTTTTGGTTTTGTTGTTTCAAGCAGTGTACTGCTCCCCCTTCAGATGGTGTGATAGGCCTCCCTTGGGGGTCATGCCCACCCCCCCCCCTCGGGTGAAACTCACCCCCCCACCCCCGGGAAGAATCACTGCTGTGGAAGCCCAACCTGACCCCTGGGCTGCACTCACCCTTGCGCCTCTAGCTATCTACTGGTTGCCCTTGACACATTTTCCTGAAAGATCCCAGCATTCGCACCATTCTCTCACTGTCCCCACACTGTCCTCTTGCAACTGCCCGACTCCCTTCCAACTCTAATCTGCAAAACACCATTATTTATCTGTAGCCACCACCACAATTCCAAAACACACACACACACACACACACACACACACACACACACACACACACACACACACACACTCTCACCCACGCTTAAGTTCCTCCTTCCTCCTTATCTTTACAACTCTGGTGCCTTGTGGAAGTACCTTTGTCCCAGGACCTGGACGTTCTCAGCTCTTGCTGTTCTCCCTTTTCTAGATGTTATCCCTCCTCTCACACCCCTGGCATGATCCTTCCACAGAGCCCCTGTGGTCCTCTCAAGTGCTGGTGTGTTTTCCGCCAACCAGACTTTTGCCTTCGCCTATCCTGCTAGGGCTCCTCTCCAGTGGGCTCTCTGGGTGGATTCCCTGGTCTTGCCCTCGTGGTGCTTAGTTGTCCTCATCATGCCCACCACTTGACACGGAATCAGCCCACAATCTCCATTAAAGGAGTTGGGTATTCCCGTGCATGGAGCTTGGCTCCCTTCACCCAACCCCATCCCAATCCATGTCCTCCTCTCCAACCCTGGCACACCAGAAAGGCCTCCAGACTCGACCCCTTGATCCCACCTCTCCCTGCCTCCATGCTCCACCCTCTGCTGGACCCTCAATGTCCCATCCTACTTCCCCTATGACTTGCTAGTCAGATGAAGGATTGATTGGTCCTTCCATGACCTTTGCTGGCCTCTTCACTTACACTCCTCCTTCCCCCATTGCCTGCTCTCTCATCCCCAAGAGGGGTTTCCTGACTATATCTGCTGTCCCCTGTTCCTTGCCTTTGGGGGTCCACCATTATGAGATGGTGGTGGCTTACCTGGCCTTCTCTGTAACCTCACCTCCTATCGCCTAGCCCTGCGCTGACAGGGGTGTCCCCAGGCTTTTCCATGGGCCACTTCTCCACACCTCGTCGTCCTCTGACCTCATCCCACCAGGCCGGCATTGCTCTTTGGCCTTACCCACTCTGTGATCTTCACCCTGCGTGGGCTCCTGCCCGCCCTTGAGCCACCCATGGGAGGGAAGTACCTGCCTTCTCCTGGTTGCCACCCAGGTTTCGTTCTTTACCATTCTTTGGGTGCAGTTCATTCGTCCCCTGTCCTTTCTCACTCTTTTCTGCCCTTGGAATTTGGCCACTCTCCCACACGCCCAATGTGCTCACCTGAAGTCCTACCTCTTGGGCCTGGGTTCATCATCTTTCTTGCTTTGCTTCTCTACTGCATACGTAGCAAGAAAAGTGTCCTTCCTGAGCCAGGTGACATTTCTGCAGCCACAGACTGTGCATCTCCTGGCTGATGCCCATGGTGCTCTGTGTGCTCCTTACCTCATTCCTCACCTTCTGCACACCCCACTGCCGTCTCCTTGGCCCTCATATACTCTCCTGCATCTGCCCGCTTGCCTACGCCCTCTCCTCACAGCCTGGGAACCTGGACTCTGATTTCCTCCAGGGACACGCAAACCTCGGTACTGGTTACCTTTCCTGATTCCATTGGGACCCCTTTGTTGCACAGTCTTGGGGCACAGTCCTTGGGGAGCCTCTTCCTCTGATTCCCCTACCTCTTCCTTATCAGTCTGGGTCAGTGGTTCCCACCGTTCACAGTGGGGCAATTTGGATTTAACGGGGGCGATTTCAAACGAATTGATAAGAGTGAATTTCTTGCATTTCTGAAGCTTCTAGGAGCTTCATGTACTAGTACAGTAGAGAATGATCTTTGGTGACATATTCATCACGTAAGTTCTCTGTTATACGTTTCGTTTTTATTTTTTTTTGTTTTTTTCTCCTTTAAAGTATTCCAAATACTAGTACATCTGTGTCCTTCTCCCCCCAATTGACCTTCCCCCAGCCTCCCCTACCCCCCGGCATCTGTTATATGTTTAAAAGTTTATTTGCTATTTTTTGATATCACTTCAATTGTTATTTTGGGGCAATTTCTGGGTTATTTCTTCCTCAGTATGTCAACTGTCTGTTGTTCTTTTCTTTTTCTCTTTCATGGATGCCATCTTGTTTGGAAGGTTGTTTAGACCAAGTTAGTGGCCTTTTAGGTGTCCTCCACAGGAATCGGAGTTCACTTTTTGAATAATGGGAATTATATGCCACGGGCCGGGGGAAGCATCAGGATTTTAGAGATGCTTAGGTGGGGCATGGGCAAAAAAAGGTTGGGAGCCACTGCTCTGGGTCTTTGGCCTTCAGCCCTCCCTCTTGCCCCTGTGCCTGCTCAGCCATGCCTGACACCTTGGCGCTCGGTCTCGCTCTGCACAGAGCCCTGGGTCTTGCTGTCCGCCCCTCTCTTCTCCTTCCTCTGCCAGCCATCGTCTCTCTGCCAGAACATCTCCAGTCCCAGGTGGGCCATGCTTCTGCTCTACAGCCCTTCAGGTGCTCTCTGATCACATCAGTCCACCCGAAATTTCCCCGTTGGTCGCTCCTGTCTCCCTCAGCCCTCCTCCTCAAGAGGCCTCAGTGCCAGGACCAAACCTTGGTGCTCTGCTCCCTACTCACTCCAGGTGAAGCCCAGGGGGCCACCTTCTATCCTTCCAGGTGATTTCTCGGCTACATCCCTGGGCTTGAGGTCTGCCTGGTCCAGGGTCCCTTAGCCCCATTCTGACATGCTTGAGTCTCATACCTCCACCTCCTCACCTGCTCATGCTTCTCCTCTCTGCCCAGCTCTCCTCTCTGCCCCTTCCACCAGTGATTCTCACCCGAGGGTGCATGACCCCCCAAGGAGGCCTATCAGCAACATCTTTGGGGTGTGTTTTTGTGTTTTCTTTTGAATTTTTTTTGGTTTTGTTGTTTCAAGCAGTGTACTGCTCCCCCTTCAGATGGTGTGATAGGCCTCCCTTGGGGGTCATGCCCACCCCCCCCCTCGGGTGAAACTCACCCCCCCACCCCCGGGAAGAATCACTGCTGTGGAAGCCCAACCTGACCCCTGGGCTGCACTCACCCTTGCGCCTCTAGCTATCTACTGGTTGCCCTTGACACATTTTCCTGAAAGATCCCAGCATTCGCACCATTCTCTCACTGTCCCCACACTGTCCTCTTGCAACTGCCCGACTCCCTTCCAACTCTAATCTGCAAAACACCATTATTTATCTGTAGCCACCACCACAATTCCAAAACACACACAGACACACACACACACACACACACACACACACACACACACTCACCCACGCTAAAGCTCCTCCTTCCTCCTTATCTTTACAACTCTGGTGCCTTGTGGAAGTACCTTTGTCCCAGGACCTGGACGTTCTCAGCTCTTGCTGTTCTCCCTTTTCTAGATGTTATCCCTCCTCTCACACCCCTGGCATGATCCTTCCACAGAGCCCCTGTGGTCCTCTCAAGTGCTGGTGTGTTTTCCGCCAACCAGACTTTTGCCTTCGCCTATCCTGCTAGGGCTCCTCTCCAGTGGGCTCTCTGGGTGGATTCCCTGGTCTTGCCCTCGTGGTGCTTAGTTGTCCTCATCATGCCCACCACTTGACACGGAATCAGCCCACAATCTCCATTAAAGGAGTTGGGTATTCCCGTGCATGGAGCTTGGCTCCCTTCACCCAACCCCATCCCAATCCATGTCCTCCTCTCCAACCCTGGCACACCAGAAAGGCCTCCAGACTCGACCCCTTGATCCCACCTCTCCCTGCCTCCATGCTCCACCCTCTGCTGGACCCTCAATGTCCCATCCTACTTCCCCTATGACTTGCTAGTCAGATGAAGGATTGATTGGTCCTTCCATGACCTTTGCTGGCCTCTTCACTTACACTCCTCCTTCCCCCATTGCCTGCTCTCTCATCCCCAAGAGGGGTTTCCTGACTATATCTGCTGTCCCCTGTTCCTTGCCTTTGGGGGTCCACCATTATGAGATGGTGGTGGCTTACCTGGCCTTCTCTGTAACCTCACCTCCTATCGCCTAGCCCTGCGCTGACAGGGGTGTCCCCAGGCTTTTCCATGGGCCACTTCTCCACACCTCGTCGTCCTCTGACCTCATCCCACCAGGCCGGCATTGCTCTTTGGCCTTACCCACTCTGTGATCTTCACCCTGCGTGGGCTCCTGCCCGCCCTTGAGCCACCCATGGGAGGGAAGTACCTGCCTTCTCCTGGTTGCCACCCAGGTTTCGTTCTTTACCATTCTTTGGGTGCAGTTCATTCGTCCCCTGTCCTTTCTCACTCTTTTGTGCCCTTGGAATTTGGCCACTCTCCCACACGCCCAATGTGCTCACCTCAAGTCCTACCTCTTGGGCCTGGGTTCATCATCTTTCTTGCTTTGCTTCTCTACTGCATACGTAGCAAGAAAAGTGTCCTTCCTGAGCCAGGTGACATTTCTGCAGCCACAGACTGTGCATCTCCTGGCTGATGCCCATGGTGCTCTGTGTGCTCCTTACCTCATTCCTCACCTTCTGCACACCCCACTGCCGTCTCCTTGGCCCTCATATACTCTCCTGCATCTGCCCGCTTGCCTACGCCCTCTCCTCACAGCCTGGGAACCTGGACTCTGATTTCCTCCAGGGACACGCAAACCTCGGTACTGGTTACCTTTCCTGATTCCATTGGGACCCCTTTGTTGCACAGTCTTGGGGCACAGTCCTTGGGGAGCCTCTTCCTCTGATTCCCCTACCTCTTCCTTATCAGTCTGGGTCAGTGGTTCCCACCGTTCACAGTGGGGCAATTTGGATTTAACGGGGGCGATTTCAAACGAATTGATAAGAGTGAATTTCTTGCATTTCTGAAGCTTCTAGGAGCTTCATGTACTAGTACAGTAGAGAATGATCTTTGGTGACATATTCATCACGTAAGTTCTCTGTTATACGTTTCGTTTTTATTTTTTTTTTGTTTTTTTCTCCTTTAAAGTATTCCAAATACTAGTACATCTGTGTCCTTCTCCCCCCAATTGACCTTCCCCCAGCCTCCCCTACCCCCCGGCATCTGTTATATGTTTAAAAGTTTATTTGCTATTTTTTGATATCACTTCAATTGTTATTTTGGGGCAATTTCTGGGTTATTTCTTCCTCAGTATGTCAACTGTCTGTTGTTCTTTTCTTTTTCTCTTTCATGGATGCCATCTTGTTTGGAAGGTTGTTTAGACCAAGTTAGTGGCCTTTTAGGTGTCCTCCACAGGAATCGGAGTTCACTTTTTGAATAATGGGAATTATATGCCACGGGCCGGGGGAAGCATCAGGATTTTAGAGATGCTTAGGTGGGGCATGGGCAAAAAAAGGTTGGGAGCCACTGCTCTGGGTCTTTGGCCTTCAGCCCTCCCTCTTGCCCCTGTGCCTGCTCAGCCATGCCTGACACCTTGGCGCTCGGTCTCGCTCTGCACAGAGCCCTGGGTCTTGCTGTCCGCCCCTCTCTTCTCCTTCCTCTGCCAGCCATCGTCTCTCTGCCAGAACATCTCCAGTCCCAGGTGGGCCATGCTTCTGCTCTACAGCCCTTCAGGTGCTCTCTGATCACATCAGTCCACCCGAAATTTCCCCGTTGGTCGCTCCTGTCTCCCTCAGCCCTCCTCCTCAAGAGGCCTCAGTGCCAGGACCAAACCTTGGTGCTCTGCTCCCTACTCACTCCAGGTGAAGCCCAGGGGGCCACCCTCTATCCTTCCAGGTGATTTCTCGGCTACATCCCTGGGCTTGAGGTCTGCCTGGTCCAGGGTCCCTTAGCCAAATTCTGACATGCTTGAGTCTCATACCTCCACCTCCTCACCTGCTCATGCTTCTCCTCACTGCCCAGCTCTCCTCTCTGCCCCTTCCACCAGTGATTCTCACCCGAGGGTGCATGACCCCCCAAGGAGGCCTATCAGCAACATCTTTGGGGTGTGTTTTTGTGTTTTCTTTTGAATTTTTTTTGGTTTTGTTGTTTCAAGCAGTGTACTGCTCCCCCTTCAGATGGTGTGATAGGCCTCCCTTGGGGGTCATGCCCACCCCCCCCCCCTCGGGTGAAACTCACCCCCCCACCCCCGGGAAGAATCACTGCTGTGGAAGCCCAACCTGACTCCTGGGCTGCACTCACCCTTGCGCCTCTAGCTATCTACTGGTTGCCCTTGACACATTTTCCTGAAAGATCCCAGCATTCGCACCATTCTCTCACTGTTCCGACACTGTCCTCTTGCAACTGCCCGACTCCCTTCCAACTCTAATCTGCAAAACACCATTATTTATCTGTAGCCACCACCACAATTCCAAAACACACACACACACACACACACACACACACACACACACACTCACCCTCGCTTAAGCTCCTCCTTCCTCCTTACCTTTACAACTCTGGTGCCTTGTGGAAGTACCTTTGTCCCAGGACCTGGACGTTCTCAGCTCTTGCTGTTCTCCCTTTTCTAGATGTTATCCCTCCTCTCACACCCCTGGCATGATCCTTCCACAGAGCCCCTGTGGTCCTCTCAAGTGCTGGTGTGTTTTCCGCCAACCAGACTTTTGCCTTCGCCTATCCTGCTAGGGCTACTCTCCAGTGGGCTCTCTGGGTGGATTCCCTGGTCTTGCCCTCCTGCTGCTTAGTTGTCCTCATCATGCCCACCACTTGACACGGAATCAGCCCACAATCTCCATTAAAGGAGTTGGGTATTCCCGTGCATGGAGCTTGGCTCCCTTCACCCAACCCCATCCCAATCCATGTCCTCCTCTCCAACCCTGGCACACCAGAAAGGCCTCCAGACTCGACCCCTTGATCCCACCTCTCCCTGCCTCCATGCTCCACCCTCTGCTGGACCCTCAATGTCCCATCCTACTTCCCCTATGACTTGCTAGTCAGATGAAGGATTGATTGGTCCTTCCATGACCTTTGCTGGCCTCTTCACTTACACTCCTCCTTCCCCCATTGCCTGCTCTCTCATCCCCAAGAGGGGTTTCCTGACTATATCTGCTGTCCCCTGTTCCTTGCCTTTGGGGGTCCACCATTATGAGATGGTGGTGGCTTACCTGGCCTTCTCTGTAACCTCACCTCCTATCGCCTAGCCCTGCGCTGACAGGGGTGTCCCCAGGCTTTTCCATGGGCCACTTCTCCACACCTCGTCGTCCTCTGACCTCATCCCACCAGGCCGGCATTGCTCTTTGGCCTTACCCACTCTGTGATCTTCACCCTGCGTGGGCTCCTGCCCGCCCTTGAGCCACCCATGGGAGGGAAGTACCTGCCTTCTCCTGGTTGCCACCCAGGTTTCGTTCTTTACCATTCTTTGGGTGCAGTTCATTCGTCCCCTGTCCTTTCTCACTCTTTTGTGCCCTTGGAATTTGGCCACTCTCCCACACGCCCAATGTGCTCACCTCAAGTCCTACCTCTTGGGCCTGGGTTCATCATCTTTCTTGCTTTGCTTCTCTACTGCATACGTAGCAAGAAAAGTGTCCTTCCTGAGCCAGGTGACATTTCTGCAGCCACAGACTGTGCATCTCCTGGCTGATGCCCATGGTGCTCTGTGTGCTCCTTACCTCATTCCTCACCTTCTGCACACCCCACTGCCGTCTCCTTGGCCCTCATATACTCTCCTGCATCTGCCCGCTTGCCTACGCCCTCTCCTCACAGCCTGGGAACCTGGACTCTGATTTCCTCCAGGGACACGCAAACCTCGGTACTGGTTACCTTTCCTGATTCCATTGGGACCCCTTTGTTGCACAGTCTTGGGGCACAGTCCTTGGGGAGCCTCTTCCTCTGATTCCCCTACCTCTTCCTTATCAGTCTGGGTCAGTGGTTCCCACCGTTCACAGTGGGGCAATTTGGATTTAACGGGGGCGATTTCAAACGAATTGATAAGAGTGAATTTCTTGCATTTCTGAAGCTTCTAGGAGCTTCATGTACTAGTACAGTAGAGAATGATCTTTGGTGACATATTCATCACGTAAGTTCTCTGTTATACGTTTCGTTTTTATTTTTTTTTTGTTTTTTTCTCCTTTAAAGTATTCCAAATACTAGTACATCTGTGTCCTTCTCCCCCCAATTGACCTTCCCCCAGCCTCCTCTACCCCCCGGCATCTGTTATATGTTTAAAAGTTTATTTGCTATTTTTTGATATCACTTCAATTGTTATTTTGGGGCAATTTCTGGGTTATTTCTTCCTCAGTATGTCAACTGTCTGTTGTTCTTTTCTTTTTCTCTTTCATGGATGCCATCTTGTTTGGAAGGTTGTTTAGACCAAGTTAGTGGCCTTTTAGGTGTCCTCCACAGGAATCGGAGTTCACTTTTTGAATAATGGGAATTATATGCCACGGGCCGGGGGAAGCATCAGGATTTTAGAGATGCTTAGGTGGGGCATGGGCAAAAAAAGGTTGGGAGCCACTGCTCTGGGTCTTTGGCCTTCAGCCCTCCCTCTTGCCCCTGTGCCTGCTCAGCCATGCCTGACACCTTGGCGCTCGGTCTCGCTCTGCACAGAGCCCTGGGTCTTGCTGTCCGCCCCTCTCTTCTCCTTCCTCTGCCAGCCATCGTCTCTCTGCCAGAACATCTCCAGTCCCAGGTGGGCCATGCTTCTGCTCTACAGCCCTTCAGGTGCTCTCTGATCACATCAGTCCACCCGAAATTTCCCCGTTGGTCGCTCCTGTCTCCCTCAGCCCTCCTCCTCAAGAGGCCTCAGTGCCAGGACCAAACCTTGGTGCTCTGCTCCCTACTCACTCCAGGTGAAGCCCAGGGGGCCACCCTCTATCCTTCCAGGTGATTTCTCGGCTACATCCCTGGGCTTGAGGTCTGCCTGGTCCAGGGTCCCTTAGCCAAATTCTGACATGCTTGAGTCTCATACCTCCACCTCCTCACCTGCTCATGCTTCTCCTCACTGCCCAGCTCTCCTCTCTGCCCCTTCCACCAGTGATTCTCACCCGAGGGTGCATGACCCCCCAAGGAGGCCTATCAGCAACATCTTTGGGGTGTGTTTTTGTGTTTTCTTTTGAATTTTTTTTGGTTTTGTTGTTTCAAGCAGTGTACTGCTCCCCCTTCAGATGGTGTGATAGGCCTCCCTTGGGGGTCATGCCCACCCCCCCCCCTCGGGTGAAACTCACCCCCCCACCCCCGGGAAGAATCACTGCTGTGGAAGCCCAACCTGACTCCTGGGCTGCACTCACCCTTGCGCCTCTACCTATCTACTGGTTGCCCTTGACACATTTTCCTGAAAGATCCCAGCATTCGCACCATTCTCTCACTGTTCCGACACTGTCCTCTTGCAACTGCCCGACTCCCTTCCAACTCTAATCTGCAAAACACCATTATTTATCTGTAGCCACCACCACAATTCCAAAACACACACACACACACACACAAACACACACACACACACACACACACACACTCACCCACGCTTAAGCTCCTCCTTCCTCCTTACCTTTACAACTCTGGTGCCTTGTGGAAATACCTTTGTCCCAGGACCTGGACGTTCTCAGCTCTTGCTGTTCTCCCTTTTCTAGATGTTATCCCTCCTCTCACACCCCTGGCATGATCCTTCCACAGAGCCCCTGTGGTCCTCTCAAGTGCTGGTGTGTTTTCCGCCAACCAGACTTTTGCCTTCGCCTATCCTGCTAGGGCTACTCTCCAGTGGGCTCTCTGGGTGGATTCCCTGGTCTTGCCCTCCTGCTGCTTAGTTGTCCTCATCATGCCCACCACTTGACACGGAATCAGCCCACAATCTCCATTAAAGGAGTTGGGTATTCCCGTGCATGGAGCTTGGCTCCCTTCACCCAACCCCATCCCAATCCATGTCCTCCTCTCCAACCCTGGCACACCAGAAAGGCCTCCAGACTCGACCCCTTGATCCCACCTCTCCCTGCCTCCATGCTCCACCCTCTGCTGGACCCTCAATGTCCCATCCTACTTCCCCTATGACTTGCTAGTCAGATGAAGGATTGATTGGTCCTTCCATGACCTTTGCTGGCCTCTTCACTTACACTCCTCCTTCCCCCATTGCCTGCTCTCTCATCCCCAAGAGGGGTTTCCTGACTATATCTGCTGTCCCCTGTTCCTTGCCTTTGGGGGTCCACCATTATGAGATGGTGGTGGCTTACCTGGCCTTCTCTGTAACCTCACCTCCTATCGCCTAGCCCTGCGCTGACAGGGGTGTCCCCAGGCTTTTCCATGGGCCACTTCTCCACACCTCGTCGTCCTCTGACCTCATCCCACCAGGCCGGCATTGCTCTTTGGCCTTACCCACTCTGTGATCTTCACCCTGCGTGGGCTCCTGCCCGCCCTTGAGCCACCCATGGGAGGGAAGTACCTGCCTTCTCCTGGTTGCCACCCAGGTTTCGTTCTTTACCATTCTTTGGGTGCAGTTCATTCGTCCCCTGTCCTTTCTCACTCTTTTGTGCCCTTGGAATTTGGCCACTCTCCTACACTCTCCTACACGCCCAATGTGCTCACCTGAAGTCCTACCTCTTGGGCCTGGGTTCATCATCTTTCTTGCTTTGCTTCTCTACTGCATACGTAGCAAGAAAAGTGTCCTTCCTGAGCCAGGTGACATTTCTGAAGCCACAGACTGTGCATCTCCTGGCTGATGCCCATGGTGCTCTGTGTGCTCCTTACCTCATTCCTCACCTTCTGCACACCCCACTGCCGTCTCCTTGGCCCTCATATACTCTCCTGCATCTGCCCGCTTGCCTACGCCCTCTCCTCACAGCCTGGGAACCTGGACTCTGATTTCCTCCAGGGACACGCAAACCTCGGTACTGGTTACCTTTCCTGATTCCATTGGGACCCCTTTGTTGCACAGTCTTGGGGCACAGTCCTTGGGGAGCCTCTTCCTCTGATTCCCCTACCTCTTCCTTATCAGTCTGGGTCAGTGGTTCCCACCGTTCACAGTGGGGCAATTTGGATTTAACGGGGGCGATTTCAAACGAATTGATAAGAGTGAATTTCTTGCATTTCTGAAGCTTCTAGGAGCTTCATGTACTAGTACAGTAGAGAATGATCTTTGGTGACATATTCATCACGTAAGTTCTCTGTTATACGTTTCGTTTTTATTTTTTTTTGTTTTTTTCTCCTTTAAAGTATTCCAAATACTAGTACATCTGTGTCCTTCTCCCCCCAGTTGACTTCCCCCAGCCTCCCCTACCCCCCGGCATCTGTTATATGTTTAAAAGTTTATTTGCTATTTTTTGATATCACTTCAATTGTTATTTTGGGGCAATTTCTGGGTTATTTCTTCCTCAGTATGTCAACTGTCTGTTGTTCTTTTCTTTTTCTCTTTCATGGATGCCATCTTGTTTGGAAGGTTGTTTAGACCAAGTTAGTGGCCTTTTAGGTGTCCTCCACAGGAATCGGAGTTCACTTTTTGAATAATGGGAATTATATGCCACGGGCCGGGGGAAGCATCAGGATTTTAGAGATGCTTAGGTGGGGCATGGGCAAAAAAAGGTTGGGAGCCACTGCTCTGGGTCTTTGGCCTTCAGCCCTCCCTCTTGCCCCTGTGCCTGCTCAGCCATGCCTGACACCTTGGCGCTCGGTCTCGCTCTGCACAGAGCCCTGGGTCCTGCTGTCCGCCGCTCTCTTCTCCTTCCTCTGCCAGCCATCGTCTCTCTGCCAGAACATCTCCAGTCCCAGGTGGGCCATGCTTCTGCTCTACAGCCCTTCAGGTGCTCTCTGATCACATCAGTCCACCCGAAATTTCCCCGTTGGTCGCTCCTGTCTCCCTCAGCCCTCCTCCTCAAGAGGCCTCAGTGCCAGGACCAAACCTTGGTGCTCTGCTCCCTACTCACTCCAGGTGAAGCCCAGGGGGCCACCCTCTATCCTTCCAGGTGATTTCTCGGCTACATCCCTGGGCTTGAGGTCTGCCTGGTCCAGGGTCCCTTAGCCAAATTCTGACATGCTTGAGTCTCATACCTCCACCTCCTCACCTGCTCATGCTTCTCCTCACTGCCCAGCTCTCCTCTCTGCCCCTTCCACCAGTGATTCTCACCCGAGGGTGCATGACCCCCCAAGGAGGCCTATCAGCAACATCTTTGGGGTGTGTTTTTGTGTTTTCGTTTGAATTTTTTTTGGTTTTGTTGTTTCAAGCAGTGTACTGCTCCCCCTTCAGATGGTGTGATAGGCCTCCCTTGGGGGTCATGCCCACCCCACCCCCTCGGGTGAAACTCACCCCCCCACCCCCGGGAAGAATCACTGCTGTGGAAGCCCAACCTGACTCCTGGGCTGCACTCACCCTTGCGCCTCTAGCTATCTACTGGTTGCCCTTGACACATTTTCCTGAAAGATCCCAGCATTCGCACCATTCTCTCACTGTTCCGACACTGTCCTCTTGCAACTGCCCGACTCCCTTCCAACTCTAATCTGCAAAACACCATTATTTATCTGTAGCCACCACCACAATTCCAACACACACACACACACACACACACACACACACACACAGACACTCACCCACGCTTAAGCTCCTCCTTCCTCCTTATCTTTACAACTCTGGTGCCTTGTGGAAGTACCTTTGTCCCAGGACCTGGACGTTCTCAGCTCTTGCTGTTCTCCCTTTTCTAGATGTTATCCCTCCTCTCACACCCCTGGCATGATCCTTCCACAGAGCCCCTGTGGTCCTCTCAAGTGCTGGTGTGTTTTCCGCCAACCAGACTTTTGCCTTCGCCTATCCTGCTAGGGCTCCTCTCCAGTGGGCTCTCTGGGTGGATTCCCTGGTCTTGCCCTCCTGCTGCTTAGTTGTCCTCATCATGCCCACCACTTGACACGGAATCAGCCCACAATCTCCATTAAAGGAGTTGGGTATTCCCGTGCATGGAGCTTGGCTCCCTTCACCCAACCCCATCCCAATCCATGTCCTCCTCTCCAACCCTGGCACACCAGAAAGGCCTCCAGACTCGACCCCTTGATCCCACCTCTCCCTGCCTCCATGCTCCACCCTCTGCTTGACCCTCAATGTCCCATCCTACTTCCCCTATGACTTGCTAGTCAGATGAAGGATTGATTGGTCCTTCCATGACCTTTGCTGGCCTCTTCACTTACACTCCTCCTTCCCCCATTGCCTGCTCTCTCATCCCCAAGAGGGGTTTCCTGACTATATCTGCTGTCCCCTGTTCCTTGCCTTTGGGGGTCCACCATTATGAGATGGTGGTGGCTTACCTGGCCTTCTCTGTAACCTCACCTCCTATCGCCTAGCCCTGCGCTGACAGGGGTGTCCCCAGGCTTTTCCATGGGCCACTTCTCCACACCTCGTCGTCCTCTGACCTCATCCCACCAGGCCGGCATTGCTCTTTGGCCTTACCCACTCTGTGATCTTCACCCTGCGTGGGCTCCTGCCCGCCCTTGAGCCACCCATGGGAGGGAAGTACCTGCCTTCTCCTGGTTGCCACCCAGGTTTCGTTCTTTACCATTCTTTGGGTGCAGTTCATTCGTCCCCTGTCCTTTCTCACTCTTTTGTGCCCTTGGAATTTGGCCCCTCTCCTACACTCTCCCACACGCCCAATGTGCTCACCTGAAGTCCTACCTCTTGGGCCTGGGTTCATCATCTTTCTTGCTTTGCTTCTCTACTGCATACGTAGCAAGAAAAGTGTCCTTCCTGAGCCAGGTGACATTTCTGCAGCCACAGACTGTGCATCTCCTGGCTGATGCCCATGGTGCTCTGTGTGCTCCTTACCTCATTCCTCACCTTCTGCACACCCCACTGCCGTCTCCTTGGCCCTCATATACTCTCCTGCATCTGCCCGCTTGCCTACGCCCTCTCCTCACAGCCTGGGAACCTGGACTCTGATTTCCTCCAGGGACACGCAAACCTCGGTACTGGTTACCTTTCCTGATTCCATTGGGACCCCTTTGTTGCACAGTCTTGGGGCACAGTCCTTGGGGAGCCTCTTCCTCTGATTCCCCTACCTCTTCCTTATCAGTCTGGGTCAGTGGTTCCCACCGTTCACAGTGGGGCAATTTGGATTTAACGGGGGCGATTTCAAACGAATTGATAAGAGTGAATTTCTTGCATTTCTGAAGCTTCTAGGAGCTTCATGTACTAGTACAGTAGAGAATGATCTTTTGTGACATATTCATCACGTAAGTTCTCTGTTATACGTTTCGTTTTTATTTTTTTTTGTTTTTTTCTCCTTTAAAGTATTCCAAATACTAGTACATCTGTGTCCTTCTCCCCCCAATTGACCTTCCCCCAGCCTCCCCTACCCCCCGGCATCTGTTATATGTTTAAAAGTTTATTTGCTATTTTTTGATATCACTTCAATTGTTATTTTGGGGCAATTTCTGGGTTATTTCTTCCTCAGTATGTCAACTGTCTGTTGTTCTTTTCTTTTTCTCTTTCATGGATGCCATCTTGTTTGGAAGGTTGTTTAGACCAAGTTAGTGGCCTTTTAGGTGTCCTCCACAGGAATCGGAGTTCACTTTTTGAATAATGGGAATTATATGCCACGAGCCGGGGGAAGCATCAGGATTTTAGAGATGCTTAGGTGGGGCATGGGCAAAAAAAGGTTGGGAGCCACTGCTCTGGGTCTTTGGCCTTCAGCCCTCCCTCTTGCCCCTGTGCCTGCTCAGCCATGCCTGACACCTTGGCGCTCGGTCTCGCTCTGCACAGAGCCCTGGGTCTTGCTGTCCGCCCCTCTCTTCTCCTTCCTCTGCCAGCCATCGTCTCTCTGCCAGAACATCTCCAGTCCCAGGTGGGCCATGCTTCTGCTCTACAGCCCTTCAGGTGCTCTCTGATCACATCAGTCCACCCGAAATTTCCCCGTTGGTGGCTCCTGTCTCCCTCAGCCCTCCTCCTCAAGAGGCCTCAGTGCCAGGACCAAACCTTGGTGCTCTGCTCCCTACTCACTCCAGGTGAAGCCCAGGGGGCCACCCTCTATCCTTCCAGGTGATTTCTCGGCTACATCCCTGGGCTTGAGGTCTGCCTGGTCCAGGGTCCTTAGCCCCATTCTGACATGCTTGAGTCTCATACCTCCACCTCCTCACCTGCTCATGCTTCTCCTCACTGCCCAGCTCTCCTCTCTGCCCCTTCCACCAGTGATTCTCACCCGAGGGTGCATGACCCCCCAAGGAGGCCTATCAGCAACATCTTTGGGGTGTGTTTTTGTGTTTTCTTTTGAATTTTTTTTGGTTTTGTTGTTTCAAGCAGTGTACTGCTCCCCCTTCAGATGGTGTGATAGGCCTCCCTTGGGGGTCATGCCCACCCCCCCCCTCGGGTGAAACTCACCCCCCCACCGCCGGGAAGAATCACTGCTGTGCAAGCCCAACCTGACCCCTGAGCTGCACTCACCTTTGCGCCTCTAGCTATCTACTGGTTGCCCTTGACACATTTTCCTGAAAGATCCCAGCATTCGCACCATTCTCTCACTGTCCCCACACTGTCATCCTGCAACTGCCCGACTCCCTTCCAACTCCAGTCTGCAAAACACCATTATTTATCTGTAGCCACCACCACAATTCCAAAACACACACACACACACACACACACACACACACACACACACGCTTAAGCTCCTCCTTCCTCCTTATCTTTACAACTCTGGTGCCTTGTGGAAGTACCTTTGTCCCAGGACCTGGACGTTCTCAGCTCTTGCTGTTCTCCCTTTTCTAGATGTTATCCCTCCTCTCACACCCCTGGCATGATCCTTCCACAGAGCCCCTGTGGTCCTCTCAAGTGCTGGTGTGTTTTCCGCCAACCAGACTTTTGCCTTCGCCTATCCTGCTAGGGCTACTCTCCAGTGGGCTCTCTGGGTGGATTCCCTGGTCTTGCCCTCGTGGTGCTTAGTTGTCCTCATCATGCCCACCACTTGACACGGAATCAGCCCACAATCTCCATTAAAGGAGTTGGGTATTCCCGTGCATGGAGCTTGGCTCCCTTCACCGAACCCCATCCCAATCCATGTCCTCCTCTCCAACCCTGGCACACCAGAAAGGCCTCCAGACTCGACCCCTTGATCCCACCTCTCCCTGCCTCCATGCTCCACCCTCTGCTTGACCCTCAATGTCCCATCCTACTTCCCCTATGACTTGCTAGTCAGATGAAGGATTGATTGGTCCTTCCATGACCTTTGCTGGCCTCTTCACTTACACTCCTCCTTCCCCCATTGCCTGCTCTCTCATCCCCAAGAGGGGTTTCCTGACTATATCTGCTGTCCCCTGTTCCTTGCCTTTGAGGGTCCACCATTATGAGATGGTGGTGGCTTACCTGGCCTTCTCTGTAACTTCACCTCCTATCGCCTAGCCCTGCGCTGACAGGGGTGTCCCCAGGCTTTTCCATGGGCCACTTCTCCACACCTCGTCGTCCTCTGACCTCATCCCACCAGGCCGGCATTGCTCTTTGGCCTTACCCACTCTGTGATCTTCACCCTGCGTGGGCTCCTGCCCGCCCTTGAGCCACCCATGGGAGGGAAGTACCTGCCTTCTCCTGGTTGCCACCCAGGTTTCGTTCTTTACCATTCTTTGGGTGCAGTTCATTCGTCCCCTGTCCTTTCTCACTCTTTTGTGCCCTTGGAATTTGGCCACTCTCCCACACGCCCAATGTGCTCACCTCAAGTCCTACCTCTTGGGCCTGGGTTCATCATCTTTCTTGCTTTGCTTCTCTACTGCATACGTAGCAAGAAAAGTGTCCTTCCTGAGCCAGGTGACATTTCTGCAGCCACAGACTGTGCATCTCCTGGCTGATGCCCATGGTGCTCTGTGTGCTCCTTACCTCATTCCTCACCTTCTGCACACCCCACTGCCGTCTCCTTGGCCCTCATATACTCTCCTGCATCTGCCCGCTTGCCTACGCCCTCTCCTCACAGCCTGGGAACCTGGACTCTGATTTCCTCCAGGGACACGCAAACCTCGGTACTGGTTACCTTTCCTGATTCCATTGGGACCCCTTTGTTGCACAGTCTTGGGGCACAGTCCTTGGGGAGCCTCTTCCTCTGATTCCCCTACCTCTTCCTTATCAGTCTGGGTCAGTGGTTCCCACCGTTCACAGTGGGGCAATTTGGATTTAACGGGGGCGATTTCAAACGAATTGATAAGAGTGAATTTCTTGCATTTCTGAAGCTTCTAGGAGCTTCATGTACTAGTACAGTAGAGAATGATCTTTTGTGACATATTCATCACGTAAGTTCTCTGTTATACGTTTCGTTTTTATTTTTTTTTGTTTTTTTCTCCTTTAAAGTATTCCAAATACTAGTACATCTGTGTCCTTCTCCCCCCAATTGACCTTCCCCCAGCCTCCCCTACCCCCCGGCATCTGTTATATGTTTAAAAGTTTATTTGCTATTTTTTGATATCACTTCAATTGTTATTTTGGGGCAATTTCTGGGTTATTTCTTCCTCAGTATGTCAACTGTCTGTTGTTCTTTTCTTTTTCTCTTTCATGGATGCCATCTTGTTTGGAAGGTTGTTTAGACCAAGTTAGTGGCCTTTTAGGTGTCCTCCACAGGAATCGGAGTTCACTTTTTGAATAATGGGAATTATATGCCACGGGCCGGGGGAAGCATCAGGATTTTAGAGATGCTTAGGTGGGGCATGGGCAAAAAAAGGTTGGGAGCCACTGCTCTGGGTCTTTGGCCTTCAGCCCTCCCTCTTGCCCCTGTGCCTGCTCAGCCATGCCTGACACCTTGGCGCTCGGTCTCGCTCTGCACAGAGCCCTGGGTCTTGCTGTCCGCCCCTCTCTTCTCCTTCCTCTGCCAGCCATCGTCTCTCTGCCAGAACATCTCCAGTCCCAGGTGGGCCATGCTTCTGCTCTACAGCCCTTCAGGTGCTCTCTGATCACATCAGTCCACCCGAAATTTCCCCGTTGGTGGCTCCTGTCTCCCTCAGCCCTCCTCCTCAAGAGGCCTCAGTGCCAGGACCAAACCTTGGTGCTCTGCTCCCTACTCACTCCAGGTGAAGCCCAGGGGGCCACCCTCTATCCTTCCAGGTGATTTCTCGGCTACATCCCTGGGCTTGAGGTCTGCCTGGTCCAGGGTCCCTTAGCCAAATTCTGACATGCTTGAGTCTCATACCTCCACCTCCTCACCTGCTCATGCTTCTCCTCACTGCCCAGCTCTCCTCTCTGCCCCTTCCACCAGTGATTCTCACCCGAGGGTGCATGACCCCCCAAGGAGGCCTATCAGCAACATCTTTGGGGTGTGTTTTTGTGTTTTCTTTTGAATTTTTTTTGGTTTTGTTGTTTCAAGCAGTGTACTGCTCCCCCTTCAGATGGTGTGATAGGCCTCCCTTGGGGGTCATGCCCACCCCACCCCCTCGGGTGAAACTCACCCCCCCACCCCCGGGAAGAATCACTGCTGTGGAAGCCCAACCTGACTCCTGGGCTGCACTCACCCTTGCGCCTCTAGCTATCTACTGGTTGCCCTTGACACATTTTCCTGAAAGATCCCAGCATTCGCACCATTCTCTCACTGTTCCGACACTGTCCTCTTGCAACTGCCCGACTCCCTTCCAACTCCAATCTGCAAAACACCATTATTTATCTGTAGCCACCACCACAATTCCAAAACACACACACACACACACACACACACACACACTCACCCACGCTTAAGCTCCTCCTTCCTCCTTACCTTTACAACTCTGGTGCCTTGTGGAAGTACCTTTGTCCCAGGACCTGGACGTTCTCAGCTCTTGCTGTTCTCCCTTTTCTAGATGTTATCCCTCCTCTCACACCCCTGGCATGATCCTTCCACAGAGCCCCTGTGGTCCTCTCAAGTGCTGGTGTGTTTTCCGCCAACCAGACTTTTGCCTTCGCCTATCCTGCTAGGGCTCCTCTCCAGTGGGCTCTCTGGGTGGATTCCCTGGTCTTGCCCTCCTGCTGCTTAGTTGTCCTCATCATGCCCACCACTTGACACGGAATCAGCCCACAATCTCCATTAAAGGAGTTGGGTATTCCCGTGCATGGAGCTTGGCTCCCTTCACCCAACCCCATCCCAATCCATGTCCTCCTCTCCAACCCTGGCACACCAGAAAGGCCTCCAGACTCGACCCCTTGATCCCACCTCTCCCTGCCTCCATGCTCCACCCTCTGCTGGACCCTCAATGTCCCATCCTACTTCCCCTATGACTTGCTAGTCAGATGAAGGATTGATTGGTCCTTCCATGACCTTTGCTGGCCTCTTCACTTACACTCCTCCTTCCCCCATTGCCTGCTCTCTCATCCCCAAGAGGGGTTTCCTGACTATATCTGCTGTCCCCTGTTCCTTGCCTTTGGGGGTCCACCATTATGAGATGGTGGTGGCTTACCTGGCCTTCTCTGTAACCTCACCTCCTATCGCCTAGCCCTGCGCTGACAGGGGTGTCCCCAGGCTTTTCCATGGGCCACTTCTCCACACCTCGTCGTCCTCTGACCTCATCCCACCAGGCCGGCATTGCTCTTTGGCCTTACCCACTCTGTGATCTTCACCCTGCGTGGGCTCCTGCCCGCCCTTGAGCCACCCATGGGAGGGAAGTACCTGCCTTCTCCTGGTTGCCACCCAGGTTTCGTTCTTTACCATTCTTTGGGTGCAGTTCATTCGTCCCCTGTCCTTTCTCACTCTTTTGTGCCCTTGGAATTTGGCCACTCTCCCACACGCCCAATGTGCTCACCTCAAGTCCTACCTCTTGGGCCTGGGTTCATCATCTTTCTTGCTTTGCTTCTCTACTGCATACGTAGCAAGAAAAGTGTCCTTCCTGAGCCAGGTGACATTTCTGCAGCCACAGACTGTGCATCTCCTGGCTGATGCCCATGGTGCTCTGTGTGCTCCTTACCTCATTCCTCACCTTCTGCACACCCCACTGCCGTCTCCTTGGCCCTCATATACTCTCCTGCATCTGCCCGCTTGCCTACGCCCTCTCCTCACAGCCTGGGAACCTGGACTCTGATTTCCTCCAGGGACACGCAAACCTCGGTACTGGTTACCTTTCCTGATTCCATTGGGACCCCTTTGTTGCACAGTCTTGGGGCACAGTCCTTGGGGAGCCTCTTCCTCTGATTCCCCTACCTCTTCCTTATCAGTCTGGGTCAGTGGTTCCCACCGTTCACAGTGGGGCAATTTGGATTTAACGGGGGCGATTTCAAACGAATTGATAAGAGTGAATTTCTTGCATTTCTGAAGCTTCTAGGAGCTTCATGTACTAGTACAGTAGAGAATGATCTTTTGTGACATATGCATCACGTAAGTTCTCTGTTATACGTTTCGTTTTTATTTTTTTTGTTTTTTTCTCCTTTAAAGTATTCCAAATACTAGTACATCTGTGTCCTTCTCCCCCCAATTGACCTTCCCCCAGCCTCCCCTACCCCCCGGCATCTGTTATATGTTTAAAAGTTTATTTGCTATTTTTTGATATCACTTCAATTGTTATTTTGGGGCAATTTCTGGGTTATTTCTTCCTCAGTATGTCAACTGTCTGTTGTTCTTTTCTTTTTCTCTTTCATGGATGCCATCTTGTTTGGAAGGTTGTTTAGACCAAGTTAGTGGCCTTTTAGGTGTCCTCCACAGGAATCGGAGTTCACTTTTTGAATAATGGGAATTATATGCCACGGGCCGGGGGAAGCATCAGGATTTTAGAGATGCTTAGGTGGGGCATGGGCAAAAAAAGGTTGGGAGCCACTGCTCTGGGTCTTTGGCCTTCAGCCCTCCCTCTTGCCCCTGTGCCTGCTCAGCCATGCCTGACACCTTGGCGCTCGGTCTCGCTCTGCACAGAGCCCTGGGTCCTGCTGTCCGCCCCTCTCTTCTCCTTCCTCTGCCAGCCATCGTCTCTCTGCCAGAACATCTCCAGTCCCAGGTGGGCCATGCTTCTGCTCTACAGCCCTTCAGGTGCTCTCTGATCACATCAGTCCACCCGAAATTTCCCCGTTGGTGGCTCCTGTCTCCCTCAGCCCTCCTCCTCAAGAGGCCTCAGTGCCAGGACCAAACCTTGGTGCTCTGCTCCCTACTCACTCCAGGTGAAGCCCAGGGGGCCACCCTCTATCCTTCCAGGTGATTTCTCGGCTACATCCCTGGGCTTGAGGTCTGCCTGGTCCAGGGTCCCTTAGCCAAATTCTGACATGCTTGAGTCTCATACCTCCACCTCCTCACCTGCTCATGCTTCTCCTCACTGCCCAGCTCTCCTCTCTGCCCCTTCCACCAGTGATTCTCACCCGAGGGTGCATGACCCCCCAAGGAGGCCTATCAGCAACATCTTTGGGGTGTGTTTTTGTGTTTTCTTTTGAATTTTTTTTGGTTTTGTTGTTTCAAGCAGTGTACTGCTCCCCCTTCAGATGGTGTGATAGGCCTCCCTTGGGGGTCATGCCCACCCCACCCCCTCGGGTGAAACTCACCCCCCCACCCCCGGGAAGAATCACTGCTGTGGAAGCCCAACCTGACTCCTGGGCTGCACTCACCCTTGCGCCTCTAGCTATCTACTGGTTGCCCTTGACACATTTTCCTGAAAGATCCCAGCATTCGCACCATTCTCTCACTGTTCCGACACTGTCCTCTTGCAACTGCCCGACTCCCTTCCAACTCTAATCTGCAAAACACCATTATTTATCTGTAGCCACCACCACAATTCCAAAACACACACACACACACACACACACACACACACTCACCCACGCTTAAGCTCCTCCTTCCGCCTTACCTTTACAACTCTGGTGCCTTGTGGAAGTACCTTTGTCCCAGGACCTGGACGTTCTCAGCTCTTGCTGTTCTCCCTTTTCTAGATGTTATCCCTCCTCTCACACCCCTGGCATGATCCTTCCACAGAGCCCCTGTGGTCCTCTCAAGTGCTGGTGTGTTTTCCGCCAACCAGACTTTTGCCTTCGCCTATCCTGCTAGGGCTACTCTCCAGTGGGCTCTCTGGGTGGATTCCCTGGTCTTGCCCTCCTGCTGCTTAGTTGTCCTCATCATGCCCACCACTTGACACGGAATCAGCCCACAATCTCCATTAAAGGAGTTGGGTATTCCCGTGCATGGAGCTTGGCTCCCTTCACCCAACCCCATCCCAATCCATGTCCTCCTCTCCAACCCTGGCACACCAGAAAGGCCTCCAGACTCGACCCCTTGATCCCACCTCTCCCTGCCTCCATGCTCCACCCTCTGCTGGACCCTCAATGTCCCATCCTACTTCCCCTATGACTTGCTAGTCAGATGAAGGATTGATTGGTCCTTCCATGACCTTTGCTGGCCTCTTCACTTACACTCCTCCTTCCCCCATTGCCTGCTCTCTCATCCCCAAGAGGGGTTTCCTGACTATATCTGCTGTCCCCTGTTCCTTGCCTTTGGGGGTCCACCATTATGAGATGGTGGTGGCTTACCTGGCCTTCTCTGTAACCTCACCTCCTATCGCCTAGCCCTGCGCTGACAGGGGTGTCCCCAGGCTTTTCCATGGGCCACTTCTCCACACCTCGTCGTCCTCTGACCTCATCCCACCAGGCCGGCATTGCTCTTTGGCCTTACCCACTCTGTGATCTTCACCCTGCGTGGGCTCCTGCCCGCCCTTGAGCCACCCATGGGAGGGAAGTACCTGCCTTCTCCTGGTTGCCACCCAGGTTTCGTTCTTTACCATTCTTTGGGTGCAGTTCATTCGTCCCCTGTCCTTTCTCACTCTTTTGTGCCCTTGGAATTTGGCCACTCTCCCACACGCCCAATGTGCTCACCTCAAGTCCTACCTCTTGGGCCTGGGTTCATCATCTTTCTTGCTTTGCTTCTCTACTGCATACGTAGCAAGAAAAGTGTCCTTCCTGAGCCAGGTGACATTTCTGCAGCCACAGACTGTGCATCTCCTGGCTGATGCCCATGGTGCTCTGTGTGCTCCTTACCTCATTCCTCACCTTCTGCACACCCCACTGCCGTCTCCTTGGCCCTCATATACTCTCCTGCATCTGCCCGCTTGCCTACGCCCTCTCCTCACAGCCTGGGAACCTGGACTCTGATTTCCTCCAGGGACACGCAAACCTCGGTACTGGTTACCTTTCCTGATTCCATTGGGACCCCTTTGTTGCACAGTCTTGGGGCACAGTCCTTGGGGAGCCTCTTCCTCTGATTCCCCTACCTCTTCCTTATCAGTCTGGGTCAGTGGTTCCCACCGTTCACAGTGGGGCAATTTGGATTTAACGGGGGCGATTTCAAACGAATTGATAAGAGTGAATTTCTTGCATTTCTGAAGCTTCTAGGAGCTTCATGTACTAGTACAGTAGAGAATGATCTTTTGTGACATATTCATCACGTAAGTTCTCTGTTATACGTTTCGTTTTTATTTTTTTTTGTTTTTTTCTCCTTTAAAGTATTCCAAATACTAGTACATCTGTGTCCTTCTCCCCCCAATTGACCTTCCCCCAGCCTCCCCTACCCCCCGGCATCTGTTATATGTTTAAAAGTTTATTTGCTATTTTTTGATATCACTTCAATTGTTATTTTGGGGCAATTTCTGGGTTATTTCTTCCTCAGTATGTCAACTGTCTGTTGTTCTTTTCTTTTTCTCTTTCATGGATGCCATCTTGTTTGGAAGGTTGTTTAGACCAAGTTAGTGGCCTTTTAGGTGTCCTCCACAGGAATCGGAGTTCACTTTTTGAATAATGGGAATTATATGCCACGGGCCGGGGGAAGCATCAGGATTTTAGAGATGCTTAGGTGGGGCATGGGCAAAAAGAGGTTGGGAGCCACTGCTCTGGGTCTTTGGCCTTCAGCCCTCCCTCTTGCCCCTGTGCCTGCTCAGCCATGCCTGACACCTTGGCGCTCGGTCTCGCTCTGCACAGAGCCCTGGGTCTTGCTGTCCGCCCCTCTCTTCTCCTTCCTCTGCCAGCCATCGTCTCTCTGCCAGAACATCTCCAGTCCCAGGTGGGCCATGCTTCTGCTCTACAGCCCTTCAGGTGCTCTCTGATCACATCAGTCCACCCGAAATTTCCCCGTTGGTGGCTCCTGTCTCCCTCAGCCCTCCTCCTCAAGAGGCCTCAGTGCCAGGACCAAACCTTGGTGCTCTGCTCCCTACTCACTCCAGGTGAAGCCCAGGGGGCCACCCTCTATCCTTCCAGGTGATTTCTCGGCTACATCCCTGGGCTTGAGGTCTGCCTGGTCCAGGGTCCCTTAGCCAAATTCTGACATGCTTGAGTCTCATACCTCCACCTCCTCACCTGCTCATGCTTCTCCTCACTGCCCAGCTCTCCTCTCTGCCCCTTCCACCAGTGATTCTCACCCGAGGGTGCATGACCCCCCAAGGAGGCCTATCAGCAACATCTTTGGGGTGTGTTTTTGTGTTTTCTTTTGAATTTTTTTTGGTTTTGTTGTTTCAAGCAGTGTACTGCTCCCCCTTCAGATGGTGTGATAGGCCTCCCTTGGGGGTCATGCCCACCCCACCCCCTCGGGTGAAACTCACCCCCCCACCCCCGGGAAGAATCACTGCTGTGGAAGCCCAACCTGACTCCTGGGCTGCACTCACCCTTGCGCCTCTAGCTATCTACTGGTTGCCCTTGACACATTTTCCTGAAAGATCCCAGCATTCGCACCATTCTCTCACTGTTCCGACACTGTCCTCTTGCAACTGCCCGACTCCCTTCCAACTCTAATCTGCAAAACACCATTATTTATCTGTAGCCACCACCACAATTCCAAAACACACACACACACACACACACACACACACACACACACTCACCCACGCTTAAGCTCCTCCTTCCGCCTTACCTTTACAACTCTGGTGCCTTGTGGAAGTACCTTTGTCCCAGGACCTGGACGTTCTCAGCTCTTGCTGTTCTCCCTTTTCTAGATGTTATCCCTCCTCTCACACCCCTGGCATGATCCTTCCACAGAGCCCCTGTGGTCCTCTCAAGTGCTGGTGTGTTTTCCGCCAACCAGACTTTTGCCTTCGCCTATCCTGCTAGGGCTACTCTCCAGTGGGCTCTCTGGGTGGATTCCCTGGTCTTGCCCTCCTGCTGCTTAGTTGTCCTCATCATGCCCACCACTTGACACGGAATCAGCCCACAATCTCCATTAAAGGAGTTGGGTATTCCCGTGCATGGAGCTTGGCTCCCTTCACCCAACCCCATCCCAATCCATGTCCTCCTCTCCAACCCTGGCACACCAGAAAGGCCTCCAGACTCGACCCCTTGATCCCACCTCTCCCTGCCTCCATGCTCCACCCTCTGCTGGACCCTCAATGTCCCATCCTACTTCCCCTATGACTTGCTAGTCAGATGAAGGATTGATTGGTCCTTCCATGACCTTTGCTGGCCTCTTCACTTACACTCCTCCTTCCCCCATTGCCTGCTCTCTCATCCCCAAGAGGGGTTTCCTGACTATATCTGCTGTCCCCTGTTCCTTGCCTTTGGGGGTCCACCATTATGAGATGGTGGTGGCTTACCTGGCCTTCTCTGTAACCTCACCTCCTATCGCCTAGCCCTGCGCTGACAGGGGTGTCCCCAGGCTTTTCCATGGGCCACTTCTCCACACCTCGTCGTCCTCTGACCTCATCCCACCAGGCCGGCATTGCTCTTTGGCCTTACCCACTCTGTGATCTTCACCCTGCGTGGGCTCCTGCCCGCCCTTGAGCCACCCATGGGAGGGAAGTACCTGCCTTCTCCTGGTTGCCACCCAGGTTTCGTTCTTTACCATTCTTTGGGTGCAGTTCATTCGTCCCCTGTCCTTTCTCACTCTTTTGTGCCCTTGGAATTTGGCCACTCTCCCACACGCCCAATGTGCTCACCTCAAGTCCTACCTCTTGGGCCTGGGTTCATCATCTTTCTTGCTTTGCTTCTCTACTGCATACGTAGCAAGAAAAGTGTCCTTCCTGAGCCAGGTGACATTTCTGCAGCCACAGACTGTGCATCTCCTGGCTGATGCCCATGGTGCTCTGTGTGCTCCTTACCTCATTCCTCACCTTCTGCACACCCCACTGCCGTCTCCTTGGCCCTCATATACTCTCCTGCATCTGCCCGCTTGCCTACGCCCTCTCCTCACAGCCTGGGAACCTGGACTCTGATTTCCTCCAGGGACACGCAAACCTCGGTACTGGTTACCTTTCCTGATTCCATTGGGACCCCTTTGTTGCACAGTCTTGGGGCACAGTCCTTGGGGAGCCTCTTCCTCTGATTCCCCTACCTCTTCCTTATCAGTCTGGGTCAGTGGTTCCCACCGTTCACAGTGGGGCAATTTGGATTTAACGGGGGCGATTTCAAACGAATTGATAAGAGTGAATTTCTTGCATTTCTGAAGCTTCTAGGAGCTTCATGTACTAGTACAGTAGAGAATGATCTTTTGTGACATATTCATCACGTAAGTTCTCTGTTATACGTTTCGTTTTTATTTTTTTTTGTTTTTTTCTCCTTTAAAGTATTCCAAATACTAGTACATCTGTGTCCTTCTCCCCCCAATTGACCTTCCCCCAGCCTCCCCTACCCCCCGGCATCTGTTATATGTTTAAAAGTTTATTTGCTATTTTTTGATATCACTTCAATTGTTATTTTGGGGCAATTTCTGGGTTATTTCTTCCTCAGTATGTCAACTGTCTGTTGTTCTTTTCTTTTTCTCTTTCATGGATGCCATCTTGTTTGGAAGGTTGTTTAGACCAAGTTAGTGGCCTTTTAGGTGTCCTCCACAGGAATCGGAGTTCACTTTTTGAATAATGGGAATTATATGCCACGGGCCGGGGGAAGCATCAGGATTTTAGAGATGCTTAGGTGGGGCATGGGCAAAAAGAGGTTGGGAGCCACTGCTCTGGGTCTTTGGCCTTCAGCCCTCCCTCTTGCCCCTGTGCCTGCTCAGCCATGCCTGACACCTTGGCGCTCGGTCTCGCTCTGCACAGAGCCCTGGGTCTTGCTGTCCGCCCCTCTCTTCTCCTTCCTCTGCCAGCCATCGTCTCTCTGCCAGAACATCTCCAGTCCCAGGTGGGCCATGCTTCTGCTCTACAGCCCTTCAGGTGCTCTCTGATCACATCAGTCCACCCGAAATTTCCCCGTTGGTGGCTCCTGTCTCCCTCAGCCCTCCTCCTCAAGAGGCCTCAGTGCCAGGACCAAACCTTGGTGCTCTGCTCCCTACTCACTCCAGGTGAAGCCCAGGGGGCCACCCTCTATCCTTCCAGGTGATTTCTCGGCTACATCCCTGGGCTTGAGGTCTGCCTGGTCCAGGGTCCCTTAGCCAAATTCTGACATGCTTGAGTCTCATACCTCCACCTCCTCACCTGCTCATGCTTCTCCTCACTGCCCAGCTCTCCTCTCTGCCCCTTCCACCAGTGATTCTCACCCGAGGGTGCATGACCCCCCAAGGAGGCCTATCAGCAACATCTTTGGGGTGTGTTTTTGTGTTTTCTTTTGAATTTTTTTTGGTTTTGTTGTTTCAAGCAGTGTACTGCTCCCCCTTCAGATGGTGTGATAGGCCTCCCTTGGGGGTCATGCCCACCCCACCCCCTCGGGTGAAACTCACCCCCCCACCCCCGGGAAGAATCACTGCTGTGGAAGCCCAACCTGACTCCTGGGCTGCACTCACCCTTGCGCCTCTAGCTATCTACTGGTTGCCCTTGACACATTTTCCTGAAAGATCCCAGCATTCGCACCATTCTCTCACTGTTCCGACACTGTCCTCTTGCAACTGCCCGACTCCCTTCCAACTCTAATCTGCAAAACACCATTATTTATCTGTAGCCACCACCACAATTCCAAAACACACACACACACACACACACACACACACACACTCACCCACGCTTAAGCTCCTCCTTCCGCCTTACCTTTACAACTCTGGTGCCTTGTGGAAGTACCTTTGTCCCAGGACCTGGACGTTCTCAGCTCTTGCTGTTCTCCCTTTTCTAGATGTTATCCCTCCTCTCACACCCCTGGCATGATCCTTCCACAGAGCCCCTGTGGTCCTCTCAAGTGCTGGTGTGTTTTCCGCCAACCAGACTTTTGCCTTCGCCTATCCTGCTAGGGCTACTCTCCAGTGGGCTCTCTGGGTGGATTCCCTGGTCTTGCCCTCCTGCTGCTTAGTTGTCCTCATCATGCCCACCACTTGACACGGAATCAGCCCACAATCTCCATTAAAGGAGTTGGGTATTCCCGTGCATGGAGCTTGGCTCCCTTCACCCAACCCCATCCCAATCCATGTCCTCCTCTCCAACCCTGGCACACCAGAAAGGCCTCCAGACTCGACCCCTTGATCCCACCTCTCCCTGCCTCCATGCTCCACCCTCTGCTGGACCCTCAATGTCCCATCCTACTTCCCCTATGACTTGCTAGTCAGATGAAGGATTGATTGGTCCTTCCATGACCTTTGCTGGCCTCTTCACTTACACTCCTCCTTCCCCCATTGCCTGCTCTCTCATCCCCAAGAGGGGTTTCCTGACTATATCTGCTGTCCCCTGTTCCTTGCCTTTGGGGGTCCACCATTATGAGATGGTGGTGGCTTACCTGGCCTTCTCTGTAACCTCACCTCCTATCGCCTAGCCCTGCGCTGACAGGGGTGTCCCCAGGCTTTTCCATGGGCCACTTCTCCACACCTCGTCGTCCTCTGACCTCATCCCACCAGGCCGGCATTGCTCTTTGGCCTTACCCACTCTGTGATCTTCACCCTGCGTGGGCTCCTGCCCGCCCTTGAGCCACCCATGGGAGGGAAGTACCTGCCTTCTCCTGGTTGCCACCCAGGTTTCGTTCTTTACCATTCTTTGGGTGCAGTTCATTCGTCCCCTGTCCTTTCTCACTCTTTTGTGCCCTTGGAATTTGGCCACTCTCCCACACGCCCAATGTGCTCACCTCAAGTCCTACCTCTTGGGCCTGGGTTCATCATCTTTCTTGCTTTGCTTCTCTACTGCATACGTAGCAAGAAAAGTGTCCTTCCTGAGCCAGGTGACATTTCTGCAGCCACAGACTGTGCATCTCCTGGCTGATGCCCATGGTGCTCTGTGTGCTCCTTACCTCATTCCTCACCTTCTGCACACCCCACTGCCGTCTCCTTGGCCCTCATATACTCTCCTGCATCTGCCCGCTTGCCTACGCCCTCTCCTCACAGCCTGGGAACCTGGACTCTGATTTCCTCCAGGGACACGCAAACCTCGGTACTGGTTACCTTTCCTGATTCCATTGGGACCCCTTTGTTGCACAGTCTTGGGGCACAGTCCTTGGGGAGCCTCTTCCTCTGATTCCCCTACCTCTTCCTTATCAGTCTGGGTCAGTGGTTCCCACCGTTCACAGTGGGGCAATTTGGATTTAACGGGGGCGATTTCAAACGAATTGATAAGAGTGAATTTCTTGCATTTCTGAAGCTTCTAGGAGCTTCATGTACTAGTACAGTAGAGAATGATCTTTTGTGACATATTCATCACGTAAGTTCTCTGTTATACGTTTCGTTTTTATTTTTTTTTGTTTTTTTCTCCTTTAAAGTATTCCAAATACTAGTACATCTGTGTCCTTCTCCCCCCAATTGACCTTCCCCCAGCCACCCCTACCCCCCGGCATCTGTTATATGTTTAAAAGTTTATTTGCTATTTTTTGATATCACTTCAATTGTTATTTTGGGGCAATTTCTGGGTTATTTCTTCCTCAGTATGTCAACTGTCTGTTGTTCTTTTCTTTTTCTCTTTCATGGATGCCATCTTGTTTGGAAGGTTGTTTAGACCAAGTTAGTGGCCTTTTAGGTGTCCTCCACAGGAATCGGAGTTCACTTTTTGAATAATGGGAATTATATGCCACGGGCCGGGGGAAGCATCAGGATTTTAGAGATGCTTAGGTGGGGCATGGGCAAAAAGAGGTTGGGAGCCACTGCTCTGGGTCTTTGGCCTTCAGCCCTCCCTCTTGCCCCTGTGCCTGCTCAGCCATGCCTGACACCTTGGCGCTCGGTCTCGCTCTGCACAGAGCCCTGGGTCTTGCTGTCCGCCCCTCTCTTCTCCTTCCTCTGCCAGCCATCGTCTCTCTGCCAGAACATCTCCAGTCCCAGGTGGGCCATGCTTCTGCTCTACAGCCCTTCAGGTGCTCTCTGATCACATCAGTCCACCCGAAATTTCCCCGTTGGTGGCTCCTGTCTCCCTCAGCCCTCCTCCTCAAGAGGCCTCAGTGCCAGGACCAAACCTTGGTGCTCTGCTCCCTACTCACTCCAGGTGAAGCCCAGGGGGCCACCCTCTATCCTTCCAGGTGATTTCTCGGCTACATCCCTGGGCTTGAGGTCTGCCTGGTCCAGGGTCCCTTAGCCAAATTCTGACATGCTTGAGTCTCATACCTCCACCTCCTCACCTGCTCATGCTTCTCCTCACTGCCCAGCTCTCCTCTCTGCCCCTTCCACCAGTGATTCTCACCCGAGGGTGCATGACCCCCCAAGGAGGCCTATCAGCAACATCTTTGGGGTGTGTTTTTGTGTTTTCTTTTGAATTTTTTTTGGTTTTGTTGTTTCAAGCAGTGTACTGCTCCCCCTTCAGATGGTGTGATAGGCCTCCCTTGGGGGTCATGCCCACCCCACCCCCTCGGGTGAAACTCACCCCCCCACCCCCGGGAAGAATCACTGCTGTGGAAGCCCAACCTGACTCCTGGGCTGCACTCACCCTTGCGCCTCTAGCTATCTACTGGTTGCCCTTGACACATTTTCCTGAAAGATCCCAGCATTCGCACCATTCTCTCACTGTTCCGACACTGTCCTCTTGCAACTGCCCGACTCCCTTCCAACTCTAATCTGCAAAACACCATTATTTATCTGTAGCCACCACCACAATTCCAAAACACACACACACACACACACACACACACACACACACTCACCCACGCTTAAGCTCCTCCTTCCGCCTTACCTTTACAACTCTGGTGCCTTGTGGAAGTACCTTTGTCCCAGGACCTGGACGTTCTCAGCTCTTGCTGTTCTCCCTTTTCTAGATGTTATCCCTCCTCTCACACCCCTGGCATGATCCTTCCACAGAGCCCCTGTGGTCCTCTCAAGTGCTGGTGTGTTTTCCGCCAACCAGACTTTTGCCTTCGCCTATCCTGCTAGGGCTACTCTCCAGTGGGCTCTCTGGGTGGATTCCCTGGTCTTGCCCTCCTGCTGCTTAGTTGTCCTCATCATGCCCACCACTTGACACGGAATCAGCCCACAATCTCCATTAAAGGAGTTGGGTATTCCCGTGCATGGAGCTTGGCTCCCTTCACCCAACCCCATCCCAATCCATGTCCTCCTCTCCAACCCTGGCACACCAGAAAGGCCTCCAGACTCGACCCCTTGATCCCACCTCTCCCTGCCTCCATGCTCCACCCTCTGCTGGACCCTCAATGTCCCATCCTACTTCCCCTATGACTTGCTAGTCAGATGAAGGATTGATTGGTCCTTCCATGACCTTTGCTGGCCTCTTCACTTACACTCCTCCTTCCCCCATTGCCTGCTCTCTCATCCCCAAGAGGGGTTTCCTGACTATATCTGCTGTCCCCTGTTCCTTGCCTTTGGGGGTCCACCATTATGAGATGGTGGTGGCTTACCTGGCCTTCTCTGTAACCTCACCTCCTATCGCCTAGCCCTGCGCTGACAGGGGTGTCCCCAGGCTTTTCCATGGGCCACTTCTCCACACCTCGTCGTCCTCTGACCTCATCCCACCAGGCCGGCATTGCTCTTTGGCCTTACCCACTCTGTGATCTTCACCCTGCGTGGGCTCCTGCCCGCCCTTGAGCCACCCATGGGAGGGAAGTACCTGCCTTCTCCTGGTTGCCACCCAGGTTTCGTTCTTTACCATTCTTTGGGTGCAGTTCATTCGTCCCCTGTCCTTTCTCACTCTTTTGTGCCCTTGGAATTTGGCCACTCTCCCACACGCCCAATGTGCTCACCTCAAGTCCTACCTCTTGGGCCTGGGTTCATCATCTTTCTTGCTTTGCTTCTCTACTGCATACGTAGCAAGAAAAGTGTCCTTCCTGAGCCAGGTGACATTTCTGCAGCCACAGACTGTGCATCTCCTGGCTGATGCCCATGGTGCTCTGTGTGCTCCTTACCTCATTCCTCACCTTCTGCACACCCCACTGCCGTCTCCTTGGCCCTCATATACTCTCCTGCATCTGCCCGCTTGCCTACGCCCTCTCCTCACAGCCTGGGAACCTGGACTCTGATTTCCTCCAGGGACACGCAAACCTCGGTACTGGTTACCTTTCCTGATTCCATTGGGACCCCTTTGTTGCACAGTCTTGGGGCACAGTCCTTGGGGAGCCTCTTCCTCTGATTCCCCTACCTCTTCCTTATCAGTCTGGGTCAGTGGTTCCCACCGTTCACAGTGGGGCAATTTGGATTTAACGGGGGCGATTTCAAACGAATTGATAAGAGTGAATTTCTTGCATTTCTGAAGCTTCTAGGAGCTTCATGTACTAGTACAGTAGAGAATGATCTTTTGTGACATATTCATCACGTAAGTTCTCTGTTATACGTTTCGTTTTTATTTTTTTTTGTTTTTTTCTCCTTTAAAGTATTCCAAATACTAGTACATCTGTGTCCTTCTCCCCCCAATTGACCTTCCCCCAGCCTCCCCTACCCCCCGGCATCTGTTATATGTTTAAAAGTTTATTTGCTATTTTTTGATATCACTTCAATTGTTATTTTGGGGCAATTTCTGGGTTATTTCTTCCTCAGTATGTCAACTGTCTGTTGTTCTTTTCTTTTTCTCTTTCATGGATGCCATCTTGTTTGGAAGGTTGTTTAGACCAAGTTAGTGGCCTTTTAGGTGTCCTCCACAGGAATCGGAGTTCACTTTTTGAATAATGGGAATTATATGCCACGGGCCGGGGGAAGCATCAGGATTTTAGAGATGCTTAGGTGGGGCATGGGCAAAAAGAGGTTGGGAGCCACTGCTCTGGGTCTTTGGCCTTCAGCCCTCCCTCTTGCCCCTGTGCCTGCTCAGCCATGCCTGACACCTTGGCGCTCGGTCTCGCTCTGCACAGAGCCCTGGGTCTTGCTGTCCGCCCCTCTCTTCTCCTTCCTCTGCCAGCCATCGTCTCTCTGCCAGAACATCTCCAGTCCCAGGTGGGCCATGCTTCTGCTCTACAGCCCTTCAGGTGCTCTCTGATCACATCAGTCCACCCGAAATTTCCCCGTTGGTGGCTCCTGTCTCCCTCAGCCCTCCTCCTCAAGAGGCCTCAGAGCCAGGACCAAACCTTGGTGCTCTGCTCCCTACTCACTCCAGGTGAAGCCCAGGGGGCCACCCTCTATCCTTCCAGGTGATTTCTCGGCTACATCCCTGGGCTTGAGGTCTGCCTGGTCCAGGGTCCCTTAGCCAAATTCTGACATGCTTGAGTCTCATACCTCCACCTCCTCACCTGCTCATGCTTCTCCTCACTGCCCAGCTCTCCTCTCTGCCCCTTCCACCAGTGATTCTCACCCGAGGGTGCATGACCCCCCAAGGAGGCCTATCAGCAACATCTTTGGGGTGTGTTTTTGTGTTTTCTTTTGAATTTTTTTTGGTTTTGTTGTTTCAAGCAGTGTACTGCTCCCCCTTCAGATGGTGTGATAGGCCTCCCTTGGGGGTCATGCCCACCCCACCCCCTCGGGTGAAACTCACCCCCCCACCCCCGGGAAGAATCACTGCTGTGGAAGCCCAACCTGACTCCTGGGCTGCACTCACCCTTGCGCCTCTAGCTATCTACTGGTTGCCCTTGACACATTTTCCTGAAAGATCCCAGCATTCGCACCATTCTCTCACTGTTCCGACACTGTCCTCTTGCAACTGCCCGACTCCCTTCCAACTCTAATCTGCAAAACACCATTATTTATCTGTAGCCACCACCACAATTCCAAAACACACACACACACACACACACACACACACACTCACCCACGCTTAAGCTCCTCCTTCCGCCTTACCTTTACAACTCTGGTGCCTTGTGGAAGTACCTTTGTCCCAGGACCTGGACGTTCTCAGCTCTTGCTGTTCTCCCTTTTCTAGATGTTATCCCTCCTCTCACACCCCTGGCATGATCCTTCCACAGAGCCCCTGTGGTCCTCTCAAGTGCTGGTGTGTTTTCCGCCAACCAGACTTTTGCCTTCGCCTATCCTGCTAGGGCTACTCTCCAGTGGGCTCTCTGGGTGGATTCCCTGGTCTTGCCCTCCTGCTGCTTAGTTGTCCTCATCATGCCCACCACTTGACACGGAATCAGCCCACAATCTCCATTAAAGGAGTTGGGTATTCCCGTGCATGGAGCTTGGCTCCCTTCACCCAACCCCATCCCAATCCATGTCCTCCTCTCCAACCCTGGCACACCAGAAAGGCCTCCAGACTCGACCCCTTGATCCCACCTCTCCCTGCCTCCATGCTCCACCCTCTGCTGGACCCTCAATGTCCCATCCTACTTCCCCTATGACTTGCTAGTCAGATGAAGGATTGATTGGTCCTTCCATGACCTTTGCTGGCCTCTTCACTTACACTCCTCCTTCCCCCATTGCCTGCTCTCTCATCCCCAAGAGGGGTTTCCTGACTATATCTGCTGTCCCCTGTTCCTTGCCTTTGGGGGTCCACCATTATGAGATGGTGGTGGCTTACCTGGCCTTCTCTGTAACCTCACCTCCTATCGCCTAGCCCTGCGCTGACGGGGTGTCCCCAGGCTTTTCCATGGGCCACTTCTCCACACCTCGTCGTCCTCTGACCTCATCCCACCAGGCCGGCATTGCTCTTTGGCCTTACCCACTCTGTGATCTTCACCCTGCGTGGGCTCCTGCCCGCCCTTGAGCCACCCATGGGAGGGAAGTACCTGCCTTCTCCTGGTTGCCACCCAGGTTTCGTTCTTTACCATTCTTTGGGTGCAGTTCATTCGTCCCCTGTCCTTTCTCACTCTTTTGTGCCCTTGGAATTTGGCCACTCTCCTACACTCTCCCACACGCCCAATGTGCTCACCTGAAGTCCTACCTCTTGGGCCTGGGTTCATCATCTTTCTTGCTTTGCTTCTCTACTGCATACGTAGCAAGAAAAGTGTCCTTCCTGAGCCAGGTGACATTTCTGCAGCCACAGACTGTGCATCTCCTGGCTGATGCCCATGGTGCTCTGTGTGCTCCTTACCTCATTCCTCACCTTCTGCACACCCCACTGCCGTCTCCTTGGCCCTCATATACTCTCCTGCATCTGCCCGCTTGCCTACGCCCTCTCCTCACAGCCTGGGAACCTGGACTCTGATTTCCTCCAGGGACACGCAAACCTCGGTACTGGTTACCTTTCCTGATTCCATTGGGACCCCTTTGTTGCACAGTCTTGGGGCACAGTCCTTGGGGAGCCTCTTCCTCTGATTCCCCTACCTCTTCCTTATCAGTCTGGGTCAGTGGTTCCCACCGTTCACAGTGGGGCAATTTGGATTTAACGGGGGCGATTTCAAACGAATTGATAAGAGTGAATTTTTTGCATTTCTGAAGCTTCTAGGAGCTTCATGTACTAGTACAGTAGAGAATGATCTTTGGTGACATATGCATCACGTAAGTTCTCTGTTATACGTTTCGTTTTTATTTTTTTTTGTTTTTTTCTCCTTTAAAGTATTCCAAATACTAGTACATCTGTGTCCTTCTCCCCCCAATTGACCTTCCCCCAGCCTCCCCTACCCCCCGGCATCTGTTATATGTTTAAAAGTTTATTTGCTATTTTTTGATATCACTTCAATTGTTATTTTGGGGCAATTTCTGGGTTATTTCTTCCTCAGTATGTCAACTGTCTGTTGTTCTTTTCTTTTTCTCTTTCATGGATGCCATCTTGTTTGGAAGGTTGTTTAGACCAAGTTAGTGGCCTTTTAGGTGTCCTCCACAGGAATCGGAGTTCACTTTTTGAATAATGGGAATTATATGCCACGGGCCGGGGGAAGCATCAGGATTTTAGAGATGCTTAGGTGGGGCATGGGCAAAAAGAGGTTGGGAGCCACTGCTCTGGGTCTTTGGCCTTCAGCCCTCCCTCTTGCCCCTGTGCCTGCTCAGCCATGCCTGACACCTTGGCGCTCGGTCTCGCTCTGCACAGAGCCCTGGGTCTTGCTGTCCGCCCCTCTCTTCTCCTTCCTCTGCCAGCCATCGTCTCTCTGCCAGAACATCTCCAGTCCCAGGTGGGCCATGCTTCTGCTCTACAGCCCTTCAGGTGCTCTCTGATCACATCAGTCCACCCGAAATTTCCCCGTTGGTGGCTCCTGTCTCCCTCAGCCCTCCTCCTCAAGAGGCCTCAGTGCCAGGACCAAACCTTGGTGCTCTGCTCCCTACTCACTCCAGGTGAAGCCCAGGGGGCCACCCTCTATCCTTCCAGGTGATTTCTCGGCTACATCCCTGGGCTTGAGGTCTGCCTGGTCCAGGGTCCCTTAGCCCCATTCTGACATGCTTGAGTCTCATACCTCCACCTCCTCACCTGCTCATGCTTCTCCTCTCTGCCCAGCTCTCCTCTCTGCCCCTTCCACCAGTGATTCTCACCCGAGGGTGCATGACCCCCCAAGGAGGCCTATCAGCAACATCTTTGGGGTGTGTTTTTGTGTTTTCTTTTGAATTTTTTTTGGTTTTGTTGTTTCAAGCAGTGTACTGCTCCCCCTTCAGATGGTGTGATAGGCCTCCCTTGGGGGTCATGCCCACCCCCCCCCTCGGGTGAAACTCACCCCCCCACCCCCGGGAAGAATCACTGCTGTGGAAGCCCAACCTGACTCCTGGGCTGCACTCACCCTTGCGCCTCTAGCTATCTACTGGTTGCCCTTGACACATTTTCCTGAAAGATCCCAGCATTCGCACCATTCTCTCACTGTTCCGACACTGTCCTCTTGCAACTGCCCGACTCCCTTCCAACTCTAATCTGCAAAACACCATTATTTATCTGTAGCCACCACCACAATTCCAAAACACACACAGACACACACACACACACACACACACACACACACACACTCACCCACGCTTAAGCTCCTCCTTCCTCCTTATCTTTACAACTCTGGTGCCTTGTGGAAGTACCTTTGTCCCAGGACCTGGACGTTCTCAGCTCTTGCTGTTCTCCCTTTTCTAGATGTTATCCCTCCTCTCACACCCCTGGCATGATCCTTCCACAGAGCCCCTGTGGTCCTCTCAAGTGCTGGTGTGTTTTCCGCCAACCAGACTTTTGCCTTCGCCTATCCTGCTAGGGCTCCTCTCCAGTGGGCTCTCTGGGTGGATTCCCTGGTCTTGCCCTCCTGGTGCTTAGTTGTCCTCATCATGCCCACCACTTGACACGGAATCAGCCCACAATCTCCATTAAAGGAGTTGGGTATTCCCGTGCATGGAGCTTGGCTCCCTTCACCCAACCCCATCCCAATCCATGTCCTCCTCTCCAACCCTGGCACACCAGAAAGGCCTCCAGACTCGACCCCTTGATCCCACCTCTCCCTGCCTCCATGCTCCACCCTCTGCTGGACCCTCAATGTCCCATCCTACTTCCCCTATGACTTGCTAGTCAGATGAAGGATTGATTGGTCCTTCCATGACCTTTGCTGGCCTCTTCACTTACACTCCTCCTTCCCCCATTGCCTGCTCTCTCATCCCCAAGAGGGGTTTCCTGACTATATCTGCTGTCCCCTGTTCCTTGCCTTTGGGGGTCCACCATTATGAGATGGTGGTGGCTTACCTGGCCTTCTCTGTAACCTCACCTCCTATCGCCTAGCCCTGCGCTGACAGGGGTGTCCCCAGGCTTTTCCATGGGCCACTTCTCCACACCTCGTCGTCCTCTGACCTCATCCCACCAGGCCGGCATTGCTCTTTGGCCTTACCCACTCTGTGATCTTCACCCTGCGTGGGCTCCTGCCCGCCCTTGAGCCACCCATGGGAGGGAAGTACCTGCCTTCTCCTGGTTGCCACCCAGGTTTCGTTCTTTACCATTCTTTGGGTGCAGTTCATTCGTCCCCTGTCCTTTCTCACTCTTTTGTGCCCTTGGAATTTGGCCACTCTCCCACACGCCCAATGTGCTCACCTCAAGTCCTACCTCTTGGGCCTGGGTTCATCATCTTTCTTGCTTTGCTTCTCTACTGCATACGTAGCAAGAAAAGTGTCCTTCCTGAGCCAGGTGACATTTCTGCAGCCACAGACTGTGCATCTCCTGGCTGATGCCCATGGTGCTCTGTGTGCTCCTTACCTCATTCCTCACCTTCTGCACACCCCACTGCCGTCTCCTTGGCCCTCATATACTCTCCTGCATCTGCCCGCTTGCCTACGCCCTCTCCTCACAGCCTGGGAACCTGGACTCTGATTTCCTCCAGGGACACGCAAACCTCGGTACTGGTTACCTTTCCTGATTCCATTGGGACCCCTTTGTTGCACAGTCTTGGGGCACAGTCCTTGGGGAGCCTCTTCCTCTGATTCCCCTACCTCTTCCTTATCAGTCTGGGTCAGTGGTTCCCACCGTTCACAGTGGGGCAATTTGGATTTAACGGGGGCGATTTCAAACGAATTGATAAGAGTGAATTTCTTGCATTTCTGAAGCTTCTAGGAGCTTCATGTACTAGTACAGTAGAGAATGATCTTTTGTGACATATTCATCACGTAAGTTCTCTGTTATACGTTTCGTTTTTATTTTTTTTGTTTTTTTCTCCTTTAAAGTATTCCAAATACTAGTACATCTGTGTCCTTCTCCCCCCAATTGACCTTCCCCCAGCCTCCCCTACCCCCCGGCATCTGTTATATGTTTAAAAGTTTATTTGCTATTTTTTGATATCACTTCAATTGTTATTTTGGGGCAATTTCTGGGTTATTTCTTCCTCAGTATGTCAACTGTCTGTTGTTCTTTTCTTTTTCTCTTTCATGGATGCCATCTTGTTTGGAAGGTTGTTTAGACCAAGTTAGTGGCCTTTTAGGTGTCCTCCACAGGAATCGGAGTTCACTTTTTGAATAATGGGAATTATATGCCACGGGCCGGGGGAAGCATCAGGATTTTAGAGATGCTTAGGTGGGGCATGGGCAAAAAAAGGTTGGGAGCCACTGCTCTGGGTCTTTGGCCTTCAGCCCTCCCTCTTGCCCCTGTGCCTGCTCAGCCATGCCTGACACCTTGGCGCTCGGTCTCGCTCTGCACAGAGCCCTGGGTCTTGCTGTCCGCCCCTCTCTTCTCCTTCCTCTGCCAGCCATCGTCTCTCTGCCAGAACATCTCCAGTCCCAGGTGGGCCATGCTTCTGCTCTACAGCCCTTCAGGTGCTCTCTGATCACATCAGTCCACCCGAAATTTCCCCGTTGGTGGCTCCTGTCTCCCTCAGCCCTCCTCCTCAAGAGGCCTCAGTGCCAGGACCAAACCTTGGTGCTCTGCTCCCTACTCACTCCAGGTGAAGCCCAGGGGGCCACCCTCTATCCTTCCAGGTGATTTCTCGGCTACATCCCTGGGCTTGAGGTCTGCCTGGTCCAGGGTCCCTTAGCCAAATTCTGACATGCTTGAGTCTCATACCTCCACCTCCTCACCTGCTCATGCTTCTCCTCACTGCCCAGCTCTCCTCTCTGCCCCTTCCACCAGTGATTCTCACCCGAGGGTGCATGACCCCCCAAGGAGGCCTATCAGCAACATCTTTGGGGTGTGTTTTTGTGTTTTCTTTTGAATTTTTTTTGGTTTTGTTGTTTCAAGCAGTGTACTGCTCCCCCTTCAGATGGTGTGATAGGCCTCCCTTGGGGGTCATGCCCACCCCACCCCCTCGGGTGAAACTCACCCCCCCACCCCCGGGAAGAATCACTGCTGTGGAAGCCCAACCTGACTCCTGGGCTGCACTCACCCTTGCGCCTCTAGCTATCTACTGGTTGCCCTTGACACATTTTCCTGAAAGATCCCAGCATTCGCACCATTCTCTCACTGTTCCGACACTGTCCTCTTGCAACTGCCCGACTCCCTTCCAACTCTAATCTGCAAAACACCATTATTTATCTGTAGCCACCACCACAATTCCAAAACACACACACACACACACACACACACACACACTCACCCACGCTTAAGCTCCTCCTTCCGCCTTACCTTTACAACTCTGGTGCCTTGTGGAAGTACCTTTGTCCCAGGACCTGGACGTTCTCAGCTCTTGCTGTTCTCCCTTTTCTAGATGTTATCCCTCCTCTCACACCCCTGGCATGATCCTTCCACAGAGCCCCTGTGGTCCTCTCAAGTGCTGGTGTGTTTTCCGCCAACCAGACTTTTGCCTTCGCCTATCCTGCTAGGGCTACTCTCCAGTGGGCTCTCTGGGTGGATTCCCTGGTCTTGCCCTCCTGCTGCTTAGTTGTCCTCATCATGCCCACCACTTGACACGGAATCAGCCCACAATCTCCATTAAAGGAGTTGGGTATTCCCGTGCATGGAGCTTGGCTCCCTTCACCCAACCCCATCCCAATCCATGTCCTCCTCTCCAACCCTGGCACACCAGAAAGGCCTCCAGACTCGACCCCTTGATCCCACCTCTCCCTGCCTCCATGCTCCACCCTCTGCTGGACCCTCAATGTCCCATCCTACTTCCCCTATGACTTGCTAGTCAGATGAAGGATTGATTGGTCCTTCCATGACCTTTGCTGGCCTCTTCACTTACACTCCTCCTTCCCCCATTGCCTGCTCTCTCATCCCCAAGAGGGGTTTCCTGACTATATCTGCTGTCCCCTGTTCCTTGCCTTTGGGGGTCCACCATTATGAGATGGTGGTGGCTTACCTGGCCTTCTCTGTAACCTCACCTCCTATCGCCTAGCCCTGCGCTGACAGGGGTGTCCCCAGGCTTTTCCATGGGCCACTTCTCCACACCTCGTCGTCCTCTGACCTCATCCCACCAGGCCGGCATTGCTCTTTGGCCTTACCCACTCTGTGATCTTCACCCTGCGTGGGCTCCTGCCCGCCCTTGAGCCACCCATGGGAGGGAAGTACCTGCCTTCTCCTGGTTGCCACCCAGGTTTCGTTCTTTACCATTCTTTGGGTGCAGTTCATTCGTCCCCTGTCCTTTCTCACTCTTTTGTGCCCTTGGAATTTGGCCACTCTCCCACACGCCCAATGTGCTCACCTCAAGTCCTACCTCTTGGGCCTGGGTTCATCATCTTTCTTGCTTTGCTTCTCTACTGCATACGTAGCAAGAAAAGTGTCCTTCCTGAGCCAGGTGACATTTCTGCAGCCACAGACTGTGCATCTCCTGGCTGATGCCCATGGTGCTCTGTGTGCTCCTTACCTCATTCCTCACCTTCTGCACACCCCACTGCCGTCTCCTTGGCCCTCATATACTCTCCTGCATCTGCCCGCTTGCCTACGCCCTCTCCTCACAGCCTGGGAACCTGGACTCTGATTTCCTCCAGGGACACGCAAACCTCGGTACTGGTTACCTTTCCTGATTCCATTGGGACCCCTTTGTTGCACAGTCTTGGGGCACAGTCCTTGGGGAGCCTCTTCCTCTGATTCCCCTACCTCTTCCTTATCAGTCTGGGTCAGTGGTTCCCACCGTTCACAGTGGGGCAATTTGGATTTAACGGGGGCGATTTCAAACGAATTGATAAGAGTGAATTTCTTGCATTTCTGAAGCTTCTAGGAGCTTCATGTACTAGTACAGTAGAGAATGATCTTTTGTGACATATTCATCACGTAAGTTCTCTGTTATACGTTTCGTTTTTATTTTTTTTTGTTTTTTTCTCCTTTAAAGTATTCCAAATACTAGTACATCTGTGTCCTTCTCCCCCCAATTGACCTTCCCCCAGCCACCCCTACCCCCCGGCATCTGTTATATGTTTAAAAGTTTATTTGCTATTTTTTGATATCACTTCAATTGTTATTTTGGGGCAATTTCTGGGTTATTTCTTCCTCAGTATGTCAACTGTCTGTTGTTCTTTTCTTTTTCTCTTTCATGGATGCCATCTTGTTTGGAAGGTTGTTTAGACCAAGTTAGTGGCCTTTTAGGTGTCCTCCACAGGAATCGGAGTTCACTTTTTGAATAATGGGAATTATATGCCACGGGCCGGGGGAAGCATCAGGATTTTAGAGATGCTTAGGTGGGGCATGGGCAAAAAGAGGTTGGGAGCCACTGCTCTGGGTCTTTGGCCTTCAGCCCTCCCTCTTGCCCCTGTGCCTGCTCAGCCATGCCTGACACCTTGGCGCTCGGTCTCGCTCTGCACAGAGCCCTGGGTCTTGCTGTCCGCCCCTCTCTTCTCCTTCCTCTGCCAGCCATCGTCTCTCTGCCAGAACATCTCCAGTCCCAGGTGGGCCATGCTTCTGCTCTACAGCCCTTCAGGTGCTCTCTGATCACATCAGTCCACCCGAAATTTCCCCGTTGGTGGCTCCTGTCTCCCTCAGCCCTCCTCCTCAAGAGGCCTCAGTGCCAGGACCAAACCTTGGTGCTCTGCTCCCTACTCACTCCAGGTGAAGCCCAGGGGGCCACCCTCTATCCTTCCAGGTGATTTCTCGGCTACATCCCTGGGCTTGAGGTCTGCCTGGTCCAGGGTCCCTTAGCCAAATTCTGACATGCTTGAGTCTCATACCTCCACCTCCTCACCTGCTCATGCTTCTCCTCACTGCCCAGCTCTCCTCTCTGCCCCTTCCACCAGTGATTCTCACCCGAGGGTGCATGACCCCCCAAGGAGGCCTATCAGCAACATCTTTGGGGTGTGTTTTTGTGTTTTCTTTTGAATTTTTTTTGGTTTTGTTGTTTCAAGCAGTGTACTGCTCCCCCTTCAGATGGTGTGATAGGCCTCCCTTGGGGGTCATGCCCACCCCACCCCCTCGGGTGAAACTCACCCCCCCACCCCCGGGAAGAATCACTGCTGTGGAAGCCCAACCTGACTCCTGGGCTGCACTCACCCTTGCGCCTCTAGCTATCTACTGGTTGCCCTTGACACATTTTCCTGAAAGATCCCAGCATTCGCACCATTCTCTCACTGTTCCGACACTGTCCTCTTGCAACTGCCCGACTCCCTTCCAACTCTAATCTGCAAAACACCATTATTTATCTGTAGCCACCACCACAATTCCAAAACACACACACACACACACACACACACACACACACACTCACCCACGCTTAAGCTCCTCCTTCCGCCTTACCTTTACAACTCTGGTGCCTTGTGGAAGTACCTTTGTCCCAGGACCTGGACGTTCTCAGCTCTTGCTGTTCTCCCTTTTCTAGATGTTATCCCTCCTCTCACACCCCTGGCATGATCCTTCCACAGAGCCCCTGTGGTCCTCTCAAGTGCTGGTGTGTTTTCCGCCAACCAGACTTTTGCCTTCGCCTATCCTGCTAGGGCTACTCTCCAGTGGGCTCTCTGGGTGGATTCCCTGGTCTTGCCCTCCTGCTGCTTAGTTGTCCTCATCATGCCCACCACTTGACACGGAATCAGCCCACAATCTCCATTAAAGGAGTTGGGTATTCCCGTGCATGGAGCTTGGCTCCCTTCACCCAACCCCATCCCAATCCATGTCCTCCTCTCCAACCCTGGCACACCAGAAAGGCCTCCAGACTCGACCCCTTGATCCCACCTCTCCCTGCCTCCATGCTCCACCCTCTGCTGGACCCTCAATGTCCCATCCTACTTCCCCTATGACTTGCTAGTCAGATGAAGGATTGATTGGTCCTTCCATGACCTTTGCTGGCCTCTTCACTTACACTCCTCCTTCCCCCATTGCCTGCTCTCTCATCCCCAAGAGGGGTTTCCTGACTATATCTGCTGTCCCCTGTTCCTTGCCTTTGGGGGTCCACCATTATGAGATGGTGGTGGCTTACCTGGCCTTCTCTGTAACCTCACCTCCTATCGCCTAGCCCTGCGCTGACAGGGGTGTCCCCAGGCTTTTCCATGGGCCACTTCTCCACACCTCGTCGTCCTCTGACCTCATCCCACCAGGCCGGCATTGCTCTTTGGCCTTACCCACTCTGTGATCTTCACCCTGCGTGGGCTCCTGCCCGCCCTTGAGCCACCCATGGGAGGGAAGTACCTGCCTTCTCCTGGTTGCCACCCAGGTTTCGTTCTTTACCATTCTTTGGGTGCAGTTCATTCGTCCCCTGTCCTTTCTCACTCTTTTGTGCCCTTGGAATTTGGCCACTCTCCCACACGCCCAATGTGCTCACCTCAAGTCCTACCTCTTGGGCCTGGGTTCATCATCTTTCTTGCTTTGCTTCTCTACTGCATACGTAGCAAGAAAAGTGTCCTTCCTGAGCCAGGTGACATTTCTGCAGCCACAGACTGTGCATCTCCTGGCTGATGCCCATGGTGCTCTGTGTGCTCCTTACCTCATTCCTCACCTTCTGCACACCCCACTGCCGTCTCCTTGGCCCTCATATACTCTCCTGCATCTGCCCGCTTGCCTACGCCCTCTCCTCACAGCCTGGGAACCTGGACTCTGATTTCCTCCAGGGACACGCAAACCTCGGTACTGGTTACCTTTCCTGATTCCATTGGGACCCCTTTGTTGCACAGTCTTGGGGCACAGTCCTTGGGGAGCCTCTTCCTCTGATTCCCCTACCTCTTCCTTATCAGTCTGGGTCAGTGGTTCCCACCGTTCACAGTGGGGCAATTTGGATTTAACGGGGGCGATTTCAAACGAATTGATAAGAGTGAATTTCTTGCATTTCTGAAGCTTCTAGGAGCTTCATGTACTAGTACAGTAGAGAATGATCTTTTGTGACATATTCATCACGTAAGTTCTCTGTTATACGTTTCGTTTTTATTTTTTTTTGTTTTTTTCTCCTTTAAAGTATTCCAAATACTAGTACATCTGTGTCCTTCTCCCCCCAATTGACCTTCCCCCAGCCTCCCCTACCCCCCGGCATCTGTTATATGTTTAAAAGTTTATTTGCTATTTTTTGATATCACTTCAATTGTTATTTTGGGGCAATTTCTGGGTTATTTCTTCCTCAGTATGTCAACTGTCTGTTGTTCTTTTCTTTTTCTCTTTCATGGATGCCATCTTGTTTGGAAGGTTGTTTAGACCAAGTTAGTGGCCTTTTAGGTGTCCTCCACAGGAATCGGAGTTCACTTTTTGAATAATGGGAATTATATGCCACGGGCCGGGGGAAGCATCAGGATTTTAGAGATGCTTAGGTGGGGCATGGGCAAAAAGAGGTTGGGAGCCACTGCTCTGGGTCTTTGGCCTTCAGCCCTCCCTCTTGCCCCTGTGCCTGCTCAGCCATGCCTGACACCTTGGCGCTCGGTCTCGCTCTGCACAGAGCCCTGGGTCTTGCTGTCCGCCCCTCTCTTCTCCTTCCTCTGCCAGCCATCGTCTCTCTGCCAGAACATCTCCAGTCCCAGGTGGGCCATGCTTCTGCTCTACAGCCCTTCAGGTGCTCTCTGATCACATCAGTCCACCCGAAATTTCCCCGTTGGTGGCTCCTGTCTCCCTCAGCCCTCCTCCTCAAGAGGCCTCAGAGCCAGGACCAAACCTTGGTGCTCTGCTCCCTACTCACTCCAGGTGAAGCCCAGGGGGCCACCCTCTATCCTTCCAGGTGATTTCTCGGCTACATCCCTGGGCTTGAGGTCTGCCTGGTCCAGGGTCCCTTAGCCAAATTCTGACATGCTTGAGTCTCATACCTCCACCTCCTCACCTGCTCATGCTTCTCCTCACTGCCCAGCTCTCCTCTCTGCCCCTTCCACCAGTGATTCTCACCCGAGGGTGCATGACCCCCCAAGGAGGCCTATCAGCAACATCTTTGGGGTGTGTTTTTGTGTTTTCTTTTGAATTTTTTTTGGTTTTGTTGTTTCAAGCAGTGTACTGCTCCCCCTTCAGATGGTGTGATAGGCCTCCCTTGGGGGTCATGCCCACCCCACCCCCTCGGGTGAAACTCACCCCCCCACCCCCGGGAAGAATCACTGCTGTGGAAGCCCAACCTGACTCCTGGGCTGCACTCACCCTTGCGCCTCTAGCTATCTACTGGTTGCCCTTGACACATTTTCCTGAAAGATCCCAGCATTCGCACCATTCTCTCACTGTTCCGACACTGTCCTCTTGCAACTGCCCGACTCCCTTCCAACTCTAATCTGCAAAACACCATTATTTATCTGTAGCCACCACCACAATTCCAAAACACACACACACACACACACACACACACACACACTCACCCACGCTTAAGCTCCTCCTTCCGCCTTACCTTTACAACTCTGGTGCCTTGTGGAAGTACCTTTGTCCCAGGACCTGGACGTTCTCAGCTCTTGCTGTTCTCCCTTTTCTAGATGTTATCCCTCCTCTCACACCCCTGGCATGATCCTTCCACAGAGCCCCTGTGGTCCTCTCAAGTGCTGGTGTGTTTTCCGCCAACCAGACTTTTGCCTTCGCCTATCCTGCTAGGGCTACTCTCCAGTGGGCTCTCTGGGTGGATTCCCCGGTCTTGCCCTCCTGCTGCTTAGTTGTCCTCATCATGCCCACCACTTGACACGGAATCAGCCCACAATCTCCATTAAAGGAGTTGGGTATTCCCGTGCATGGAGCTTGGCTCCCTTCACCCAACCCCATCCCAATCCATGTCCTCCTCTCCAACCCTGGCACACCAGAAAGGCCTCCAGACTCGACCCCTTGATCCCACCTCTCCCTGCCTCCATGCTCCACCCTCTGCTGGACCCTCAATGTCCCATCCTACTTCCCCTATGACTTGCTAGTCAGATGAAGGATTGATTGGTCCTTCCATGACCTTTGCTGGCCTCTTCACTTACACTCCTCCTTCCCCCATTGCCTGCTCTCTCATCCCCAAGAGGGGTTTCCTGACTATATCTGCTGTCCCCTGTTCCTTGCCTTTGGGGGTCCACCATTATGAGATGGTGGTGGCTTACCTGGCCTTCTCTGTAACCTCACCTCCTATCGCCTAGCCCTGCGCTGACAGGGGTGTCCCCAGGCTTTTCCATGGGCCACTTCTCCACACCTCGTCGTCCTCTGACCTCATCCCACCAGGCCGGCATTGCTCTTTGGCCTTACCCACTCTGTGATCTTCACCCTGCGTGGGCTCCTGCCCGCCCTTGAGCCACCCATGGGAGGGAAGTACCTGCCTTCTCCTGGTTGCCACCCAGGTTTCGTTCTTTACCATTCTTTGGGTGCAGTTCATTCGTCCCCTGTCCTTTCTCACTCTTTTGTGCCCTTGGAATTTGGCCACTCTCCCACACGCCCAATGTGCTCACCTCAAGTCCTACCTCTTGGGCCTGGGTTCATCATCTTTCTTGCTTTGCTTCTCTACTGCATACGTAGCAAGAAAAGTGTCCTTCCTGAGCCAGGTGACATTTCTGCAGCCACAGACTGTGCATCTCCTGGCTGATGCCCATGGTGCTCTGTGTGCTCCTTACCTCATTCCTCACCTTCTGCACACCCCACTGCCGTCTCCTTGGCCCTCATATACTCTCCTGCATCTGCCCGCTTGCCTACGCCCTCTCCTCACAGCCTGGGAACCTGGACTCTGATTTCCTCCAGGGACACGCAAACCTCGGTACTGGTTACCTTTCCTGATTCCATTGGGACCCCTTTGTTGCACAGTCTTGGGGCACAGTCCTTGGGGAGCCTCTTCCTCTGATTCCCCTACCTCTTCCTTATCAGTCTGGGTCAGTGGTTCCCACCGTTCACAGTGGGGCAATTTGGATTTAACGGGGGCGATTTCAAACGAATTGATAAGAGTGAATTTCTTGCATTTCTGAAGCTTCTAGGAGCTTCATGTACTAGTACAGTAGAGAATGATCTTTTGTGACATATTCATCACGTAAGTTCTCTGTTATACGTTTCGTTTTTATTTTTTTTTGTTTTTTTCTCCTTTAAAGTATTCCAAATACTAGTACATCTGTGTCCTTCTCCCCCCAATTGACCTTCCCCCAGCCTCCCCTACCCCCCGGCATCTGTTATATGTTTAAAAGTTTATTTGCTATTTTTTGATATCACTTCAATTGTTATTTTGGGGCAATTTCTGGGTTATTTCTTCCTCAGTATGTCAACTGTCTGTTGTTCTTTTCTTTTTCTCTTTCATGGATGCCATCTTGTTTGGAAGGTTGTTTAGACCAAGTTAGTGGCCTTTTAGGTGTCCTCCACAGGAATCGGAGTTCACTTTTTGAATAATGGGAATTATATGCCACGGGCCGGGGGAAGCATCAGGATTTTAGAGATGCTTAGGTGGGGCATGGGCAAAAAGAGGTTGGGAGCCACTGCTCTGGGTCTTTGGCCTTCAGCCCTCCCTCTTGCCCCTGTGCCTGCTCAGCCATGCCTGACACCTTGGCGCTCGGTCTCGCTCTGCACAGAGCCCTGGGTCTTGCTGTCCGCCCCTCTCTTCTCCTTCCTCTGCCAGCCATCGTCTCTCTGCCAGAACATCTCCAGTCCCAGGTGGGCCATGCTTCTGCTCTACAGCCCTTCAGGTGCTCTCTGATCACATCAGTCCACCCGAAATTTCCCCGTTGGTGGCTCCTGTCTCCCTCAGCCCTCCTCCTCAAGAGGCCTCAGAGCCAGGACCAAACCTTGGTGCTCTGCTCCCTACTCACTCCAGGTGAAGCCCAGGGGGCCACCCTCTATCCTTCCAGGTGATTTCTCGGCTACATCCCTGGGCTTGAGGTCTGCCTGGTCCAGGGTCCCTTAGCCAAATTCTGACATGCTTGAGTCTCATACCTCCACCTCCTCACCTGCTCATGCTTCTCCTCACTGCCCAGCTCTCCTCTCTGCCCCTTCCACCAGTGATTCTCACCCGAGGGTGCATGACCCCCCAAGGAGGCCTATCAGCAACATCTTTGGGGTGTGTTTTTGTGTTTTCTTTTGAATTTTTTTTGGTTTTGTTGTTTCAAGCAGTGTACTGCTCCCCCTTCAGATGGTGTGATAGGCCTCCCTTGGGGGTCATGCCCACCCCACCCCCTCGGGTGAAACTCACCCCCCCACCCCCGGGAAGAATCACTGCTGTGGAAGCCCAACCTGACTCCTGGGCTGCACTCACCCTTGCGCCTCTAGCTATCTACTGGTTGCCCTTGACACATTTTCCTGAAAGATCCCAGCATTCGCACCATTCTCTCACTGTTCCGACACTGTCCTCTTGCAACTGCCCGACTCCCTTCCAACTCTAATCTGCAAAACACCATTATTTATCTGTAGCCACCACCACAATTCCAAAACACACACACACACACACACACACACACACACACTCACCCACGCTTAAGCTCCTCCTTCCGCCTTACCTTTACAACTCTGGTGCCTTGTGGAAGTACCTTTGTCCCAGGACCTGGACGTTCTCAGCTCTTGCTGTTCTCCCTTTTCTAGATGTTATCCCTCCTCTCACACCCCTGGCATGATCCTTCCACAGAGCCCCTGTGGTCCTCTCAAGTGCTGGTGTGTTTTCCGCCAACCAGACTTTTGCCTTCGCCTATCCTGCTAGGGCTACTCTCCAGTGGGCTCTCTGGGTGGATTCCCCGGTCTTGCCCTCCTGCTGCTTAGTTGTCCTCATCATGCCCACCACTTGACACGGAATCAGCCCACAATCTCCATTAAAGGAGTTGGGTATTCCCGTGCATGGAGCTTGGCTCCCTTCACCCAACCCCATCCCAATCCATGTCCTCCTCTCCAACCCTGGCACACCAGAAAGGCCTCCAGACTCGACCCCTTGATCCCACCTCTCCCTGCCTCCATGCTCCACCCTCTGCTGGACCCTCAATGTCCCATCCTACTTCCCCTATGACTTGCTAGTCAGATGAAGGATTGATTGGTCCTTCCATGACCTTTGCTGGCCTCTTCACTTACACTCCTCCTTCCCCCATTGCCTGCTCTCTCATCCCCAAGAGGGGTTTCCTGACTATATCTGCTGTCCCCTGTTCCTTGCCTTTGGGGGTCCACCATTATGAGATGGTGGTGGCTTACCTGGCCTTCTCTGTAACCTCACCTCCTATCGCCTAGCCCTGCGCTGACAGGGGTGTCCCCAGGCTTTTCCATGGGCCACTTCTCCACACCTCGTCGTCCTCTGACCTCATCCCACCAGGCCGGCATTGCTCTTTGGCCTTACCCACTCTGTGATCTTCACCCTGCGTGGGCTCCTGCCCGCCCTTGAGCCACCCATGGGAGGGAAGTACCTGCCTTCTCCTGGTTGCCACCCAGGTTTCGTTCTTTACCATTCTTTGGGTGCAGTTCATTCGTCCCCTGTCCTTTCTCACTCTTTTGTGCCCTTGGAATTTGGCCACTCTCCCACACGCCCAATGTGCTCACCTCAAGTCCTACCTCTTGGGCCTGGGTTCATCATCTTTCTTGCTTTGCTTCTCTACTGCATACGTAGCAAGAAAAGTGTCCTTCCTGAGCCAGGTGACATTTCTGCAGCCACAGACTGTGCATCTCCTGGCTGATGCCCATGGTGCTCTGTGTGCTCCTTACCTCATTCCTCACCTTCTGCACACCCCACTGCCGTCTCCTTGGCCCTCATATACTCTCCTGCATCTGCCCGCTTGCCTACGCCCTCTCCTCACAGCCTGGGAACCTGGACTCTGATTTCCTCCAGGGACACGCAAACCTCGGTACTGGTTACCTTTCCTGATTCCATTGGGACCCCTTTGTTGCACAGTCTTGGGGCACAGTCCTTGGGGAGCCTCTTCCTCTGATTCCCCTACCTCTTCCTTATCAGTCTGGGTCAGTGGTTCCCACCGTTCACAGTGGGGCAATTTGGATTTAACGGGGGCGATTTCAAACGAATTGATAAGAGTGAATTTCTTGCATTTCTGAAGCTTCTAGGAGCTTCATGTACTAGTACAGTAGAGAATGATCTTTTGTGACATATTCATCACGTAAGTTCTCTGTTATACGTTTCGTTTTTATTTTTTTTTGTTTTTTTCTCCTTTAAAGTATTCCAAATACTAGTACATCTGTGTCCTTCTCCCCCCAATTGACCTTCCCCCAGCCTCCCCTACCCCCCGGCATCTGTTATATGTTTAAAAGTTTATTTGCTATTTTTTGATATCACTTCAATTGTTATTTTGGGGCAATTTCTGGGTTATTTCTTCCTCAGTATGTCAACTGTCTGTTGTTCTTTTCTTTTTCTCTTTCATGGATGCCATCTTGTTTGGAAGGTTGTTTAGACCAAGTTAGTGGCCTTTTAGGTGTCCTCCACAGGAATCGGAGTTCACTTTTTGAATAATGGGAATTATATGCCACGGGCCGGGGGAAGCATCAGGATTTTAGAGATGCTTAGGTGGGGCATGGGCAAAAAGAGGTTGGGAGCCACTGCTCTGGGTCTTTGGCCTTCAGCCCTCCCTCTTGCCCCTGTGCCTGCTCAGCCATGCCTGACACCTTGGCGCTCGGTCTCGCTCTGCACAGAGCCCTGGGTCTTGCTGTCCGCCCCTCTCTTCTCCTTCCTCTGCCAGCCATCGTCTCTCTGCCAGAACATCTCCAGTCCCAGGTGGGCCATGCTTCTGCTCTACAGCCCTTCAGGTGCTCTCTGATCACATCAGTCCACCCGAAATTTCCCCGTTGGTGGCTCCTGTCTCCCTCAGCCCTCCTCCTCAAGAGGCCTCAGAGCCAGGACCAAACCTTGGTGCTCTGCTCCCTACTCACTCCAGGTGAAGCCCAGGGGGCCACCCTCTATCCTTCCAGGTGATTTCTCGGCTACATCCCTGGGCTTGAGGTCTGCCTGGTCCAGGGTCCCTTAGCCAAATTCTGACATGCTTGAGTCTCATACCTCCACCTCCTCACCTGCTCATGCTTCTCCTCACTGCCCAGCTCTCCTCTCTGCCCCTTCCACCAGTGATTCTCACCCGAGGGTGCATGACCCCCCAAGGAGGCCTATCAGCAACATCTTTGGGGTGTGTTTTTGTGTTTTCTTTTGAATTTTTTTTGGTTTTGTTGTTTCAAGCAGTGTACTGCTCCCCCTTCAGATGGTGTGATAGGCCTCCCTTGGGGGTCATGCCCACCCCACCCCCTCGGGTGAAACTCACCCCCCCACCCCCGGGAAGAATCACTGCTGTGGAAGCCCAACCTGACTCCTGGGCTGCACTCACCCTTGCGCCTCTAGCTATCTACTGGTTGCCCTTGACACATTTTCCTGAAAGATCCCAGCATTCGCACCATTCTCTCACTGTTCCGACACTGTCCTCTTGCAACTGCCCGACTCCCTTCCAACTCTAATCTGCAAAACACCATTATTTATCTGTAGCCACCACCACAATTCCAAAACACACACACACACACACACACACACACACACTCACCCACGCTTAAGCTCCTCCTTCCGCCTTACCTTTACAACTCTGGTGCCTTGTGGAAGTACCTTTGTCCCAGGACCTGGACGTTCTCAGCTCTTGCTGTTCTCCCTTTTCTAGATGTTATCCCTCCTCTCACACCCCTGGCATGATCCTTCCACAGAGCCCCTGTGGTCCTCTCAAGTGCTGGTGTGTTTTCCGCCAACCAGACTTTTGCCTTCGCCTATCCTGCTAGGGCTACTCTCCAGTGGGCTCTCTGGGTGGATTCCCTGGTCTTGCCCTCCTGCTGCTTAGTTGTCCTCATCATGCCCACCACTTGACACGGAATCAGCCCACAATCTCCATTAAAGGAGTTGGGTATTCCCGTGCATGGAGCTTGGCTCCCTTCACCCAACCCCATCCCAATCCATGTCCTCCTCTCCAACCCTGGCACACCAGAAAGGCCTCCAGACTCGACCCCTTGATCCCACCTCTCCCTGCCTCCATGCTCCACCCTCTGCTGGACCCTCAATGTCCCATCCTACTTCCCCTATGACTTGCTAGTCAGATGAAGGATTGATTGGTCCTTCCATGACCTTTGCTGGCCTCTTCACTTACACTCCTCCTTCCCCCATTGCCTGCTCTCTCATCCCCAAGAGGGGTTTCCTGACTATATCTGCTGTCCCCTGTTCCTTGCCTTTGGGGGTCCACCATTATGAGATGGTGGTGGCTTACCTGGCCTTCTCTGTAACCTCACCTCCTATCGCCTAGCCCTGCGCTGACGGGGTGTCCCCAGGCTTTTCCATGGGCCACTTCTCCACACCTCGTCGTCCTCTGACCTCATCCCACCAGGCCGGCATTGCTCTTTGGCCTTACCCACTCTGTGATCTTCACCCTGCGTGGGCTCCTGCCCGCCCTTGAGCCACCCATGGGAGGGAAGTACCTGCCTTCTCCTGGTTGCCACCCAGGTTTCGTTCTTTACCATTCTTTGGGTGCAGTTCATTCGTCCCCTGTCCTTTCTCACTCTTTTGTGCCCTTGGAATTTGGCCACTCTCCTACACTCTCCCACACGCCCAATGTGCTCACCTGAAGTCCTACCTCTTTGGCCTGGGTTCATCATCTTTCTTGCTTTGCTTCTCTACTGCATACGTAGCAAGAAAAGTGTCCTTCCTGAGCCAGGTGACATTTCTGCAGCCACAGACTGTGCATCTCCTGGCTGATGCCCATGGTGCTCTGTGTGCTCCTTACCTCATTCCTCACCTTCTGCACACCCCACTGCCGTCTCCTTGGCCCTCATATACTCTCCTGCATCTGCCCGCTTGCCTACGCCCTCTCCTCACAGCCTGGGAACCTGGACTCTGATTTCCTCCAGGGACACGCAAACCTCGGTACTGGTTACCTTTCCTGATTCCATTGGGACCCCTTTGTTGCACAGTCTTGGGGCACAGTCCTTGGGGAGCCTCTTCCTCTGATTCCCCTACCTCTTCCTTATCAGTCTGGGTCAGTGGTTCCCACCGTTCACAGTGGGGCAATTTGGATTTAACGGGGGCGATTTCAAACGAATTGATAAGAGTGAATTTTTTGCATTTCTGAAGCTTCTAGGAGCTTCATGTACTAGTACAGTAGAGAATGATCTTTGGTGACATATGCATCACGTAAGTTCTCTGTTATACGTTTCGTTTTTATTTTTTTTTGTTTTTTTCTCCTTTAAAGTATTCCAAATACTAGTACATCTGTGTCCTTCTCCCCCCAATTGACCTTCCCCCAGCCTCCCCTACCCCCCGGCATCTGTTATATGTTTAAAAGTTTATTTGCTATTTTTTGATATCACTTCAATTGTTATTTTGGGGCAATTTCTGGGTTATTTCTTCCTCAGTATGTCAACTGTCTGTTGTTCTTTTCTTTTTCTCTTTCATGGATGCCATCTTGTTTGGAAGGTTGTTTAGACCAAGTTAGTGGCCTTTTAGGTGTCCTCCACAGGAATCGGAGTTCACTTTTTGAATAATGGGAATTATATGCCACGGGCCGGGGGAAGCATCAGGATTTTAGAGATGCTTAGGTGGGGCATGGGCAAAAAGAGGTTGGGAGCCACTGCTCTGGGTCTTTGGCCTTCAGCCCTCCCTCTTGCCCCTGTGCCTGCTCAGCCATGCCTGACACCTTGGCGCTCGGTCTCGCTCTGCACAGAGCCCTGGGTCTTGCTGTCCGCCCCTCTCTTCTCCTTCCTCTGCCAGCCATCGTCTCTCTGCCAGAACATCTCCAGTCCCAGGTGGGCCATGCTTCTGCTCTACAGCCCTTCAGGTGCTCTCTGATCACATCAGTCCACCCGAAATTTCCCCGTTGGTGGCTCCTGTCTCCCTCAGCCCTCCTCCTCAAGAGGCCTCAGTGCCAGGACCAAACCTTGGTGCTCTGCTCCCTACTCACTCCAGGTGAAGCCCAGGGGGCCACCCTCTATCCTTCCAGGTGATTTCTCGGCTACATCCCTGGGCTTGAGGTCTGCCTGGTCCAGGGTCCCTTAGCCCCATTCTGACATGCTTGAGTCTCATACCTCCACCTCCTCACCTGCTCATGCTTCTCCTCTCTGCCCAGCTCTCCTCTCTGCCCCTTCCACCAGTGATTCTCACCCGAGGGTGCATGACCCCCCAAGGAGGCCTATCAGCAACATCTTTGGGGTGTGTTTTTGTGTTTTCTTTTGAATTTTTTTTGGTTTTGTTGTTTCAAGCAGTGTACTGCTCCCCCTTCAGATGGTGTGATAGGCCTCCCTTGGGGGTCATGCCCACCCCCCCCCTCGGGTGAAACTCACCCCCCCACCCCCGGGAAGAATCACTGCTGTGGAAGCCCAACCTGACTCCTGGGCTGCACTCACCCTTGCGCCTCTAGCTATCTACTGGTTGCCCTTGACACATTTTCCTGAAAGATCCCAGCATTCGCACCATTCTCTCACTGTTCCGACACTGTCCTCTTGCAACTGCCCGACTCCCTTCCAACTCTAATCTGCAAAACACCATTATTTATCTGTAGCCACCACCACAATTCCAAAACACACACAGACACACACACACACACACACACACACACACACACACTCACCCACGCTTAAGCTCCTCCTTCCTCCTTATCTTTACAACTCTGGTGCCTTGTGGAAGTACCTTTGTCCCAGGACCTGGACGTTCTCAGCTCTTGCTGTTCTCCCTTTTCTAGATGTTATCCCTCCTCTCACACCCCTGGCATGATCCTTCCACAGAGCCCCTGTGGTCCTCTCAAGTGCTGGTGTGTTTTCCGCCAACCAGACTTTTGCCTTCGCCTATCCTGCTAGGGCTCCTCTCCAGTGGGCTCTCTGGGTGGATTCCCTGGTCTTGCCCTCCTGGTGCTTAGTTGTCCTCATCATGCCCACCACTTGACACGGAATCAGCCCACAATCTCCATTAAAGGAGTTGGGTATTCCCGTGCATGGAGCTTGGCTCCCTTCACCCAACCCCATCCCAATCCATGTCCTCCTCTCCAACCCTGGCACACCAGAAAGGCCTCCAGACTCGACCCCTTGATCCCACCTCTCCCTGCCTCCATGCTCCACCCTCTGCTGGACCCTCAATGTCCCATCCTACTTCCCCTATGACTTGCTAGTCAGATGAAGGATTGATTGGTCCTTCCATGACCTTTGCTGGCCTCTTCACTTACACTCCTCCTTCCCCCATTGCCTGCTCTCTCATCCCCAAGAGGGGTTTCCTGACTATATCTGCTGTCCCCTGTTCCTTGCCTTTGGGGGTCCACCATTATGAGATGGTGGTGGCTTACCTGGCCTTCTCTGTAACCTCACCTCCTATCGCCTAGCCCTGCGCTGACAGGGGTGTCCCCAGGCTTTTCCATGGGCCACTTCTCCACACCTCGTCGTCCTCTGACCTCATCCCACCAGGCCGGCATTGCTCTTTGGCCTTACCCACTCTGTGATCTTCACCCTGCGTGGGCTCCTGCCCGCCCTTGAGCCACCCATGGGAGGGAAGTACCTGCCTTCTCCTGGTTGCCACCCAGGTTTCGTTCTTTACCATTCTTTGGGTGCAGTTCATTCGTCCCCTGTCCTTTCTCACTCTTTTGTGCCCTTGGAATTTGGCCACTCTCCCACACGCCCAATGTGCTCACCTCAAGTCCTACCTCTTGGGCCTGGGTTCATCATCTTTCTTGCTTTGCTTCTCTACTGCATACGTAGCAAGAAAAGTGTCCTTCCTGAGCCAGGTGACATTTCTGCAGCCACAGACTGTGCATCTCCTGGCTGATGCCCATGGTGCTCTGTGTGCTCCTTACCTCATTCCTCACCTTCTGCACAACCCACTCCCGTCTCCTTGGCCCTCATATACTCTCCTGCATCTGCCCGCTTGCCTACGCCCTCTCCTCACAGCCTGGGAACCTGGACTCTGATTTCCTCCAGGGACACGCAAACCTCGGTACTGGTTACCTTTCCTGATTCCATTGGGACCCCTTTGTTGCACAGTCTTGGGGCACAGTCCTTGGGGAGCCTCTTCCTCTGATTCCCCTACCTCTTCCTTATCAGTCTGGGTCAGTGGTTCCCACCGTTCACAGTGGGGCAATTTGGATTTAACGGGGGCGATTTCAAACGAATTGATAAGAGTGAATTTCTTGCATTTCTGAAGCTTCTAGGAGCTTCATGTACTAGTACAGTAGAGAATGATCTTTTGTGACATATTCATCACGTAAGTTCTCTGTTATATGTTTCGTTTTTATTTTTTTTTGTTTTTTTCTCCTTTAAAGTATTCCAAATACTAGTACATCTGTGTCCTTCTCCCCCCAATTGACCTTCCCCCAGCCTCCCCTACCCCCCGGCATCTGTTATATGTTTAAAAGTTTATTTGCTATTTTTTGATATCACTTCAATTGTTATTTTGGGGCAATTTCTGGGTTATTTCTTCCTCAGTATGTCAACTGTCTGTTGTTCTTTTCTTTTTCTCTTTCATGGATGCCATCTTGTTTGGAAGGTTGTTTAGACCAAGTTAGTGGCCTTTTAGGTGTCCTCCACAGGAATCGGAGTTCACTTTTTGAATAATGGGAATTATATGCCACGGGCCGGGGGAAGCATCATGATTTTAATGATGCTTAGGTGGGGCATGGGCAAAAAAAAGGTTGGGAGCCACTGCTCTGGGTCTTTGGCCTTCAGCCCTCCCTCTTGCCCCTGTGCCTGCTCAGCCATGCCTGACACCTTGGCGCTCAGTCTCACTCTGCACAGAGCCCTGGGTCTTGCTGTCCACCCCTCTCTTCTCCTTCCTCTGCCAGCCATCGTCTCTCTGCCAGAACATCTCCAGTCCCAGGTGGGCCATGCTTATGCTCTACAGCCCTTCAGGTGCTCTCTGATCACATCAGTCCACCCGAAATTTCCCCGTTGGTGGCTCCTGTCTCCCTCAGCCCTCCTCCTCAAGAGGCCTCAGTGCCAGGACCAAACCTTGGTGCTCTGCTCCCTACTCACTCCAGGTGAAGCCCAGGGGGCCACCCTCTATCCTTCCAGGTGATTTCTCGGCTACATCCCGGGGCTTGAGGTCTGCCTGGTCCAGGGTCCCTTAGCCCCATTCTGACATGCTTGAGTCTCATACCTCCACCTCCTCACCTGCTCATGCTTCTCCTCTCTGCCCAGCTCTCCTCTCTGCCCCTTCCACCAGTGATTCTCACCCGAGGGTGCATGACCCCCCAAGGAGGCCTATCAGCAACATCTTTGGGGTGTGTTTTTGTGTTTTCTTTTGAATTTTTTTTGGTTTTGTTGTTTCAAGCAGTGTACTGCTCCCCCTTCAGATGGTGTGATAGGCCTCCCTTGGGGGTCATGCCCACCCCACCCCCTCGGGTGAAACTCACCCCCCCACCCCCGGGAAGAATCACTGCTGTGGAAGCCCAACCTGACTCCTGGGCTGCACTCACCCTTGCGCCTCTAGCTATCTACTGGTTGCCCTTGACACATTTTCCTGAAAGATCCCAGCATTCGCACCATTCTCTCACTGTTCTGACACTGTCCTCTTGCAACTGCCCGACTCCCTTCCAACTCTAATCTGCAAAACACCATTATTTATCTGTAGCCACCACCACAATTCCAAAACACACACACACACACACACACACACACACACTCACCCACGCTTAAGCTCCTCCTTCCGCCTTACCTTTACAACTCTGGTGCCTTGTGGAAGTACCTTTGTCCCAGGACCTGGACGTTCTCAGCTCTTGCTGTTCTCCCTTTTCTAGATGTTATCCCTCCTCTCACACCCCTGGCATGATCCTTCCACAGAGCCCCTGTGGTCCTCTCAAGTGCTGGTGTGTTTTCCGCCAACCAGACTTTTGCCTTCGCCTATCCTGCTAGGGCTACTCTCCAGTGGGCTCTCTGGGTGGATTCCCTGGTCTTGCCCTCCTGGTGCTTAGTTGTCCTCATCATGCCCACCACTTGACACGGAATCAGCCCACAATCTCCATTAAAGGAGTTGGGTATTCCCGTGCATGGAGCTTGGCTCCCTTCACCCAACCCCATCCCAATCCATGTCCTCCTCTCCAACCCTGGCACACCAGAAAGGCCTCCAGACTCGACCCCTTGATCCCACCTCTCCCTGCCTCCATGCTCCACCCTCTGCTGGACCCTCAATGTCCCATCCTACTTCCCCTATGACTTGCTAGTCAGATGAAGGATTGATTGGTCCTTCCATGACCTTTGCTGGCCTCTTCACTTACACTCCTCCTTCCCCCATTGCCTGCTCTCTCATCCCCAAGAGGGGTTTCCTGACTATATCTGCTGTCCCCTGTTCCTTGCCTTTGGGGGTCCACCATTATGAGATGGTGGTGGCTTACCTGGCCTTCTCTGTAACCTCACCTCCTATCGCCTAGCCCTGCGCTGACAGGGGTGTCCCCAGGCTTTTCCATGGGCCACTTCTCCACACCTCGTCGTCCTCTGACCTCATCCCACCAGGCCGGCATTGCTCTTTGGCCTTACCCACTCTGTGATCTTCACCCTGCGTGGGCTCCTGCCCGCCCTTGAGCCACCCATGGGAGGGAAGTACCTGCCTTCTCCTGGTTGCCACCCAGGTTTCGTTCTTTACCATTCTTTGGGTGCAGTTCATTCGTCCCCTGTCCTTTCTCACTCTTTTGTGCCCTTGGAATTTGGCCACTCTCCCACACGCCCAATGTGCTCACCTCAAGTCCTACCTCTTGGGCCTGGGTTCATCATCTTTCTTGCTTTGCTTCTCTACTGCATACGTAGCAAGAAAAGTGTCCTTCCTGAGCCAGGTGACATTTCTGCAGCCACAGACTGTGCATCTCCTGGCTGATGCCCATGGTGCTCTGTGTGCTCCTTACCTCATTCCTCACCTTCTGCACACCCCACTGCCGTCTCCTTGGCCCTCATATACTCTCCTGCATCTGCCCGCTTGCCTACGCCCTCTCCTCACAGCCTGGGAACCTGGACTCTGATTTCCTCCAGGGACACGCAAACCTCGGTACTGGTTACCTTTCCTGATTCCATTGGGACCCCTTTGTTGCACAGTCTTGGGGCACAGTCCTTGGGGAGCCTCTTCCTCTGATTCCCCTACCTCTTCCTTATCAGTCTGGGTCAGTGGTTCCCACCGTTCACAGTGGGGCAATTTGGATTTAACGGGGGCGATTTCAAACGAATTGATAAGAGTGAATTTCTTGCATTTCTGAAGCTTCTAGGAGCTTCATGTACTAGTACAGTAGAGAATGATCTTTTGTGACATATTCATCACGTAAGTTCTCTGTTATACGTTTCGTTTTTATTTTTTTTTGTTTTTTTCTCCTTTAAAGTATTCCAAATACTAGTACATCTGTGTCCTTCTCCCCCCAATTGACCTTCCCCCAGCCTCCCCTACCCCCCGGCATCTGTTATATGTTTAAAAGTTTATTTGCTATTTTTTGATATCACTTCAATTGTTATTTTGGGGCAATTTCTGGGTTATTTCTTCCTCAGTATGTCAACTGTCTGTTGTTCTTTTCTTTTTCTCTTTCATGGATGCCATCTTGTTTGGAAGGTTGTTTAGACCAAGTTAGTGGCCTTTTAGGTGTCCTCCACAGGAATCGGAGTTCACTTTTTGAATAATGGGAATTATATGCCACGGGCCGGGGGAAGCATCAGGATTTTAGAGATGCTTAGGTGGGGCATGGGCAAAAAAAGGTTGGGAGCCACTGCTCTGGGTCTTTGGCCTTCAGCCCTCCCTCTTGCCCCTGTGCCTGCTCAGCCATGCCTGACACCTTGGCGCTCGGTCTCGCTCTGCACAGAGCCCTGGGTCTTGCTGTCCGCCCCTCTCTTCTCCTTCCTCTGCCAGCCATCGTCTCTCTGCCAGAACATCTCCAGTCCCAGGTGGGCCATGCTTCTGCTCTACAGCCCTTCAGGTGCTCTCTGATCACATCAGTCCACCCGAAATTTCCCCGTTGGTGGCTCCTGTCTCCCTCAGCCCTCCTCCTCAAGAGGCCTCAGTGCCAGGACCAAACCTTGGTGCTCTGCTCCCTACTCACTCCAGGTGAAGCCCAGGGGGCCACCCTCTATCCTTCCAGGTGATTTCTCGGCTACATCCCTGGGCTTGAGGTCTGCCTGGTCCAGGGTCCCTTAGCCAAATTCTGACATGCTTGAGTCTCATACCTCCACCTCCTCACCTGCTCATGCTTCTCCTCACTGCCCAGCTCTCCTCTCTGCCCCTTCCACCAGTGATTCTCACCCGAGGGTGCATGACCCCCCAAGGAGGCCTATCAGCAACATCTTTGGGGTGTGTTTTTGTGTTTTCTTTTGAATTTTTTTTGGTTTTGTTGTTTCAAGCAGTGTACTGCTCCCCCTTCAGATGGTGTGATAGGCCTCCCTTGGGGGTCATGCCCACCCCACCCCCTCGGGTGAAACTCACCCCCCCACCCCCGGGAAGAATCACTGCTGTGGAAGCCCAACCTGACTCCTGGGCTGCACTCACCCTTGCGCCTCTAGCTATCTACTGGTTGCCCTTGACACATTTTCCTGAAAGATCCCAGCATTCGCACCATTCTCTCACTGTTCCGACACTGTCCTCTTGCAACTGCCCGACTCCCTTCCAACTCCAATCTGCAAAACACCATTATTTATCTGTAGCCACCACCACAATTCCAAAACACACACACACACACACACACACACACACACTCACCCACGCTTAAGCTCCTCCTTCCGCCTTACCTTTACAACTCTGGTGCCTTGTGGAAGTACCTTTGTCCCAGGACCTGGACGTTCTCAGCTCTTGCTGTTCTCCCTTTTCTAGATGTTATCTCTCCTCTCACACCCCTGGCATGATCCTTCCACAGAGCCCCTGTGGTCCTCTCAAGTGCTGGTGTGTTTTCCGCCAACCAGACTTTTGCCTTCGCCTATCCTGCTAGGGCTACTCTCCAGTGGGCTCTCTGGGTGGATTCCCTGGTCTTGCCCTCCTGCTGCTTAGTTGTCCTCATCATGCCCACCACTTGACACGGAATCAGCCCACAATCTCCATTAAAGGAGTTGGGTATTCCCGTGCATGGAGCTTGGCTCCCTTCACCCAACCCCATCCCAATCCATGTCCTCCTCTCCAACCCTGGCACACCAGAAAGGCCTCCAGACTCGACCCCTTGATCCCACCTCTCCCTGCCTCCATGCTCCACCCTCTGCTGGACCCTCAATGTCCCATCCTACTTCCCCTATGACTTGCTAGTCAGATGAAGGATTGATTGGTCCTTCCATGACCTTTGCTGGCCTCTTCACTTACACTCCTCCTTCCCCCATTGCCTGCTCTCTCATCCCCAAGAGGGGTTTCCTGACTATATCTGCTGTCCCCTGTTCCTTGCCTTTGGGGGTCCACCATTATGAGATGGTGGTGGCTTACCTGGCCTTCTCTGTAACCTCACCTCCTATCGCCTAGCCCTGCGCTGACAGGGGTGTCCCCAGGCTTTTCCATGGGCCACTTCTCCACACCTCGTCGTCCTCTGACCTCATCCCACCAGGCCGGCATTGCTCTTTGGCCTTACCCACTCTGTGATCTTCACCCTGCGTGGGCTCCTGCCCGCCCTTGAGCCACCCATGGGAGGGAAGTACCTGCCTTCTCCTGGTTGCCACCCAGGTTTCGTTCTTTACCATTCTTTGGGTGCAGTTCATTCGTCCCCTGTCCTTTCTCACTCTTTTGTGCCCTTGGAATTTGGCCCCTCTCCTACACTCTCCCACACGCCCAATGTGCTCACCTGAAGTCCTACCTCTTGGGCCTGGGTTCATCATCTTTCTTGCTTTGCTTCTCTACTGCATACGTAGCAAGAAAAGTGTCCTTCCTGAGCCAGGTGACATTTCTGCAGCCACAGACTGTGCATCTCCTGGCTGATGCCCATGGTGCTCTGTGTGCTCCTTATCTCATTCCTCACCTTCTGCACACCCCACTGCCGTCTCCTTGGCCCTCATATACTCTCCTGCATCTGCCCGCTTGCCTACGCCCTCTCCTCACAGCCTGGGAACCTGGACTCTGATTTCCTCCAGGGACACGCAAACCTCGGTACTGGTTACCTTTCCTGATTCCATTGGGACCCCTTTGTTGCACAGTCTTGGGGCACAGTCCTTGGGGAGCCTCTTCCTCTGATTCCCCTACCTCTTCCTTATCAGTCTGGGTCAGTGGTTCCCACCGTTCACAGTGGGGCAATTTGGATTTAACGGGGGCGATTTCAAACGAATTGATAAGAGTGAATTTTTTGCATTTCTGAAGCTTCTAGGAGCTTCATGTACTAGTACAGTAGAGAATGATCTTTGGTGACATATGCATCACGTAAGTTCTCTGTTATACGTTTCGTTTTTATTTTTTTTTGTTTTTTTCTCCTTTAAAGTATTCCAAATACTAGTACATCTGTGTCCTTCTCCCCCCAATTGACCTTCCCCCAGCCTCCCCTACCCCCCGGCATCTGTTATATGTTTAAAAGTTTATTTGCTATTTTTTGATATCACTTCAATTGTTATTTTGGGGCAATTTCTGGGTTATTTCTTCCTCAGTATGTCAACTGTCTGTTGTTCTTTTCTTTTTCTCTTTCATGGATGCCATCTTGTTTGGAAGGTTGTTTAGACCAAGTTAGTGGCCTTTTAGGTGTCCTCCACAGGAATCGGAGTTCACTTTTTGAATAATGGGAATTATATGCCACGGGCCGGGGGAAGCATCAGGATTTTAGAGATGCTTAGGTGGGGCATGGGCAAAAAGAGGTTGGGAGCCACTGCTCTGGGTCTTTGGCCTTCAGCCCTCCCTCTTGCCCCTGTGCCTGCTCAGCCATGCCTGACACCTTGGCGCTCGGTCTCGCTCTGCACAGAGCCCTGGGTCTTGCTGTCCGCCCCTCTCTTCTCCTTCCTCTGCCAGCCATCGTCTCTCTGCCAGAACATCTCCAGTCCCAGGTGGGCCATGCTTCTGCTCTACAGCCCTTCAGGTGCTCTCTGATCACATCAGTCCACCCGAAATTTCCCCGTTGGTGGCTCCTGTCTCCCTCAGCCCTCCTCCTCAAGAGGCCTCAGTGCCAGGACCAAACCTTGGTGCTCTGCTCCCTACTCACTCCAGGTGAAGCCCAGGGGGCCACCCTCTATCCTTCCAGGTGATTTCTCGGCTACATCCCTGGGCTTGAGGTCTGCCTGGTCCAGGGTCCCTTAGCCCCATTCTGACATGCTTGAGTCTCATACCTCCACCTCCTCACCTGCTCATGCTTTTCCTCTCTGCCCAGCTCTCCTCTCTGCCCCTTCCACCAGTGATTCTCACCCGAGGGTGCATGACCCCCCAAGGAGGCCTATCAGCAACATCTTTGGGGTGTGTTTTTGTGTTTTCTTTTGAATTTTTTTTGGTTTTGTTGTTTCAAGCAGTGTACTGCTCCCCCTTCAGATGGTGTGATAGGCCTCCCTTGGGGGTCATGCCCACCCCCCCCCTCGGGTGAAACTCACCCCCCCACCCCCGGGAAGAATCACTGCTGTGGAAGCCCAACCTGACTCCTGGGCTGCACTCACCCTTGCGCCTCTAGCTATCTACTGGTTGCCCTTGACACATTTTCCTGAAAGATCCCAGCATTCGCACCATTCTCTCACTGTTCTGACACTGTCCTCTTGCAACTGCCCGACTCCCTTCCAACTCTAATCTGCAAAACACCATTATTTATCTGTAGCCACCACCACAATTCCAAAACACACACAGACACACACACACACACACACACACACACACACACACACACACACTCACCCACGCTAAAGCTCCTCCTTCCTCCTTATCTTTACAACTCTGGTGCCTTGTGGAAGTACCTTTGTCCCAGGACCTGGACGTTCTCAGCTCTTGCTGTTCTCCCTTTTCTAGATGTTATCCCTCCTCTCACACCCCTGGCATGATCCTTCCACAGAGCCCCTGTGGTCCTCTCAAGTGCTGGTGTGTTTTCCGCCAACCAGACTTTTGCCTTCGCCTATCCTGCTAGGGCTACTCTCCAGTGGGCTCTCTGGGTGGATTCCCTGGTCTTGCCCTCCTGGTGCTTAGTTGTCCTCATCATGCCCACCACTTGACACGGAATCAGCCCACAATCTCCATTAAAGGAGTTGGGTATTCCCGTGCATGGAGCTTGGCTCCCTTCACCCAACCCCATCCCAATCCATGTCCTCCTCTCCAACCCTGGCACACCAGAAAGGCCTCCAGACTCGACCCCTTGATCCCACCTCTCCCTGCCTCCATGCTCCACCCTCTGCTGGACCCTCAATGTCCCATCCTACTTCCCCTATGACTTGCTAGTCAGATGAAGGATTGATTGGTCCTTCCATGACCTTTGCTGGCCTCTTCACTTACACTCCTCCTTCCCCCATTGCCTGCTCTCTCATCCCCAAGAGGGGTTTCCTGACTATATCTGCTGTCCCCTGTTCCTTGCCTTTGGGGGTCCACCATTATGAGATGGTGGTGGCTTACCTGGCCTTCTCTGTAACCTCACCTCCTATCGCCTAGCCCTGCGCTGACAGGGGTGTCCCCAGGCTTTTCCATGGGCCACTTCTCCACACCTCGTCGTCCTCTGACCTCATCCCACCAGGCCGGCATTGCTCTTTGGCCTTACCCACTCTGTGATCTTCACCCTGCGTGGGCTCCTGCCCGCCCTTGAGCCACCCATGGGAGGGAAGTACCTGCCTTCTCCTGGTTGCCACCCAGGTTTCGTTCTTTACCATTCTTTGGGTGCAGTTCATTCGTCCCCTGTCCTTTCTCACTCTTTTGTGCCCTTGGAATTTGGCCACTCTCCCACACGCCCAATGTGCTCACCTCAAGTCCTACCTCTTGGGCCTGGGTTCATCATCTTTCTTGCTTTGCTTCTCTACTGCATACGTAGCAAGAAAAGTGTCCTTCCTGAGCCAGGTGACATTTCTGCAGCCACAGACTGTGCATCTCCTGGCTGATGCCCATGGTGCTCTGTGTGCTCCTTACCTCATTCCTCACCTTCTGCACACCCCACTGCCGTCTCCTTGGCCCTCATATACTCTCCTGCATCTGCCCGCTTGCCTACGCCCTCTCCTCACAGCCTGGGAACCTGGACTCTGATTTCCTCCAGGGACACGCAAACCTCGGTACTGGTTACCTTTCCTGATTCCATTGGGACCCCTTTGTTGCACAGTCTTGGGGCACAGTCCTTGGGGAGCCTCTTCCTCTGATTCCCCTACCTCTTCCTTATCAGTCTGGGTCAGTGGTTCCCACCGTTCACAGTGGGGCAATTTGGATTTAACGGGGGCGATTTCAAACGAATTGATAAGAGTGAATTTCTTGCATTTCTGAAGCTTCTAGGAGCTTCATGTACTAGTACAGTAGAGAATGATCTTTTGTGACATATTCATCACGTAAGTTCTCTGTTATACGTTTCGTTTTTATTTTTTTTTGTTTTTTTCTCCTTTAAAGTATTCCAAATACTAGTACATCTGTGTCCTTCTCCCCCCAATTGACCTTCCCCCAGCCTCCCCTACCCCCCGGCATCTGTTATATGTTTAAAAGTTTATTTGCTATTTTTTGATATCACTTCAATTGTTATTTTGGGGCAATTTCTGGGTTATTTCTTCCTCAGTATGTCAACTGTCTGTTGTTCTTTTCTTTTTCTCTTTCATGGATGCCATCTTGTTTGGAAGGTTGTTTAGACCAAGTTAGTGGCCTTTTAGGTGTCCTCCACAGGAATCGGAGTTCACTTTTTGAATAATGGGAATTATATGCCACGGGCCGGGGGAAGCATCAGGATTTTAGAGATGCTTAGGTGGGGCATGGGCAAAAAAAGGTTGGGAGCCACTGCTCTGGGTCTTTGGCCTTCAGCCCTCCCTCTTGCCCCTGTGCCTGCTCAGCCATGCCTGACACCTTGGCGCTCGGTCTCGCTCTGCACAGAGCCCTGGGTCTTGCTGTCCGCCCCTCTCTTCTCCTTCCTCTGCCAGCCATCGTCTCTCTGCCAGAACATCTCCAGTCCCAGGTGGGCCATGCTTCTGCTCTACAGCCCTTCAGGTGCTCTCTGATCACATCAGTCCACCCGAAATTTCCCCGTTGGTGGCTCCTGTCTCCCTCAGCCCTCCTCCTCAAGAGGCCTCAGTGCCAGGACCAAACCTTGGTGCTCTGCTCCCTACTCACTCCAGGTGAAGCCCAGGGGGCCACCCTCTATCCTTCCAGGTGATTTCTCGGCTACATCCCTGGGCTTGAGGTCTGCCTGGTCCAGGGTCCCTTAGCCAAATTCTGACATGCTTGAGTCTCATACCTCCACCTCCTCACCTGCTCATGCTTCTCCTCACTGCCCAGCTCTCCTCTCTGCCCCTTCCACCAGTGATTCTCACCCGAGGGTGCATGACCCCCCAAGGAGGCCTATCAGCAACATCTTTGGGGTGTGTTTTTGTGTTTTCTTTTGAATTTTTTTTGGTTTTGTTGTTTCAAGCAGTGTACTGCTCCCCCTTCAGATGGTGTGATAGGCCTCCCTTGGGGGTCATGCCCACCCCACCCCCTCGGGTGAAACTCACCCCCCCACCCCCGGGAAGAATCACTGCTGTGGAAGCCCAACCTGACTCCTGGGCTGCACTCACCCTTGCGCCTCTAGCTATCTACTGGTTGCCCTTGACACATTTTCCTGAAAGATCCCAGCATTCGCACCATTCTCTCACTGTTCCGACACTGTCCTCTTGCAACTGCCCGACTCCCTTCCAACTCCAATCTGCAAAACACCATTATTTATCTGTAGCCACCACCACAATTCCAAAACACACACACACACACACACACACACACACACTCACCCACGCTTAAGCTCCTCCTTCCGCCTTACCTTTACAACTCTGGTGCCTTGTGGAAGTACCTTTGTCCCAGGACCTGGACGTTCTCAGCTCTTGCTGTTCTCCCTTTTCTAGATGTTATCTCTCCTCTCACACCCCTGGCATGATCCTTCCACAGAGCCCCTGTGGTCCTCTCAAGTGCTGGTGTGTTTTCCGCCAACCAGACTTTTGCCTTCGCCTATCCTGCTAGGGCTACTCTCCAGTGGGCTCTCTGGGTGGATTCCCTGGTCTTGCCCTCCTGCTGCTTAGTTGTCCTCATCATGCCCACCACTTGACACGGAATCAGCCCACAATCTCCATTAAAGGAGTTGGGTATTCCCGTGCATGGAGCTTGGCTCCCTTCACCCAACCCCATCCCAATCCATGTCCTCCTCTCCAACCCTGGCACACCAGAAAGGCCTCCAGACTCGACCCCTTGATCCCACCTCTCCCTGCCTCCATGCTCCACCCTCTGCTGGACCCTCAATGTCCCATCCTACTTCCCCTATGACTTGCTAGTCAGATGAAGGATTGATTGGTCCTTCCATGACCTTTGCTGGCCTCTTCACTTACACTCCTCCTTCCCCCATTGCCTGCTCTCTCATCCCCAAGAGGGGTTTCCTGACTATATCTGCTGTCCCCTGTTCCTTGCCTTTGGGGGTCCACCATTATGAGATGGTGGTGGCTTACCTGGCCTTCTCTGTAACCTCACCTCCTATCGCCTAGCCCTGCGCTGACAGGGGTGTCCCCAGGCTTTTCCATGGGCCACTTCTCCACACCTCGTCGTCCTCTGACCTCATCCCACCAGGCCGGCATTGCTCTTTGGCCTTACCCACTCTGTGATCTTCACCCTGCGTGGGCTCCTGCCCGCCCTTGAGCCACCCATGGGAGGGAAGTACCTGCCTTCTCCTGGTTGCCACCCAGGTTTCGTTCTTTACCATTCTTTGGGTGCAGTTCATTCGTCCCCTGTCCTTTCTCACTCTTTTGTGCCCTTGGAATTTGGCCACTCTCCCACACGCCCAATGTGCTCACCTCAAGTCCTACCTCTTGGGCCTGGGTTCATCATCTTTCTTGCTTTGCTTCTCTACTGCATACGTAGCAAGAAAAGTGTCCTTCCTGAGCCAGGTGACATTTCTGCAGCCACAGACTGTGCATCTCCTGGCTGATGC